>NC_141616.1:22844788-23153121 GCF_047967505.1 Dipteris shenzhenensis | reverse complement strand
TCAATCCACTTCTGCATCTCCTTCATTAGGGGAGAAATGGGGTCTCTAAAGGGCCTCCAATTAGTGTTTCCTAATTTCAAGGGATTAGAGTTCTACCAAACAATGAGAGTGCTCCTTTGTGTGGGGCAATGTTATGTTGAGGTGGCATGTTGCATTTACTATGCCTAGGTCATAGGTGGTTTCAATTTGAAAATGGTGGTTTTAGTTTCAAAAAGGGAGAAGGAATACCATGGTTTTGGGAAAGAAAACAACCAAACATGGAGAAGGAGCACCATGTTTTGCCATGTGTCCCAAAATTCAAAATGTGGGGAGGGGGTGCATTTAAGGCATGTCCAAAAACTCAACAAGGGAGGGATGCAAGTGGGGCTGTCTAGTGGACTACAAGTATAGTCATAGGGGTAGAGTGTGAAGATAGTGGGAGAGAAGCAAGGAAGCTCACCTGTTACTTTCTCACATACACAATGGGAGAATACACACAAAGGTGGAGGCTGAAAATAGTTTTCCTCTTCTTAGTTGTGAAAGCCAAAAGAACTCTGGTACAAAGAAAATAGAAGAACCCTATATGTGGGTCTCAAACCAAACTCAGCTAACTAAGGTGGCATACTAACTGAGCCACGAACTAGAGTACATAAGGATAGCTATCATCTAGCTATTATTCATGGGCGGTGTACCAAATGCATCTACAGCTAACAAGTCGGTGACATAAATGCACAACAAGCACCCTGGCATATCACGAGTGGAGCTCGATATCTCAACACTCCTCCTCGAGCTCAATCCCAATTCCTACACACCAAGCAGGTCTTTGAACTTGCGCAGCTTCTCTACACCCAATGCCTTCATGAATATGTCAGCTACCTAATCCTCTGTGCTGACATAAACTAGATCAATAAGACCTAGTAAAACCTTCTCCCACATATAGTGATAATGCACCTCAATGTGCTTTGCTCTAGCATGATAGACTGGGTTATTTGCCAAGTGTATATTGCTCATGTTGTCACAATAAATGACAACTGGCCCATCTATAGACTGATGCATGTCATAAAGTAGCTTATGCAACCAAGCTACCTCACATGCAGCCATTGCTACACCCCTATACTCAGCCTCTGTGCTCGACAAGGCAACTGTAGGTTGTTTCTTGCTGCTCCACGTGATTGCAGCACTCCCAAAAGAGAACCCATATCCACTGGTAGATCGTCTATCAGAAATACTACCAACCCAATCAGCATCAGTGTATCCATGCAACTGTATCTGAACCCCAGCCTCATGAACCCCAACCTCATAAAATAGTCCATACTGCAATGTGGACTTCACATACCTGAGTATGCATCTAGCTGCATCCAAATGCAATTTCCTTGGAGCCTGCATAAACTGACTTACCAATCGAACAACATAGCTCAAATCTAGCTTGGTAATAGTCATATAAATCAAACTTCCTACTATGCATCTATACATAGTAGGATCTTCCAGAAGCTCACCTGCATCTGCGCTCAGCTTCACATTCTGCTCCAAAGGAACTGAAATAGGCTTACAGCCTGTCATCCCATATTTGGATAGCATGTCCAATCCATACTGCCTCTGCAAGAGCTGTATCCCACTTGGTGATCTAATCAGCTCAATGCCCAAGAAATAACGCAGCTCTCCCAAATCCTTCATCTTAAACTTCTGCTTCAATGCGGCATTTTCACATGAAGGATATCTTCATCACTATCACCTGTGATGATCAAATTATCAACATAAATGACAAGTAGCATAACACCTTTCTCTGTTTTTCTCACATAAAGTGAGAAATCTGCCTTGGAAATCTGAAAGTCAATAGTGACAAGATACTGTCCTATCTTGTTAGACCATGCTCTAGGTGCTTGCTTCAAGCCATACAAGGCTTTCTTCAACCTGCAGACAAACTCAGGATTAACAGCATGAACATAACCTGGTGGCTGCTCCATAAAGACCTCTTCTTGCAAATCACCATGCAAGAAGGCATTCTTTACATCCATTTGATGTAAAGACCATCCCTTTGATGCAGCCATAGCAATGACTGCTCTTATGGTTGCCATCCTTGCAACCGAACTGAGTGTTTCTTCATAATCAATGCCATATGTCTGTGCATACCCGTTGACAACTAATCTTGCCTTGTATCCCTTCACAGAATCATCTACATTGTGCTTGACCTTATAAACCCACTTATAGCCAATTGCATTCTTGTTTTTAGGCAACGACACCAATTCCCATGTACCATTTGCTTCCAAGGCATCCATTTCTTCATCCATGGCTTTCTCCCATTTTTCTTTTCCCATGGCTTGCTCAAAAGAAGTGGGTTCTAGTTCCTGTATCACTTTGACCATATAGGCATAGTGAATGGCTGTAAATCCATCATATTTCAGCCTATCCATAGGATACCTAGCTCTGGTAGACCTGTGCAAAATAGGCTCACTTCCAGGTGCTCTCAAAACATCCCTGGTCTGCCTTACTCCAGGTGTAATAGCAAAAGGAATACCCAACTCATTATCAATGCTCTGTTTTGAGCCATTGGATTCACCATCCACATAAGAGTGACCTGCATTCACATCAAACATGGGCTGATCTACCTTCTCTTGTCCTTTTCATGATACCTGCATACCACTATCTACATTGCTTTGAGGGGACTCTCTTGATCTCAATCAACCTATCCATGGTGAAGTATGTGAACCACTGCTAGAGGACACTATAGGTCCACTAATATTTTGTGATTGCTGCTATGAATTCTATGCAGCATTACCATTTTGTGCATCTATATCATCAATCACATTTATTGGTTTATACCAGCTGATCATCTCATCAAAAACAATATCTCTATTCACTATAGACTTATGAGTAGAAGGGTTATAGCATCTATACCCTTTCTGCTGTAGAGAATAACCAATAAAGATGCACTTCTCAGCTTTTGGATCCAACTTGGACCTCAACTCATCTGACACATGAACATAGGCAATGCAACCAAAAATTTTCAAATTAGAAATATCTGGTTTCCTACCAGTATACATCTCCTCTGGCGTCATGCCATGTATTACTGCAGTGGGAGTCCTGTTCATTATGTAAATTGTTGTAGCAACTGCTTTAGCCCAATAATAATCTGGTAGGTCTTTTTCATTTAGCATGGTCCGAGATACCTCTCCAATATGCATGTTTTTCCTTTCTGCAAGTCCATTTTGCTGTAGGGTATGACTGCATGAATATTGCTGCTTTATGCCATGCTCCTGTAGGAACCTTGGAAGCTCATTTGAGAGGTACTCTCCCCCTCCATCTGACCTTAGGCATTTTATTTGTAGGCATGTTTCTTTTTCAGCCATAGCTTTAAAAGCTTTGAAATGCCCAAACACTTCACTTTTCTTTTTCATAAAATGCACCCAAACTTTTCTACTGTAGTCATCAATAAAAGTGACAAAATAATGATAGCCTCCAATAGATACGACTTAAATAGTCCACACATCAGAGTGGATTAATTCCAATGGCTTCTTACTCTCTTGAACATGCCTAGGAAATGGTTTCCTTGCCTGTTTTCCAAATTGACAGGCTTCACATACCTTATGCATTTCTGCAACCTTGAATTTAGGCAATCCTGCAACAATATTTTGGGCCTGCATTGATTTAAGTCGCTGTACATTAACATGACCAATGCGTTTATGCTAGATATCAATATCTGCAACTACACCGATCCCATGTGCAAACATTGCTACACTCAATTCAGGCATGTCCGCATCCAACGTAAACATCCTGCCCTTCTTCTTTCCTTTTTCTATCAAGTGACCATTATTTTTCATATCCTCAACAAAGCATCCATGAGGATTAAATCTAACGTGCAAGCCCTGCTCAACCATTTGACCAATAGAAACCAGGTTCTTGGTGATGTTCGGGACATGAAATACATCAAACACGTATTTCTTTTTCCCATCCTGCATAGACAAAGGAATTTTACCAATCTGCACAATAGGATGTGTAGTATCATCACCAGTTTCCACAAATCCAAGTCTTTCCATTTTCCTTGCATCTTGCATCTATTCTGCATGACCTGTCATGTGGTTTGACGCACTTGAGTCAACATACCACACATCATTGCTTTCTTCTGCACTTGTCACAGAATTGATCATGTGCTGCACCATAAACAGATGCTCATTTCTGTCATCACCCTGTCTACTAGAAGATGCATAATTCCCTTGCTGCAATTTTCCATTCATAATGTCATTCTGCTTTTTGTAGCAGTCTTTAGCCATATGGCCCATTTTACCACAATAGTAGCATTCAACATTGCTGTTTGCATTTTGACCTCTCTACCATCCACCACGGCCTCTTTGGCTCCCCCTGCCTCAAGAGTTACCACGTCCTCCTCCATAGGACTAGTTTTCTTGAGTTTGCTACATATTCTCATTTCTACCATGGCCTCCAGATCAGCCTCCTCTACCTCTGTCTCTACCTCTTCTAGCATTTGAGTAGAAGACAGTTTCTTTTGAAGTTCCTCTTGAAGAAGATGCACCACAATTTCTCTGCTCTTTAGAAATTAGAAGAGCAAACAACTCCTCAAAATCAGGAAATTTTTCACGGACAATAATGGATGTCCGCAACTATGCATAATCCTTTCCTAGACCATTCAAGGTCATAGAAACTAAATCATCATCTTCCACTGGTGACCCAATGGAAGCAAGTGCATCTGCAATTTTCTTCACCTTCATGTGGTAGTCATTGATGCTCATATTTTCTCTCTGCACATTGTGCAACTCTTGCTTGAGCTGCATTTTCCTAGCTTGCGTATTTGTGCTGTACATTTTTGCCAAAGTATCCCATGCCTCCTTTGGCATACTTGCATCCTGAATATGCACAATCATAGAATCCGAAATACTGATAGACAGCCAATACATAACTTTTTTGGCTCTCTCATGCCATCCTTTAAATGCTTGCATTTCCTGTTGATTGGGAACATTAGGAAGAACTGGTTCTTTTTCATTTCCTATAATGAACTCCCAATAGCCTTTTCCCATAAGGAAATTCATCATTCTAAACTTCCATGCTTGGAAGTTGTTCTTGTCAAGCTTTTCAGTGACAATCTATGAAAGAGAATCAGATGCCATTACAAAACACTACAAAAAAATCTGTCACTGCAAAAAACGCAGCTTCTGCCTCACACAGGCAAATCTGCAAAACTGACGAAAGTGGTATTTAACCACACAGTCACTTCCTAGTGATGATTTTGCATGAACAGGCAACAAGGATGATTCTATAACTCCCAATATCTCTGTGCACAGGCATACGATGCAATTTCTACGGTAACTTTTCACCGACCTACAGAGCAGTGTTCGCACAGCAAAAATAGGGCCTTTTTCTGAGTGCCTACGAAGAACTTCCGCCTTCAAAATAGGCCCCGAAATGGCTCGAATCAGAAAAATAATCTTCTCGTAGCATATACTGCCCTCTCGCCACACCGCGAAGGGCGTCTCAATCTGAGACAGTGCACTCTTGCACTTCCAGCTGTGCTACCTACAGAGATTTGCTCCCAAAATCGAAAAAGGAAAGTAACATTGGTCCTCTTACTAGGACACCACGAACTTGGTTTGCTTTCTTGAGCTCCTTACCATGAACTAGGCTCTGATACCATGTGAAGATAGTGGGAGAGAAGGAAGGAAGCTCACTTGCGACTTTCTCACATACACAATGGGAGAATACACACAAAGGTGGAGGCTAAAAATAGTTTTCCTCTTCTTAGTTGTGAAAGCCAAAAGAACTCTGGTACAAAGAAAATAGAAGAACCCTATATGTGGGTCTCAAACCAAAATCAGCTAACTAAGGTGGCATACTAACTAAGCCATGAACTAGAGTACATAAGGATAGCTGTCATCCAGCTATTATTCATGGGCGGTGTACCAACTGCATCTGCAACTAACAAGTCGGTGACATAAATGCACAACGGTCACCCTAGCATATCACGAGTGGAGCTCGATATCTCAACACAGAGTAGGCTGCCAACATGTGCAGGCTTGACATGTGGCCCAGCCGCCACCTTGGGCACCCACCAAGCCCACCACCTCCACCAAAACTTAAATGCACCTTTGAGGATTTAAACCCGCAATCACATGTTCCCCACCCTTGGGCCCTATCCACCAAGCCAACCACCAATCATGTGTAAATATAATTTGGCACGTTCCATATATTTATATCCGAATGGATGTTTTTTTAACTCCTCCCTCTTGATTGCTTCCAAAACCACCTCTAGCTTATCAAAACCACTTGAGCTTCCATTATGACCCCTCCACATAGACTTAGATTAACTTTCATAATCCTCCCCTAATCCATTTCTTATGAGGCCCTTTTGAGACCCCATTTCTCCCTTAATGGCTATTGAAGATACAAAACTTATTGAATTTCTCCATTTTCTCTTCGCTCATCTTTCTTTCAATCCCTTTTCCTTGGGGAACCTCGCCAATGATGCGATCATCATCCTTGTTATTCCAAGCCTACGGCATATCGGGATCCATGGATGCAAGAAACTCCATGATATATACTAATGACTCTTGCACAAGCTATCCCTCTGCCATTCTTGCTTTTGGTTTGTTCTTTGCCTTACAAATCCCTTCAAAGTTTTCATAAACTGCTCGAGGAAAAACATCCACTGACTATGAACGGTACCTGCAATGGCCACCTCATCAACTATGTGCACAACAAGTGCACTTGAGTTGTCATAATGCTCCAGGGAAAGTGCTTCTCAAGCAAGCATATGGCTTCGATGGAGTCCACCCTAGCCTTCTCGATGCTCGATATGGAGATCTATTTTTGAGATATCCACCTATTTCACATGCCCATGTAAGATATATTCATAATTAGTCTATAGATTATTCAATTTAAATTGATGAAAATGCAATCAATGTGATTTGAAAGTAAGCATACCTCACAATACCACTGATCTTGAATATAGCATTTTTAACATCTTCTTGTAAGCACCCTTTCACTGTAATTGGGAGGATGAACAATCCAAGCAACAAAGAAGTCATGTCAATAATATAACATAATCATAATTACACTAATGCATCACGATTATCGGTACACTAATCCTACTGCTTAGAATACATGTAAGACCTTGTGCCAATCATGGGACTTGAGTCCACTAAGCTTATTGTCCTTTGAAAATGCTCCTTTCAAGCAATGCATGTACCGTGTCGATGTTCAAAAAGAGGTAATGTCTGCCTTGACCATTGCCTCCTCTCTCTTGGAGAGGATCCATGTTGCTTTTGGGAGGACAACTTTACAAGCACGCACTTGGGGCCATAAATGAGGCATCCTATTCATAGCATGCAAGTCTTCTCGCTCTCCTCTTGAGTCTTTGAAACCAACCAAGTGTGCCCAAATAGTAGCCCCCACATTCTTGAAGATATGCATGGAATCCTAGAGATGATTGATTCGTAACTAATCCCAATAAGGAAGCTCGTGAAAGATGAATAGCCTCTTCATATCATGAGGAGGCTCCTCTCTATTTGCCCTCCAAGCCTAAATCTAGTCACTTGCCTTCAAATGGTGGTGGATCAAGCTGGCCCCCACATGTGAGGTGGTCCAATGGAAGGTATCAAAGATGACCTTCATAAACATTATTTGGAGTATCATGCAAGCAGTTTCAAACCCGGTCCACAAATAGGACAAGCATGGTACCCACTTGTAACAAGTCCTGCATGCATGCATGAATGTGTTAGTATAAGACATGCACGTGAAAGAGTCATAAAAGCATAATCCTATATTATACATGTAAAGACACAACCACATACCTGTGCACTCTCCATATCTTGGGTAGTCATGCATGGTCCACATCAAGATTCCCCTGACCAAAATGTCATTGGTATGTCTAGGAGCTCTGGAAATATCAAAGACCCACACTCCTCTCCATAAGATCTGTAACTCCTCTATCAAAGGTGCCACAGACACGTCCATATCTTTGGCCTTCTAATTCCCTAGCACAAGCAGTGCAAGCATGAGGTGTCCCTTCTTTATTATTAGCCATGGTGGGATATTATAATTTACCAAGACTATGGGCCATGTCGACCAAGATGTCCAACATAACCCGAAAGGGTTCACACCGTCCACGGCAAGCCCAATATGTAAGTTGTTTGGCTTCCTCGCAAAGTTCGGCCACTTATTGTCTATGTGCTTCCAAGCTGCACAATCTATGGGAATCCTCAATGTGTCATCAGTGGACCGATGAGATGCATGCCAAGTCATCAACTCTACTTGGATTTGCATCGGAACATGTGTTGTATTCTAGCAATGTTGGGAAAGTGTCTTGAGACCTTTACCAAGATCTTCTCACCTTGCAAGTCATCTCTATATCGTTGTTCCCCACACTCCGAAAAACTAGCCAAATCTCCATGCTCATGCAACAAAAGGGAATACAATCATTACGGCAAGCATGGATGGTATCATAATCCATACCCACCATTGTTAGCATCTTCTTTGCTTCATCTCTTGATGCGGGCATGGTATTTGGTGTAGGCAACATCTTTTGGAGCAACCTATCACAATTCAAACATACATAGGCTTCGAATAACGATGATTCTCAAACAAACATGATGATTCTCAAAACAAACAATATTTAAATAATGAGACAAATTAATGCGGGAGCCAACCTCATTAAGGTCGAGACACTTATATCTGGCCACCCATACTTTGCTTGTAGATTCAAGATTGAGAGACAAGCCCATAGTTTTGACATCCTAGCACCCTCGTATAACTGTGTTGATTGCAACTCTCACATATTGACCTCAGACTTGGACAGCACATGTACATGTAATGTAGTGCCCCTAAAAATAGAATTCATCATATCCACCATACCCTTGTCATCATCTGGCACATCCGTGAGACTATACTCTTGCTCAAAGTGTGAAAGTATACGCACACCCTCACCACCCTCCTCATCCTGTCTCAAGGTTTCATGTAAATATAAGATCTTATCTCAAGGTTTCATGTCATGTATGCATGCAATATTAATCATGAACTCAAATAGCATTGACTTACCAATGATCATCACCATGTGCGCCACCAATGGTGGGTATTGGTTCGGGCTCCTCCCCATACATCCATAAGTGAGTGCATGACAATATGGCGTTGATGTCGTACTTTGTGCTTGCAATGAGTGCAATGGCAATACAATCTCTCCATAAGCCACTCTATGCTCCTGGGCTTTGGTGCATCATCTGATGAGCTTCCACTCATCCCTTCCATCTGGACACCTCCAAAATCACAACACAAAATGCAAGGAAATCCATTAAGATCCAAAAAATAACCACCCATGAGCTCCTTTCCTCTCTCCCTAGATTGAGTGCTGTGAAGTGTCACTATATAGCGATGCTTTGCCTTGTTCCATCACTATATAGCAACACTTTTTGAATATTAAGAGTTGCTATATAGCGACTGACCAGTGTCACTATATATATAGCAACGCCTGGGGCTAAAACTTGAAACCCCGTGCAATGCCATCTTTCACAACTCTATTGTGGGAAAAGCAAAAATCTCTCCTCCAACCTTATATTCAATGACCTCGCTTTCCTCCTCTCTCTTCCCCACACTCCTCACCCTTACCCAGCCCCTCTCCCAACACTTGTGCTCCCTCTCCACCCTTCTCCCTCTCTGCTCGTGTGAAAGGAAGTTTTTCAAGAAGGTGTCTCTTTAAGCAATGTAAGTTCATTTTTTGTGAGATTTCATTTTGTGAGTGTTGAACCATGTTTCTCCTTGCATTGCTAAAACTATGTGCTAATTTTCATGCTTGATTTTCAGAGGTGGACAAAAAACGAGATTTGGTAAAAGAAAGAAGACTCACCTCTTCTCTTTTTGGTATTTCTCTTCCTCCTCTTTCCCTTCCTTTCGTGCTTTCTCCTTGTTTGTAGGCTTATGATTCTCCCCTCAATCCAATCCCTTTGGAAAGTTGCTTCTCCAAACAGCTCCTTCCTCTAACTAGTTATCTAAAAAATGGTATGTTTCCTCTCTTTTGTAGGGCCAATCCAAGAAACACCGAGTAGGACTTTTCTAGGTAAGGAAGTGCTTCCTCTCTTTTCCTATTTTTATTTTTGTTATTTGCATTAGCCTACAGCTAGTGCCTTAAGCAATAGCTGCAATGATGGGTGTAGGAACCCTCTCTTCCCCTCTCTTCTCTTATTCCCCCTTCTTCCCCTCTTTCCCATAAGCATAAGCATATGATTTCTCTCTTTTCCACTCTTTTCTTATTTTCCCCTCTTCTTTTTTCTTATCTTTTCCCCTCTTCCTTCTCTTTTCCCCTCTCTTTTTTCCTCTCTTTTCTTCTTTTCCCCTCCTTTTCCTGTCTCTTTTTCTTGCTCTTTTCCCCTCTTTCATCCTCTTTTCTCTCTTTTCATAAGCATATGCATTTGTGTATGCTTATGCTCATATGCTAAAGTAGATGCATGAGCATATGCTCATATGCTTATGCTCATACATGAGCATATGATCATATGCTCATGCATAAGAATAAGCACATGGTTTCTCTTCTTTTTCTCTCTCTTTTCTCCTCTCTTTCATCTCTTTTTCTCTCTTTTCATATGCATATGCATTTGCTCTCTTGTCCCCTCTCTTTTCTTCTTTTCCCCTTTCTTTTTTCTCCTCTTTTTCTCTTTCCTTTCATCCTCTTCTCTCTTCCCCCCTTTCATCCCCTTCTCTCTTCCCCTCTTTTCCCCTCTTTTCCTTCTACTCTTTCATCCTCTCTTTCAATCGCTTCCTTCTCTTCTTTTTCCTTCTCTTTTCCCCTCTCTTTCACTCTTTTTCTTTCTTTTCCCCCTCTTTTTTCCACTCTTTTCTTTTTGTTTCCTCTTCTTTTTCCTTCTCTTTTTTCCACTCTTTTCTTATTTTTCCCTCTTCATTTTCCTTCCCTTTTCCCCTCTTCCTTCTGTTTTTTTAGCTCTCTTTTCCCTTCCTCTCTTTCATCCTCTTTCCTCTCTTCCAATCGCTTCCTTTTCTTTTCTTTTCCTTCTCTTGAATTTACATATGCTTATGCTTATGCTTATGCTTATGCTTATACGTATGCTTATGCTTATGCTCATATGCTTCTCTTTTCCCCCTCTCTTTTTTCCTCTCTTTCATCTCTTTTTCGCTCTTTTCATACGCATATGCATTCCCTCTCTCTTTTTCCCTCTCTTTTCTTATTTCCCTCTCTCTTCTCCTTAGTCGTATTTGGTTCTTTTTTCTTTTGCTCCTTAGAGGTATTTGGTTCTTCTTTTTTTCAAACAAATAGTAAATGGAACATCCACGCCCTCACCCATGGCTATCCTCCCAAAACCCCAACTCAGTTCCCCACGCGCCGCATGGATTATAGACATAGATTCTCTGCTAGCTCATGTAAAAGAGAAGATTGCACAAGATAGTGACTAGATGAAGTACAACGTCTAGGTGTGTGCACATGGGTGGGGTCCAAGCCGAAGGGTAGTGGAGCAGGGGTGACTAAGCAATGCATGACACAACCTACAGGATCTCTGTAGGTTTTGGAGAGATTGCCACGACTGCTGGAGCACCAAATATGATTGTATAAAGGACATAATGGATTGTGTGGAGGCCTTTGTGGATTTCCAGTACATAATCCCTAGAGAGCATTACCACATATTAGAAGAGGTGGAGGATGAGGTCCCCAGTGACCCCCTAGTGGCTCAGAGGAGGAAAGTACCTCGGATAGTAATGCAGAGCGGTAGACCTCCTCCACTATTTTGGCATTTTTGCAGAATGTCTTTTTTGGAGGTAGATTTTTATCTTTCATACTTTTGGAGACATATTTTGCGCTCTCTTTTTGTACATGAGAACTCTTGTTTATCAATAGTATTTTTTGTGATATTTTTTACATAGGAAAACCTTCTTGGATTCCACTTGTCTTTCATAAATATTTGTAATTTCAAAACTAGCTTTTCATAATTGTCTTAAGTAAATAATTGTCCTTTTTGCATTGGTCATTTCATAATTTTCACAAGTGATTAATTGTCTTTTCATAATTTCTTGAGTTTGAATTTCTTAATTGTCTTAAGTAATTAATTCTTTCCGCTTCTTACCTAATCTTGTGTTTGTTTTTGTCTTCATGTTTATGTCTACATTTGTCCAATCCCCCCAAATTAAACATGGGATCATGTCGCACCTTCGATGAGTACGGAGACCCTCGTAGGAGGAGACATCATGCTCTCTACTCTACACAAGACTTTGATTCCACTCAGGTGACTCCTTAGGGGCCTACCCTTGCGACTACCCCTGGCCCGTCGACTCCTCTCAAACCTAGCATTGTGACTACCCCTCGAGGAACTCCTTTGTTATTAGCAGCCCATGGCTTCACCGGGAGTCCCGACCAGTTTTTTGCATAGATGAATGATGCGGAGGCAATGAGATTCTTCTCTCCGCTATCCTAGAGGACCTCAACTCTTCCCTCTCCTACACCAATGCCTCGACCTACTCGACAGTCGTCCCCTCTAGCCCCTTTGACCGAGGGGTCTGTTGAGAGTTCACGCTCAACATCATATGATCACGTGTGCATAGCACCATCATGTGATCATATGTGCATAGCACTAACCTTATAGAGTGCTATAAAGGAAAGGGTGAGATCCCCTAACTGTAACCCTAAATGGGTTTGTATATATTCTATTATTTCAACTAAATCTAGTGTATAGTTTGTCATTTGTGGTGTTCTCTCTAGCTGTACCCTCTCTCCTCATCTCCACTCTTCTCCTCTCCCCTCTTCATATTTTGTCAGGGTCATCACTTGGGCATACACATCATAAGGGAAGAAGAGTAGGAAGGGTCGAGGCTATTGTACTAGGGAGATGTAGACGAGTCAACACACTCGCATCCCTATAGGTCTCCACTTGGTCATGAGACTGAGTACCAGTCAAGTCCCTTGCCCTCTCCCACTCTTTGTACTACTCCTCCCTCCGTAAGCGCTCACAGTAACACCCCTTGCTCTAGCTCTGCCACTTCCATGACTCCTCCTTTCCCACCCGAGGACCTATACTATGAAATCACTAGGACTGGAAAGATAATAGAAAATAAAAATTGCTCAGAAGTGCTAGCCACCATGAGGTGGTTGATGAGCCACCAATTCAAGAGCGGCATAGCTACTGATGACTGGCGGTACCAGGATGTCAAAAAGAAGAATGCAGTCATTGATGAATTCAAAAGACAATACCCTAACCCCCCAAATTGGGAGTTCAGTAACTCTTTGATGAAAGAGTGCATGTGTTTAGTCTTGAATCATTGTAGGTCAAACTTGCATACTTCCATCGCAAAGGGGAAGGCTAAACCTAGCTGGGTAGACAAAGTTGACTAGAAATTTTTCAAGAAGCAGTATAGGGACCATCCCAAAAAGTTCAAGAGTCAGAGGAGGGCTATGAGGAGATGGCTAGACTTTGTAGGTACTTTGCACTTTGGTGCAGGCAGGCGGTTGGCATTCGAGGCATGGGTGGTAAGTCTACTTCTTCTCATTTAATTTATTGTTCTATTTGTTTTATTACATATTGCATGCAATTTTTCTAACTCTCATAAATTGGGCCCACAGCAAGGTGCAATGGGTCTCCTTCCCATAGAACAAGAGGCGAGATGTGTGTTTTGCATAGGATCAAAGTCATGGTTTATTGATATGGAGGCCATGGGAGTGATGGTCGATTAGGTTGAGGTGGTTGCTTGCATGGTATAAGTCTACTCCTACTTGTAATCTCACTTTTTAAATTGTTTTATTCTTTAAGTTCCAATCTAATTTCCAATTAATATGGTTTCACTCTTAGGGTACAAGCTCAAACGTCCCATCAGTGGAGGTGAGCGTTCTTGATGATGTATCGAGCCTCACAAACAATCTCTTTGAACCATGGCACTTATTTATACCAATCTTTCAATGTAAGATTTAAAGTATGTGTACAACATGTAGATGCATATAAATTGGCATACTCCCTTTGCAATATTCTTCCCACCTTTTTACAAATCTCGGCATTATCCATGATAACTTGAACAACCTTTTCAGGGCCTAACTCTCTTATAACCTTGGATAACACACCAGCCATATATATCCCCGACTTCTTTACATATGAGGCATCAATCGATGTGTGGCCTCCCCATGTGGTGATATAACCATGACGTTCAATAAAGCATGGTGTTTTATGCTTGTTAACCCATCTGAGACAATTGTGCATCCGGTGTTATGCAGTTGCTCGAAAATTCTATGACTTATGTGCTCTTTCTCTTCTGCATATGCCTTATCTAACAATGACGTATGCAATGTGTGGTAAAAAGGTAGCTTGAAGCCTAGCCCATAGTTAGCAATGCAATTCCATGCAACTCTCATATCATCGTTATCGACCATACTCAGTGGACATCCTGATCGCAAGATTGATTTACCAAGTACATAATGTGCATTCTCCAAGTCTTGAACCCGGATGCTCTCAACTATCGTGGGTTGCCTCAAATTTGGAGTAGCAATTGCCAATCTAGCTTCATGAGCCATAGGTGGCAATCTATCTTGCATGCTAGTGTCCACACAAGGAGTTCTGGCATGGGAGCCTACAACACTAGTACTTCCATCACCGTGTATGCTTACAGACTCTACTCCACTTATACCTTGACTTTCCCAAATTAATCTTCTTTGTGAAGGTGCGAGCTCAACAACTCCTGGGGCCGCACAACACTGAATGCTCTTTCTTGAGTCACCAAGCAAGTGGCCCCTTATGCGAGGTGCTCCCCCAGATTTTTGTATTCCACAATACTAGCATTTCCACTCAACGTAATCATGAATATTAATAACAAAGTCCCCCTCTGGACCATGTGACTTACATTTTCCCCCCTGTGCACGTGGAACAACTCTTCAAGAGGATTGTGACACCCACATAAATCCTCTCCCTGTATCTTGGTTAACAACCTCACAGGGTGGATCAAGCATTGGGGTAGTGCCCATTTTGGCAATAAGTTCCTCTTCTGCAACTTCTTCAACCCCGGGAACATTTTCAGGCATATCAATACAGGCATGGGCATGACTTGATGCATCCACAGTTTGTCTAGTCACAACTCGTCTTGAAGATTGTGAACGAGCATTTTTAATTTCAAGCATTTTCGATTGTGCAATCATAGTCGCAACACGTGCCCTATTTCTGCTCAAGTCATTGCCATCTCGTCCCCCCCTTCTCTCCATACTTAAGGCCCTTAGCTTAAGAGTCAAGACTGCTCACTAACAATCGCATTCATTGGCACTCATGATCATGGTCCGTAAGTTCCCCAAAATGCAAGGAGTCGGAGTATAGACCACCCTCAAGAACACACAACAAACACTCGCATCCACTAGCCCACGTGTTCGTGGTCTATAATTTCTCCAAGACGCAAGGAATCGGAGGAGCAAACCACACCCACAGGTATAATGAATGTTGACTCACTCTAACCCACTTAGACTTACAACTATTCAGATCCAAATCGTGGTTCACTTTTTTTTCCAACTTAACAGGATATGAACCACAACTAGATCGAATGACCTCTATCACCATTTTCACCGATATATAGCCTTGGGGCATGCAGGAAATTGGGAATCTACACCCCACAGCACCGCTAGTACACAAGACACTACTGGTGGTAGCACTCATATTCCCGACGGTGTATATTACCACCGGTAATTACACCGTCGGGATAATTAATATTACCACCGGGAATATGAGTGCTACCATCGGTAGTGTCTTGTATCATGGTACATTTATCCAGTTTACCAATGATTTTTTTCTATAACCTATGTGATCACGTTGTTTTCATGCTACTTGGAAGAGTAATTAACGAATGTTAATAACCATTAATGCAAATGTGTAAACATGATCGTAATCCTTGCTCCCAAGCAATCTAAAACAACCTGCATTACTTTGAGTTCCTTGATCAGATAGCAAGTGTTGGGGGCAAGAATGGTGAACAATAAGATCATCAATCAAGAAATTTGCTACTGTTGTTACTGTAGCATCAGGAATAGCTCGTTCCTCGCACCATCTTATGAGGTATTCAAAGGCCACAATATACTTATTGCCTAAAATTGATTCTAGCAAGGGACCAATGAGATCCCAAGTGACTAGTTGGAACCAGAACTGAATAGAAATATGTTGCAAGAGACCCAATGCAGGTCGATTTGGACTTTTGAATGAATTACATGAATGGTAGGATTTCAGTGCATTCGAGACAGAGATTCTCATTTGTGGCCAATAATATTTTGGACGAAGAATACTCAACACCTTATGTAGTCCCAGATGACCAAACAAAGGATGTGAATGAAAATAGTTGATATATTCCGGAACCAATTTGCAGGGAATACACAGTCGAGGTTGAGAGCCCTATTGAAGATAATACAAAAGATGATTTTAATCACATACTGTCGTTGAAATGGATTTGGAGTAGAGGATCAAAGCTATTGCAAGATATTGGAAAGTTGAGGGTCTTGCTGTTAGAATTGTGCCATTTGTAAGGACTGAGCAAGGACATCAACATATAACTGAGGATAAAAGATCTGAGTATTCTGTAGTTCATGGGTCCGGGACAAAGCATCTGCTACTACATTAGAACTACCTTTACAATATTTCAAAGTGAGTATATTCTTGCAATGCCAACACCCATCTACACATCATGATCTGTGACTTTATTGAGGGGTCGGAAGTCTATACAAAAATGATATTGATCATTAGGTTTTTTCACCAAATGTGGTTCTGTGGCCCAAGAGCTTGAAGATGGCTGAATTACTCCTTTCTTGAGCATTTTTGCAACTAACTCTTCAATCTTTTCATTCTGCCTTGGGGAACGACAGTGCATAGCCATCTTAATTGGACGAGCAGTGCCTGTCCGAATTTCATGGGGTAAACAAGAGCAGTGATTGTAGTGTTGACATGACTGGTAGAAAGTAAGTTTCGAAACTATGACAGCATTTCTTATAGATCTTTGACTCTCTTTGGGGGTGAAACTATTGGGTGTGCAAGTTGTCTATAGAGGCTATCATTGACGGTGGCAATCTTACATAGATTGAGAGGAGGCAAATGAGGTAGACGAAGCATTCTATGTTCAAAATCTAAAGTAGCTTGAGCTTTTAAGAACCAATCACAACCTAGAGTGAATTGAAAGAGCTGATGGGGAAGACATAAGCATCATGAAAGAAGGTCTGATTGTGGACTTTGAAGGTCATGGAAACGACTTTGTTTAAATGGTAAAGATGTTTGCTATTCCCAAATAAAACAAAAATTGGAGGAGTTAACTTGGTTTCTAAATTAAGTGTCTGAATTAAGGATGCACTGACCGAGGAAAAGGTAGAACCTAAATCAGGGAGAGTAAGTACAATATGACCAAAACAATCTAAAATGACAATACAAACTTGGCGAGAAGAAGAAAGAGAGGAGGCTTGATAATGTAGATGGGCAACCTCAGACAACCATCCACTCAAGCGTTTTCCGAAATAGCACCCAGACTAGTAGCGAAAGTCACATCCACTTGAACTTGTTGCACATTTCATGTGGAATCCTTCAATTTGTGACAATATTTCTTTACATGGCCATAATTGTTGCAATAAAAACACTTGGGTCGACCTTGAGAATCTCATGCAAGAAGATTTCGTCTATTGCCAAGCTAAGAATTCTAGATATCAATATCCATTGGGGTAGCAGTGTCCACAGCTGGTTTGATTTGAGACAATGGTTGTGAGATGACATCTAAATGATCAGACTCAATATTCGCCTCAATCCTTTGAGCGATTTGAATTGCTTCATGAAACATAGTAGGACCTTGATCCCTTATGCGTCTGGATATGTCATGTTGCATTCGCGGCCACAAGAAATAAAGCTTCATATCTTCCAACATATTTGGATCTATGCGAAGAAGAATTTAATTAAGCTTCACTGCAAATTGAGAGACAGGTTCGCCTATCTTTTGATCACAACCAAATAACTGTTGAAGGGCTGATTGTGTCACATTCTGATGAGCAAAATTTTGAATCAAAAGTTGTTTGAGATGTGGCCAATTGTGTTTGGCTGAACAAACCAAGTAGCCATGACACCATCCAAAACTATACATATTTCTAGAGTTTTGCGATCCGAAGACCAGTGTTGGTAGTCAGCAACATTATTGAAGTGATCGATCCAAGTTAATACAACTTCTGTTGGAAGACCTGCAAATGCATGAGGATGCACATGAGGGTCTGGACGATGTTGATGATTTTGCTGATTGTGGAGGAAAGTAAGCATGTTTTGGTTCGTCTCATTGATCTGGAATGCTAAGGAAGATACTACAGAGAACAATTTCTCTACCAACGGTGGTGAAGATTGATCTTGAAACTCAGGATTCATGGAATTATCGCCAGGTTGATGAGAGGGAGAGGAGATATGGCTATAAGGGTCTGACATGCTATGACAATCGGGTGTGAGGAACAAATGACGTCTCCACCAAATGTGTGAAATGCTCGAGAGAGAGACAGAACAACAATAGAGACAGCAAAGGAAGCGTAACCTCCCAAGAGGAGTCGCTCATCTTCTTAATCCCCAAAGTTGGGAGTTACAACTGTATTCCTAAGGGTCCATTCAGACTAGTCCCTAATCAGGAGTCCATTCAGACTAGTCCCTAATCAGGAGATTATCCACACCACAATACTGTTGGGTCTATTTTATGAGAAATCTGAAGCCTTTTCCATATTTCAAGAAGTCAAAGCCATGGTAGAGAACCAGATAGACACAAAGATCCAAGTCATGAGATCAGACAGAGGAGGTGAATACATGTCTTCAGCATTCATGAACTTTTGCAGACGAAGTAATCGCATTCAAAGGCAATTCACATGTGCAAATACTTCTCAGCAAAATGCAATAGCTGAAAGGAAGAATGAAACCTTAGCAGACATTGCTAGAGAAATGCTCATTGAGAAGCATCTTCTGAATCAGTATTGGGCAGAAGAAATTACCACTTGCAAACTACTTACTTAATCGGCTTCCGACCAAACCCATTCAGGGTATGACACCTTATGAGACATTCACTAGATACAAGCCACGCATTGGGCATCTCTGCACGTTTGGTTGCATAGAAAATGCCCATATGCATGACAATCATCGTAGAAGTTGGATGTTAAGTCACGTAAATGCATTATGTTTTTCTATAGTAACAAAAGCAAAGCATACAAGTTGTATGATCCCATCAACTGAAAGGTCATAATCTCCGGAGATGTAATATTTGATGAAGAGTAAGAATGGAAAATATCAAATGCATAGGAGATGGTCACACCGATTACTCAGTCACCTATACAAAAGGGTGATGAAGATGAGTAAGAATTACCAGAGAATTCTCCAGAAGAATAGCAACACAAATGGTCTACCAAAGAAAGTACACCACTAGCCAGATTGACATATGCTCAAAAAGGCAAACTTAGCAATTCATATTTAAACCACCACCCACTTTCTTCTTCACTTTTTCTGCTGCAAAGAAGAATTGGGAACCATTAGTTTAATGCCTTCGTGAAATCAAAAAAGGGAACCCAGAAACCATCCAACCATCGGTGGACGAAATCTTGCACGACCTCATCCGTTCTGACCCAGTGACAACTGCAAGGTACTATGTCCACAAATTTCAATCAATCAAGACATTGATCAAGCAAGGTTCTTTCAAGACATTGATCAAGCAAGGTTCTTCAATTCTCCACAAAGTGCTCGATTTCTTCTTCGTGACAGAATTTCAAAATAGAGGAAGCTAGCATGATTATGACCTCTTATGGATCAAGGATGCCCCTACTTTCAGCAAGTCTTCTGACAACGCAATCGAGTATTTTGTTGACAAACACATATGCATAGACATGACAAAGCTCTTGCTAGAAAACATGGACACTCAAAAGCATAGACACAAGAAGACATGTAGAAAAAATAGCGGGAGTTGCCGTTTTCATTTCCCGTGGCCTCCCATGTGAGCAACGGGAATTTTACATCCACTCCAAGACTCAACATTTGCTACTAGTGTACACAAATGACATTACAAAAAAATTACTTCGTTCTTCGAAGAAGGCCTTGTCGAGACTCTTCACTACGAGAAATTGTTGGACACTCTCTCACTATCAAAAGAAGAATACCTTGTGGCTCTGCAATCCAGCATTGTGCAACCAACTCTGTTTCTATGGAAAGACATCGATGCAAACAATTTCAATGTAACTATTGCCAAGCTATGGGCCGCTAACACAGACGTGTAGCTCGTCATCAACCTACATGGAGCATCTGCTTACTGCACTTCGTACATGACAAAGGTTGACCACACTACTTCTGAATCTGGCAAGCAAGTCCTTCAACAAAGCTTGCAAGTAGGAGCACCGACAAACGAACACATCTGCAAGATAGGCAACACAATCTTAAACACACAACACATAAGCTTACAACAAGCCGTGTACCTTAACACTATCACTGCCCCATTAACAAGCACATCAAGAGAACTTTGTTACATCAACACAAGCCCACTTGAAGAATGCACCATGATGCTTAAACGATGTTCCTAGTTGGAGAAAATGGACCCAGAATGCATTGACATTTTTTCACCGGACATAATCACCAACTACATGGCCAGGTCGACCCAACTAAGCTACCTATGTCTCGCAGAATTTACAAACAGCCCACACAACGAAGAAAAGAAAACGGACAAAGATCATTCAATTCAACAACTACAACAATACAAAAGACCCCGAGAATCACTTCAAGGAGTTGTGCTTGCTGTATTTGCCATTCACAATCGAAGAGCCTCAAATCAACTACGTAACGCCCATGTGGCATGACTTCTACATGCAACAACAACAACAAATAGTAGACATCAACAAAAACAAGTTCAACAAAGACACTCCGCCACAAAAAGAGACATCAAAGTAGTAGCTAAGAAGTTGGTGTACAACGAAGGTGCTGAATGTTTGCTAACCACTTTTACGAACATGCAAGACACCAACATCACGATCATCAACGTGTACAAATCACCAAAAGTGAGCACTCTCAAACTCGTGGAGGCTATCGAGCAGATTTTGCAACACACGCACCTGCAAGAACCCGCTTACATTGTTGGCAACTTTAATGTTTGATGTAATAAGCCTAGCCAGAGCCTTCGTACACTTACAAACTTCATGCATAAACAAAACAGGCACCAAGCTAGGGGATGCACTAGTAAAAAGCCCTATATACGACGTGCGTTTAAGGGGTATTTAAAAAACCCCTTATCTGTAAAATTTTCATGGATAAGAAGACCCCTTTTCCTATACAAGCTTATGATTTTTTTTCCAAAAATCAATAAATAATCCCCTTATGTCAATACATTTATGTAAAATTTCCTTAAATTTTGGAGTTAAAAAGCCCCTCCATTTGATTTCACGTGGTATACTTACCCCCCGAGGCACCAAGTAATCGACCAGCCCACAACAATTTACAGCTCCGTGTTGGACCACATATGGGTGCGAGGTGACCCCGACAATCACCAACTACAAGGAACAAAGTACATCTACTAATCCGACCACTCCCTCGTGTGCACAACCACTTGAATGGTTTTCTCTGCAGATCTCATCACACTCCTCCCACTAACAACTCCACTTCTCCACTCCAAAATGCATTGCCTCCTACTCGCTCTCACACTTCTCCCTCCTCACTTCATTCTTCTATCTCCATGTCCCCTTGTCCTCTTCTCCACATTCTCTCTTCGGCTCTCCATTCTTCCAGCCCCTTTTGGCAAGTCATATAAATAAATTTTTTGCTAATGGGATAGCCCAGCTTGAGGATTTCCAAGGAAATGTGTTCTCCAAGTTGTATAATGGGAGCAAAGTGAAACAAATATGAAGAGAAAAGAGGAGAAGAGTGGAGATGAGGAGAGAGGGCACACCTAGAAAGGACACTACAAATGACTAACTGTACACTAGATTTTATTGAAAATAATGAATACATACAAACCCCTTTAGGGTTAGGGTTAGGACTTTCAACCCTTGTGTCTTTTTGTTAGTGCTATGCACACATGATAACACATCTTGAGATGAATCCTCAACACCTTCCCTCAAGATGAACATCATGAATCCTCAACACATCTTTGTTAGTGCTATGCACATATGATAACACATTTTGAGATGAATCCTCAATACCTTCCCTCAAGATGATGATTATGGGGAGTAAAGAAGGACTGAACATTACATTCCATCACACTCCTTTAATGGAAATGTCCTTCCTCTGAGTCAAACCAAAAGCTTGCCGATGTTTCTAAAAAAACTCTTTTCCAAATGGTTTGGTAAAGATATCTAAAACATTTTCCTTGCTGTCACAATGTTGTTATGTGATGTAACCAAGTAACACTCTTTCTCTAATGTTCTTTGACATCAATGTGCTTTGTATGAGAGTGATATACAGGATTCGTGGCTAATGCATGCAAATCATGCCCTCTACTAAAACTAAAGAGCTTGTTGGCATTCTACTGATACACAAGATCAACCAAGGCATCTCAAACGAGTGACCTATATGTCTTCCCCCCACTCCCCGCACACACCGCGAGATGGCAAGTCAATGGCTTCGAGACTACCTACATTCTCAATAGACCGTCACTTGGGCAAAGACAATTGCGGAGTGTGGAGGGTGATGATGGAAGCAGTGTTGCAGTCATACGATTTGGCTGATTTTCGTAATTGTTGGGAGTTAATAGGCGGATCCCGAGGAAGATGACACTGGTATCCTTGTGCAGAAGGAGCATGAGACTTCGGCCCAATTGTGGGATCCCGGTGAATGCCCAAGTCTTTTCCCTCACGTGATCAAACATTTGAAGAACATGATACTGGCAAAAAGTATTGGAGAGCATCTCTATAAAATGGTCTCAACCATTAAGGGGGTCTCCCTGGAAGTGTAGATGAGACTGTAGAGGAGTGGTTCGACAATCCTGTGGTTCGTCAATAGTACTTACAACAGAAGTAAAGTCTTCTGGAAAGAGGTCCGATGCAGACCGTGAGGCCTTGAAGGTGAATTGGTCATGTAATTACTGTGGGCGAGAAGGGTCACTATTGGAGAAAGTGCCGTCCCGGAAGCCATGAGCGCATCCCAATTTCTCAGCAGTAGCCACAACAATTTCGAGATCGTGCACACGGAAGTTCAATCTTTTTCAAGTCTTGAGGGGCAGATCACACCATTCGTGCGTCTCCTTAGTGATTGTGGACAGCAGTGATTCCTGGCACATGACACATTCCTGAGAGCAGTTTAAGGACGTTTGGACGAGACTTGCGCATTGGTGAAAAGTCTACTAAACTAGTTGAAGGTGAGGGCAGGTTGAAGATAGTTCCCCATGGCCGAAGGGGGAAGCATACTCTCTGTTTACGACCTATTGTCAGGACATGAATTGTGTAAGACAAGCGTGGGAGTTCGAGGAAGAGTCAGTGGCCATCAAGGACAAGGCAAAAGGCCGGGGAGCATGGGAGGAGCAGTTGACAACGGGATTACAAACTCACGGAGCTCTCTTCTCTTAGAGGTACTCATCCAAGTACTTGTGACGTTCCCATTACGATGGAGCGAGAGTGGAGCCGCAAAGTTGGAGCGAGGAGTTTAACAGCAAAAATTAGTTGTACCCGTGATCCACGTCATCAGCGAAGGCTGAGAACCAGGCTGCTAGTGGAAATGCAGACGGGAAGGTGTGGCTACGGCAGCTACTTGGCGAGGAGGCAGGATCAACGGAGGACAGGAAGCCTCTTCATTTGCTCTGTAAATACTCCAGCTCCTTGGTTTTGTTCGACATCCGGTGTTAGAGTTAGTCATCTCCTGTCTGTCAGTTAGGCAAAGAGGGCTTCTATGTGAATGCGCCCGCCCAGAGAGAGGTCTATTTCTGCAGGTTAGATGGGGGTTTAGCCAAAGCACAATGCTAGGGCCTGGTTTGAAGCCTGTCAAAGGCCAGTTAGGGGCTGGTTTGGGACCCTGGCCAAGCTCAGTCCAGGTCAGGTCAGCCAACCAGACCTGCTCGGCCAGTCAGTCGGATCAGTCTGTCTGGACGGCCAAGGTGGGTGACCCCTTATGTAAGGGTCATTTGGCTCTCGCTCTAGGGCAGTCTTTTGCACAGCCTTGAGCCGATCTCGGACAATTGTGTGCGCAGTTTCCATCCCTGGAGTTGTGACCAAACTGAGGCATAGTCTCTTATGGAACACACAGTTCCAGCCTTGAGTTTGTAGGCGCAGTCCAGCCTACTCCTCGTGAACTTGGAGGTGCTGTTCTTCATTAGTTTTCCAGTCCACCAGAGGCATAGTTCAGCCCTGGGGTTGCAATCATTCATTGAAGGTATTCTCAGCAGTATATGCAGAGGTTTTTCCGTCTATGCTCTCTAGTGGCAGTTTTCTGTCTCTCTCTATTCGTAGATTTGCTCTCGATCTGTTCAGACATTCTCTGCACTTTAACAGACACATCCCTGCTATAAACAGCCTGAGCTGAAGCATGGATTCCCAGTGCTGACTGCTGTAGGAGGTTATGCCCCTGTTGTTGATGCAGATGGTCAAGTATGTGTGGGTGTGTGGATTTGTATGTGTGAGAGCATACTTTTATACTATGGTCTACACCCACTGTTGGGCGCTGATGACGTCAGTGGGGATGTCATAGTAGCTAGTCCCTGCTATGCATGGTGGAGTTTATGATTCTCAATCTTATGAGTGACTCTCGTGAGATTGAAACTGCACTATGTTGTGTTTTTAGAGGATGAGTTTGGTAATGTTCCTGGATTCATCTAGATATATGCCCCTATTGTTGATGCAGATGGTCTGTTGTCGCTGCACCCACAATGCCAAGAGACCTATGTAGACGTTGCTTTGCTGGGTCAAACCTTGGAGCTGTTCAGTGTTGAGCACAGATCACAAAGCCTCAACTAGAGGGAAATCTTGTTATAGTGCCACTCTGTCTTTTCTTTGCAGCAGAGGTCTCTTCTTTCTTTACGTTGACACACACAACTCTATATGTGCTATAGAGGCTTCATTTCTACAAATCTAGATTCCTTCCTAAAAGAAATTTGCAGGTCGTCGTCTGCACTAGCCTGAACCTTGCAGGATTTCCTCTCGTCTTGAGTGTTGCAGGGGAGCCATCGAGGTCTTGAATACCACGGTCTGCTTATGTGTGTGCCTTGTGCTGGCAAGTGCCCAATGGTGGGCATCATAAGCCTAGCAGGGTGACTATGCTACCATGAAAGAAAACTGATGGTGGAGCAGAAAAGGGCCTTGACATGGTGATGATGCCATCTCATGCAAGCCATAAGCGGCAGCCCCTAGGTGTGTTTGTGTATTTAAGACACTTTTAAAGAAACAATGCCAATTCTGGATCACAAAGGATAAAGGGAAGCAGGCATGAACAGAGGAGAACATATCTGCAGGCTTTAGGGCGACTGGCATTTGGCCCCTTGATATGGCAGCTCTTATAAAATCATATGGCCCTGAGCAGCCTGGGCAATGCTCCATCTTATGCACTGAGTTGAAGATGATGGAGCAGACATTGCATGTGCAAATACTGTGAAAGAACAGCCCATTGTTGAGGCTTGGAAGTGCAATTGGTGGAGCCAGACTCATTGATGATATGGATCATCCTGCACAGCAGCAAAGTGGAAGGCCATGTATAATACAGCTTGTGAAAGACCCAAGGGCCACCGATGGCTAAAGTCCCCCACTTCTCAAAGTTTGAAGGGATCAGTGAAGATGAGGTGGAGCACACAGGTGCAACATAGGCAGGCATCCATGAAGAGGTCACAATGGTTTTGGGCACAATGTTCTTCCCAAAACCATTGAGACTCTACATGGAAAGCCAAAAGAATACCCATTGACACTATATATATATATATATATATATATATATATACATACATACACATACACATACACATACACATACACATACACATATATATATACCTCTGCTCGACTAGAATATATCCAGTCGTACAAATTTAGAAAATCTACTAGATGTAGCTGAACAGCTAATCACCACTTGGACGAAAATTTAAAGAATTTACATGTCCGCGAAGGTGATAGAAAAATATACCTCTGTACGATTAGAATATATTCAAACGTACAAATTTAGAAAATTTTGTTGTTCTAAAGTCCAAAAATCTACTAGCTATTACCACTTAGACGAAAATTCAAAGAATTTGCATGTCCACGAAGGTGATAGAAAAATATACCTTTGTACGACTAGAATCCAATCGTACAAATTTAGAAAATTTTGTTGTTCTACAGCCCAAAAATCTAATAGCTGTTGGGGCTTCTGCACCCGCGTAAGATAATAATTCGATTTAGTTGAACAGCTGATCACCACTTGGACGAAAATTCAAAGAATTTGCATGTCCGCTCAGGTGATTAAAAAATATACCCTTGTACGACTGGAATATATCCAATCATACAAATTTAGAAAATTTTAATATTCTAAAGTGAAGATGAGGTGGAAGACACCCATGCAACACAAGCAGGCATCAGTGAAGGGGGGTCCATAACCATTGAGACTCTACATGGAAAGTCAGAAGAACTAATGATCTTCATTGACTTGTAGCCATGAATATTGACACTCTTAAGTATGACCATTGCAGTAGTAATCACAACCCAAATAATGCAAACCGTTGACACTTTCGGACCCATCAACTGAAAATTACTCCAATGTGGAAAAACATGATGGCCATAAGCACATGCAGGCTTTGCAATCACTCCGCATATATTTCTCTCGACACATAGGTGAAGGAAGCAGGTGAAGTAAACTTCAAGCATTCACAATTGAGAAAAGGGAAAGGAATCACAAACCTGTGCATATATTTCTCAAGGGACAGAGAAAAGTGGAGTAAATCTGCAAATATTGCCAGTTGAGCCGAGGGGACAGAACCTTGGATTCTGGAAGCACGTGCCTGATTGCCAGCAGAAACTATGTTCAGCACACCTGGACTCTGGCATGCATTGACAAACCAGCAATAGGAGACTTTATGATGCACCCTCACTGCGGTCCATGCCCTAGGAAGGCTCCAATGAGCCCTTGTGAGCTCCCCTGCATTTCTGAACAGTAAAGGCTCTCCTTTGGGCTGCTATAGAGCTTCACTTTTAACTGGTCAGCTGCACAGTTAGCTATGCCCTCGAAAGCATTTTATGCTTTGTGTTCTCGCGTATGTGAAAGTTATATATACCTTTGTAAGACTAGAATATATCCAATCGTACAAATTCAGATTTTTGTTGTTCTAAAGTCCAAAATTCTACAAAGAAGAGAATTTTTTGTGTTCTCGTGTATCTGAAAGTTATACCCTAATGAGACTTACAAGATGACAAATGCAAATGGGACAGTCAGGCTTCTTGGCCTCAAGCCATAAGCTGTCAGCTAACAAGTGACCACTCAAGATTGGATAACCTAGAGAAGGCAAGAGATTTACCATCAAGAGACTCCACTCAATTGGATACTACTAAACTGATATATATATCTAGATGAATCCAGGAGCATGCCCAAACTCATCCTCGAAAAACACAACACATCGTGCAGTTTCAATCTCATGATAGTCACTCACAAGGATGAAAACCATAAACTCCATCACGCATAGCAAGGACTACCTACTATGACATCCCCACCGACGACATCAGCATCCAACAGTGGCTGTAGACCATAGTATAAACATATGCTTTCACACATACTTGAGCATCCATTTACAAATAAGTCTTTCTACTGAGATTCTGTCAACACTCCGGAGGTGAAGGGCAAACTCAGCCGTGGCAAAGACTAGCACTAAAGGAGAACGGTAATCTAGAAGTAGTTCATAATCTCTTCATTCAAGCTACATCTGCTTGTGAAGACTATAATGATTTCATTTTAGTCTATCCCAAAAGAGCACATCTAAGCAAAAAATGCTTAGACAATCTAGCTTATAGGGCAACGCACCACTACTAAACTGAGATTCAAATTTGAATAAATAAAAATTGCCTTCAATGCATACATTTGTTTATCTCAGGATCTTTTCTTTGGCTTAACAAGGTTAAAATTTACAGGCAGAATTATAGGCTTCGACTTTTCAAATGAGCTGTGGTCTTATGAAGCTCAAAGGCATGCATTAATTAGAGATTCAAATTTTTTTGGCCATCCTTCGCCTGAAAAGTCTGCTTCAATCAAACAAGTATTTGCATATCTCTTTGCATATCAAAGAAACCAACAAGTGACCATATCAGAAACAATCAGTAGACACAACAAACAAAACTTGAGCACAAATACAACAAATCTACAAAATAGAAATGCGTCCAAAGATCCTGGATTATAACCTAGAAGAATTAAAAGTTGCATAGGAGCCAGTATGCAACAAACTGTATCCTAAAGGAAAAAATTAAACATAAGAACCATGAGCCCAGCATTATAGAATAAGAAGAGAATACAGCTTGTTATGAAATGCTTATTAGCATTGATGCTGAGGAAAGGGGAGATCATTGGCAATAATCTATAACACCACATCAAAGACATCATCAACCTAATCTCTTGGTGGCTCCTCATGCAACCCATCGAAAACATAAAAAGCACGACGTCAACGTTATGGAATTTGAAGATAATATAGCTTGAATGAAGCTTGAAGCATTTGTATTAAATAAACTCAAACAAAATCAAGTACATTGCACTTGTACTATGCACTCAAATATCCAGAACCAGGAAAGTCTGATATGAGTGTTCATTTATTGAATGCAATTCACAAAATAAGCATTGAGAAGAAAAATTCCAACACCTTTCCTTCAGTGCCCAAATATGAATAATAGATAGAAATGAATTGAAAGATAATTTCATTCTCCTTTGTCACCGCAGTGATTGAAGATATGATACAAGGTATCTCCATCTATGGCATTTTGACCATAGTTCCAAACTTGGAGACTGTAGATCAAGATTCTGCCAAAGCTTTGTGCCTTTGAGGGTTAGCTGACGTGCGCACTATGCCGTCACACAATTCAACCTGATCACTAGCTTCTGAGAAGGCTCAGTTTTCACTGCCTGGGGACGGCCTCCTAACACAGCACCATATGCCACCATGGGCTCCAGCTCCTCAAAGATATCATTTGGTGACTCGCTAGGGTGCGAACATGGAGTGAACTTGACTTGCCCAACAGGCAAAGTTGCTGATGCTTGGCTGCAAGATCTTTTTGCTTTATCTGCTACTGACGTCTGGACACACAATTTTGCCTGATCATCTGCTCCTGTTGTCTGGCGGAACAAATTTTTGATAGCCGGGCCTCCTCTCAACATTGTCCAATATGCATCCATTGGCTCTAGCTCCTCAGAGAGATCATTTGAAGAGTCACTGGATTGCGAGCAGAGATCTTGTGCGACAGGCACACTTGCCGCTGTTTGGCTGGATGGCTTATTGTTGTTGACCCCTGCTACGCCGTCTCCTCTACTGTCACTACCTGCTACTACGTTGTCTACCAACTCCTTTGTGCTTTCAGTATTAGCAATACCCATTGAAGGCTTCACATCCAATAGTTTGTTCAGCTCAGCCTCTTTATCAAGTCGTTTGACTCCAATGCTTTCTGCTGGCCTGACAGAACTGAAGGAATGTAAACTGAGACCAGGAGGGCACTTCGCAGCTCTCTTTTCCCTTTGAATGTCATCCAATGCACCCTCAGCTCTCCTCTTCAAATTTTGAGAAACCCTTGAGGTCTCTGAGCCGATAGCAGTTGATAGCAGGGGAGCTTCACTTACGGTTGACTTCCGAAGAAGCCCAGGAGCCTTCACAGGCCTTACACCATCAGGAAACACATACGCTGGAATCTGCTTGCGGAAAACGTGAGAAATCTGGATATCCATTCCAGGTTTATAAAATTTATGACCTTTGACCAGATTCCTAAACTCATTTATTGTGTGGCGTATATCGATTGGCCGTTTTTCTTGCGTGGGACATGCATTCCTACGCTCCAAACCCATAAAAAAAGCACAATGTCGGCCCTGTCTGGACCCGTCCGCGTACTCAGTAGGATGAGGGTGACACTGAAGCATAGAACCTGTGTCACGTTCGATTCTCAAAGTAAGTTGCCGTAGCCGTGACTCTACCCAACCCTTCCAAGAGCGTAAATCATCCTCAGCAGCCGCACTGATATCTATCTGGAGATAATGTTTGAAAGCATCGAAAAACGGAAAGGTTTCGAACACATCACTCCAATTAGCTTTCTTACCCTCCACGGCCTTGCACATTTCGTCTCCAAATTTGAACTGCTCCATCATGACCCGCAAGGTGCTTGGGGAGACGTTGTAGCTGGAGTTCATGCAGGGATAGGCAGGGGTTATAATAGGCATCAAGTGAGAACGGTCCGCAGGGTTCCTCCTGGGATCCCAAACAGGAAGACCCAAAGAACCCTCCTCGATTGGACAGAGCAAGACAGGATTTGGCCAAATCCACTGCGTATAAACCCGAAAGAACCGGGAGAACAGCATGCTAGGTACAGCATTAGGATACAATTGACAGATTCTTGCCACAAGGAGAGCCCAATTCACTCCTCCAAGGTAGCCGATCACATTCGAATAAACTCCCCTTCGTTTTGCCCATAGTTTGACGCACCTGAGAGTCGTCCGAAAATGGGCAATGTTCGGCACCAAGCGTAGAATTTGATCAGTCATCCTGCAACCGTTGAGACTCCGAACACTCTGCTCATCCACGTTTTCGAGAATTGAGTCGTGAGACAAGTCGAGATCCTCAGGAAGGACCAGAACCGCAAGGCTGGCGTACAGCAGGTCGATGGAGATGCCTTTGAACTTGAACTTCAAGACTGGCACATGGGCGTCGGGGACGCAGTTGATCTCCGAAACGTCGGGCGACTCGGCGAGCATGTCTCGGAGCCCAACGAAGAAATCCTGCTCTCTAGTGACATGCCGGGGACCAACGCAGAGGGTGTCGATGTCGGCGCCGGGGTCATGGACGCCGAGGCGATAGGAGCCGAAGGTGAAGATCTTGGCGGTGGCTTCCTGGGCGATGTCGTGGCTGTATCCTTTGTGGAGGGAGGTACGTTTGACCCAGGAATTGACGAGGAGGTGGAGGAAGCCAAGGGATTCCTCGCGGAGCTGGGAGGCGGGGAGGGATTCGAAGAGGCCAGAGCGGGAGAGGAAGGAGTGAAGGAGGAGGGAGCTGGCGAGGTGAAGGTCGGAGGGGGGGGAAAGGGAGAGGGGCTCAGTGACGCCAAGGCGAGGGGGGGTGGAAGCCATAGCCATCGCCATAGCCAAAGAAGCTCACAAGCTTCTTTAAGAAGAAAAAGATGAAGAAGATGAAGATGACGAAGAAGAAGACATGAGAATGAGCCGCCGCCTTGCTGTTCCCTACCGAATGTAAACAGTCGGTCGTTCCCTCTATATTTACATAGCCTTCCCTCTCGCCACGTCAGTATTCCGCTCTTTCCACGTCATCCCCCCTTCTCCCACCAAATGTTAAAGTCGGTGAGCAACACAGCCCATGCCAGCAGGAATGCCCATTGTGATGCCACACAGCCGTATTGCTGCTGGAAACATAACGTTATGATTGGTAGACTCTACCGTAGCGGCAAAATGCTGCCTAAGGAGAAAGCCCAAATCTCCGTCTCCAATGGAGCTTTGGATGCTTCGATTTGGCATCGCGTCCAGCGGAGCGGCTGGTGGGAACGACTCTAGCATCCAATGTTCATGGCATTCCCATTGGCATGGCGTGTCGCAGGAATGCGCTCCTAGCCTACCTCTCGCCATGTCAGCATTCCACGTTCCCTCTACTTTTTGCCACGTCAGCCTCCCCTTGTTGTCACGCATGCTACTCCGCAAAATGCACAGTCAGTCCCAAGCCATCCCTACGCAAGCTTTACTACTCCATAAATGCAGGTGTCTTACTACGCAAGGAAAAGCTGCCATTTGCCCCATTAGCCCTACGAAGAGAAAACAAGGTGAACGATGTTCAAGTGGCCTACCCTCCACCAAGGAAAAAAGGGGGAGAGAGCGAGAATGAGAGAGAGATGAGTTGGATCCGCACCAAGGAGAGAGTGAGAGAGAGAGAGAGAGAGAGAGAGAGCTTGCCTTGAAATAGAAAGAGAGAGGAAGAGGTGTGAAGATAGTGGGAGAGAGGGAAGGAGTCTCACTTGAAGCTTTCTCACATACACAATGGGGGAATACACACATAAGTGGAGGCTGAAAACAGTTTTACTCTTCTTAGTTGTGAAAGCCAAAAGAACTCCAGCACAAAGAAAATAGAAGAACCCTATATGTGGGTCTCAAACCAAACTCAACTAACTAAGGTGGCATACTAACTGAGCCACGAACTAGAGTAGATAAGGATAGCTGTCATCCAGCTATTATTCGTGGGCGGTGTACCAACCGCATCTGCAGCTAACAAGTCGGTGACATAAATGCACAATGGTCACCCTGGCATATCACGAGTGGAGCTCGATATCTCAACAAGAGGGAGCACCACCTATTTTTGGTCTGCCCTCAAGGTAGCCTTAGCAATGATGCAATTTTGGCAAAGCAAAAATTAGGCATTTCTTGAATCTTTGAAAGTGCATTTTGCCTATTGGCTCTTCTTCATTGGACTTGAATGAAGACTTTAAAGTAGTTGACTTTCTCTCTCTCTCACCTCTCTCTCTCTCTCTCTCTCTCTCTCTCTCTCTTCCCTTCTTTATCTCCTCAAGTCTTCTTACACACTATCTTCACCTTTTCTCCCACATCCCCCGTTCTCTCTCTCTCTCTCTCTCTCTCTCTCTCTCCCCTTTATCTCCTCTTCCTTCACACCATTTTCAGTGGATTCCTTTTTATTTACTTTTTTTATCTTAGGCAGACCTTATGAATGATTGAATATCATTCACCTTGTGTCATAAATTAAGAAAAAAAAATGGGCTTTTTCACTTCTTGCAGCGTCGCCTTCACTTAGTCCTACCCTTCAGGCAAGCGAATGACCACTCACAAAGAATACACAGATAGAGTGCTTTCTCCCATGCCACCATTCTGGATTTTGCTTTCCCTCCCTTGTTAAATACACCTAACCACTCAACGAATGGGCGAGCACGTTGCTACTCCACAAGATGCAAGGTTTGTGCCTCAGGCTGTCGCCGACATTTTGCGTTAGGAGGAAAAATTGCTTCTTGCCACGTCAGATGAAGAAATGACCACTCACAAAGAAAGGGCAACCCCTTCACTACTCTGCAAATGCAAGGTCAATGCTCCTCACAACTTTTTGCCATGTCAGCATTTCGCATTTTGTTGTTCCCCCTCGCCCACACATTAGTATCGTTCAAGAAGAAGCACGACCACGTTGCTACTCCACAAATGCAAGGTTAGTGCCTTAGCTTGCTTTCTGCCACATCAATTGTCGTTATGGGACCTGCACTGTCAAAGACTACTATGGTGTGGCCTCTTGGACTGCCCCCGCCACCTCATCTGTATTGAGTGCGCCTCTGCCAATGTGGCAAGTGGTGCCCGTGCCCTGTGACAGGCACTACCCTGTTGTAGTCGTTGTTGCTTGCATCTCATGTGGCACTCCTCACGCCATGTATTGTGGCTACCAACGTGGCCGACATAGTTTGGTCTACCATCTTCCATACATTTACTCCTAGCTCCATGTGGTGCCGCCTCTTTGCCCATTGCCACACTTGCCAAGGGCCATGTGTCTGCTGATATGTCTCCACTTGAGATCGTTTACCAACCACGCGTGCCAACCCCACAATGTGTCCGGCCACTATCCACTGCCCAATCTGCAATGGCCACGTGTCATCATCCCATCAATCGACTCCCTGTGCCAATTGTTGTTTGCACGGCATGTGGCAGTGCCCACACTTGTGTGTTCATACATGGTCGTGCCATTTTGCCACATGGTAGGTCACTGTCGCCAACATGGGGCCCGCATAGTCACCACATGGACCGCTGCCCATTTATGCCTCCCCTTGCATTTTCCCCCCCACCGTCGATGCATTTACTCCCCTCAACCCCACCCTAGGAACCCCCCCTCTCTCTCTCTCCCCCCCATGCCGCGTGTCCATCTCTTTCACCCCATGTAGTGTGCTCTCTGGGACTACACCACCTCATCTGTTGGAGTGCCTATCATGTCATCCACTATTGTGCCACCACATGGCACCTCTGATCGTGCCGCCCTACCTACACCATGCCACATGGCACTCTGACCACTGTGCTTGCTAAACACGCGTACCACGTGGCGGCTCTCCTCTCTCTTCCCCCTCCCTCCCTTCCTCCTCTCTCTCCTCCTCCAAGCTTCAGTTTGATGACACGTGGCATCAAGTTGGCCTCCTCCCTCCTTAATATATAGTAAGATAAGACGAGGAGGAAAGCAAGTATGGGCACATAGTCAACTCGAAGGAACAACAAAATCTACCACGCCCTTTTTCAGAGTCCAAGCTTGAATTTGTGGACGACTCCATGGCTAAGGAAAAAGCTACGGGACCAGATAGGATACCACTAGATTTCTATTAGTTCTATTGGCAAATTTTTTTACAAAGATTTGACTCAACTTTTAAATTAATGTTGTGTCAGGGGAGAATTACCTCCATCAATTAATACAGGCCTCATCAAACTAATTCTGAAGTCTGCTAATAGACTCTTGCCTTTGAATTGGTGGCTGCTCACTATGGTCAATGGGGCATACAAAATTCTAGTTACAGCTATTGCTCTTGGAATTAGATTCATCTTGGCTCATGAATTACATCCTCGATAGTACGGTGTACGGTTTTCTATATGGAAGGAAAATTCACGAGGAGTGATTCTAGCTATTGACTTTGCTTTCATACAAAACAAGAAATTTATGCTCTTGAATCTTGACCTTGAAAAGGCATCTAATAGGATTAGCTAGAGATTCATGTTCGGGCACTCGTGAAGTTAGGATTGCAACTTGATTCGCACCCTTCTATCTAATGCGTCTGCTATCCTATCATTGAATGGATTATTTTCCCCCTGGAAGGTCTGTAAGGCAAGGCTGCTCACTTGCACCACTTCTTTTTGCAATAGCTATGAAGCCATTGCTCAAGAAACTTGATCTTCATGCATAACGAGGGTCCATTCGAGTATTGAAGCTACTAGATGGATCTTTTTTCCCCACATAATGTTTTGCAGATAACAATGCTAATCTTTTGGAAGCAGATCGTAACAATGCTTTGCAAATAACAATCCATAAAAGCCATGTTCCCGAGAAAGAAATGGGGGAAAAAGGTAGGGCACCAAATGTCACTCTGGCGATCCCACAAAACTTCCACAATGTTATAAGGCACAACCTTTGATCCATATTTGGCAGGCTCTGTATGGTGGGTGCTTTGTTCAAGAATGGTGGGCTCTGTATGGGGGGTGCTTAATGTTGAGATAAAATTATCACATGGCACACATTAACATATTTGGGTAGAGTTCAAAGGTAAAGTGAGTGGCAAATTAATGAGTATTGGGCAAGTGAGTGGCAAAGGTAAAGTGAGGGCAGAGGTGAAAGGTAAAGTGAGTGGCAAAATTAATGAGTATTGGGCAAGTGAAAGAGATGGAGAAGAACCACATATACATAGGCAACAATAAGCCACACGCTCGAAGACATGCATCGCCATGGCCTCATCAGCAAGCAATAACCATTGCCAAATGGAAATGTGGACCATCAAGGCCATCTTCCTTTAGGAATGTTGAAGAAAGTTGTCTTAGAGAACATTGAAGAAAAAGAAGAAGGTATGATCTCTAGGTCAACATTGTAGAAAATTTGGCATGGAGAATGTTAATAATTTAAAACACCATCACAACAATAGAGAATGCCAAAATGTAAGATCTATGATGAATTAAAGAATGGCATTGAGCATTGTAGCTATGAAGAACTTTGAGGAAGTATGTTAAATGGCAAGCAATCCATCGCATGATGCCACAATCTTGTATGCTTCCTAGAGGAAGGAAGCTACTTTTCATGGATCAAAGTAACTCCAGCTTATCCGGCTTTATGTTCAACACAACAAAGTGTATAGTTAACAATCTTGTGTGCTCCATTGCCCCCCCCAAGTCCTCCAACATACTAGTAGAGCCACTCATGCTCTATCCATTATAGAAGAATGCAGTCCTGTGCATCCATTAAGGTAGAAGCCCTTGCTCTTGTCAAGGTACAAGCCCTTGCTCTCATCAAGGCAACAATCCCTATTCTTGAGGAATCTTTGTCTATTGTGTATAGCTCACCTTATAGAGATATTCTTACTGAGAGAAGAGACTCTCCATTTTGCCTCATGGAGCATCTAGCTATCCTCTCTTGAGTAATTAGGAGAGGAGGAGTTGGAAGGAGGAGAGGGAGAGGAGGGGTTGCAAGGTTTGAGGAGAAGGGAGGAGAAGTTGCAAGGTTAGGACATTCTTTTGGACGTGGAGTGCAAGGAAGCATGGACACTTGGAGTCAATTGCTTGGAATACCAAAGTAGAACTCAACACAATGCCCCAAAGAGTGTCGGCTTCATTCCATTATGGGGTATTTATACAAGTTGGAGAGCTTCTCTCTCTACATGTAGGAATTGTACATGTAGAACTTGCATATAGAAGTTGCATGTAGGAGTTGCAAGTTGCATGTAGGAACTTGCATGTTATGCTCTCAACAAAGGAAGCCTAAACCTGTGACAACAACCTATGACACTCTTTAAGAACTTGGTCCATAAAAACTTCCTTTGCAAGCCACCCAATGAAGGCATGGTCACTTGATGGCATTCCATAACTATTCTTCGAATTCAAATCAAACCCAAGTAAAGATAATAATGAAAGCTGCCTAGCCTTGCTGCAAGAAGCAATGGACACTTGATACAACTTGTCAAGCTATAATTCAAACTATATAGAGGAAGTGATGAAGCAAAAGCAGAAAGAAAGAAAGCATGAGGTAGAAAGTATCAGAACTCATACCATAAACCATGCAACCAAGAATAGCCTATGTGAGGGGATACCAGACCCTTCTTCCTTGACCAATCTCCTTTTGCCGTACAACCTCAATACTTTTCTTTTATTCTTCCATGAAATCCTCTAGAAATACTTGTGCATCACAACTAACAAGTGTACTTGTATGATACAAGTAATCTTTAAGATTTGTTGTGACAATTGCCTCCTCATTCAATTTGGACAATGGAATCTATTTTAGCATTAAAGTTGAAAATAGAAATATGTTCTTGAAACAACTAGTGAAAGAAAGAAAGATGATACTCACAATTTAAACCTTTGTAAAGCTGCAATCAACCTCAACTCATTGTCAGGCTCTGGAGCTATAATATGTGCATGAATCTTGATATGCCTTGCCTTGTTATTAACAAAGACCTCCCTAATGCTCTCCATCCATGAGGCAGTTCGATGGTTTTCCTCCCACACATATAACATCTTACAGGACAAGAATTCCCATGCAGGAGTCTGCTGAAGCTCATGCTCAAACTCATCATTCATAGCATGCTAATGCTTATCCCATGAAGCTCTTATCTCATCATCCACCTCTTTGGTTGTCCCATCAGACATCCCAACTGAAATAATAAAGGACCCCTTTGTGGGGACATATCCCTCCATCTCAAATGCTCTCTTGAGAATGGAGAGGTCATTCCTAAGTTGTCTCACCTTAGGGTTGATAAGTAATCTGCACAAAGGGATATGGGGAGGTACCATTCCTCTATTGACAGTTATGGACTCAAACATTACTATCCATTCATTCAGGGACAAATTCATCACCTTTTGTATCAACATTAGCCTTTCCACTATCCTTCTTGCTAGCAGACTCTTTCTCCACCGACATCTTTTCAACCTCCTCTGCATTTGGAGATTTGGCTTGTGTGTCAGCAGATGTGGGGGATGGTGTTGTTGGTGCTTGCTCTTTCTTTTTAGCATTCTTTTTTTTCTTACCACCAACCTGTCCACCTCTTGGAGATTTTCTCTTTCCTGACCTAGTCATGACTTCTAGCATAGATAAAAGAAAATTGGATATTAGATCTCAGCCACCATTCATTTTTTATTGTACTTTGAGGAAAAGCAAGCCATTGAATGAACAATGAATCAAAGAATGCAACTGACCAAAAGAGAAATACCTGGTGATCTTGGAGCTTGGGCTGATACCACAAACAATTTAGTTTCCAATATTCCAACCAACACTCTGCAAAGAGAGATTCAAGAAAGTCATGAACATGTATTGACGTAGGAGCATAAGAACATCAAAGAGCAACCATAGTGTGAGAAAAAACTAATGCACAATCTCCCTATTCCACCCAAATTGAAATTACAAAAGGAGAAATTCTTAAGGAGCTAGGACCTCTGTCCCATTCCCCCCAAAAATTCAAATCTCCAATATCCAAAATGACAAGTTGTATATACTGATTGAAGTAAAGTTAGGAATAACTATTGACATAGCAACTAGAGAATTATGAAAGTAAAGAGTTTAAAGTTGGAGCATTTGAAGCAATGGGAAGTTACAACAATCTACATCTAGTTGTAGATGTCTACAAAAGAATATACTTGCACACATCCATGTGGCTGATACACCAAGAATGACCATCCAAGTAATCTTCAACATGCTTGGATGTTAGAGATACAAGGTCTCTCCCATATCATAATGAAGTCTTTCCCCTATTCCGCGGAATAGGGTGGGGAGGGCATCAAGAATGCATAGTGTTTGCATAGTAGAGAGGGCACATTCATTACAAAGTGATGTGTAAGAAAGCAAGAACACTAAAATGGTGTTGCCTCTCCCCTCTTCTGCTAGCAGAATAGGGAAAGGAGGCCATCAACTTGAAGCCCGATTGGACATTATCAGATGCACTAGCCAGATGTGATGTAGCCTCCAAGTGATATAGTGTTGCCTCTCCCCCTATTCCGCCAGCGGAATAGGGTAGGGAGGCCATAGACTTGAAGCTTCCATGTGATCTTCAATATTCTTGGATGCTTGAGATACAATGAGCTTGAAGTATTCTTCAATATTCTTGGATGATTAAGATGCAAGTGATCTTCAATATTCTTCAAAATCATGGCAATCCCCTAATACATCAACTTGAAGCTTTGACATAGCTTCCAAGTGATCTTCTAGATGCTTGGATGCTTGAGATCCAAGGATACTAATGGCAAAAAGGAACCTAATAGTCTCCATTCTCTTAAATTCATTTCATCAAAAGATGTACTCCTTTCATTAAAAAAACGTTTTAATTTATCAAATGCATTCAATAAACTATACGATTCCTATCAAGTGCATTCCAAAAACTATACAATCCCCTATTCCGCCGGTGGAATAGGGGGAGAGTGACATTAAGAGGTTTCTTAATAAGGGGGATAGATTCAATGAAAAGCTTTTTCAACCCAAAATCGAAGACTCTCTATCTCCTCTTCTAGTGCTGCAGACCTTCAATGGAAGACTCTCTATCTCCTCTCTAGTGCTGCATACCTTCAAGGCCAGAGACCCTATCAAAAGCATGCTAGAGCTCCCAACTCTTTAAATGTGCAGTCGGCCATCTTCAAGAAAGGCGCATCCATACAAGCCTCTAGTGGCTTCAACAAATCAAGGCCCGGACAACATCCAAGGCTCCAACTCTGTGAACAAATCACATCCATTGCCCGTAGCTCACTCTCCACGGCCAGATTCCTTTCACCAACCAACCTTCAACGTCCTTGAAGGAGGCAAGTGGCACTATTCAAATCCCCTATTCCGCTGGCGGAATAGGGGATTAGAGAGACTCACAAGGTCAATTTTCTTTTATTTTCTGTCCACTAAAAGCAGAACCCCGCAGAGGCAGACTAGATGGAAACCCCGTAGAGAAAGGTGATTATACAGATGGGAACAGACAACAATAGCAGACTAACGAATAGCAAAGGGCAAGCAAAGAATAACAACCAAGCATTCATTTAAGCAGAATAGCTAGCAAGAGGGAGTAGAGCGGCAACCAAGGTGATTAGCAAGAAGTTTTGACTAGCAGCATTAAGGAGCGGCCAAGCATTCCTTGCAATAGCTAGGCACCTATCTAAGGGGAAGTTCAAAGCAGTAACAACAAAGCAGCTATGAGCTATGCATCTATGAGGTGGTGAGTGGTGAGTAGTGAAGGGAGCGTGAGGTTTGAAGATGGCGATGGAGATGAAAGAGGAATGGGCAAGGGAGAGAGACAAATCACTATAGCTAGGAGTAGAGGTGATCAAAGAAAAGACTCAGCCAAGCGTTGAAAGTCTGAGCTACGAAGAGGATGGCATCATAGCAACTGGGCTAAGAAAAGGAGCAACGCAACAAGGAGAGATACAAATTGCGAATCACAGAGAACCAACATCAATTCAAGCCATCGGCAACATTTGTCCATCCATAAAGCAAGAAAACAATCTGGCTTGTGTGTACTTCAATGAAATTAAACGTTGCATTCCTGATTCCTTTCACAACTCTCTAAGAGAACATGCTTGTAAAAATTATGATGAACTAGGATACAACAATGATAATGACCAAGTTGAACGACTAGGATACAACAATAATAAGGTCTGAAGATGTTTTAGACATGAAAGCGCTTCTGAGAGTCTGGCTAAATCGCTTTTGAAGGAGTAGAGGAAGCAAACCAACAAAAGTAGTAGCTTCTTTACCTTTCAAAATTTTTGATGTAGCCTACAAACGACAAAACGAATTCTCGGATGTCTTCGGGGGTTAACTCTATGAACTACAATGCAATCGATGTGACTTTTATGTCTCCATGCTTTCAAGAAACCTTATCCAGTGCTAGCAAAGATAGTTAGTCAAGCTTGTGGAGCACTTCCCCTTTCGTTAGAGGTGCTTGTTTGCCATCTTCACAAGGCAAAGAGAAAGGAAATGTGGGAAGAAGCAATCACTAAGCTAAGGAGCAACAAGCTGTAATGATAGCATAAACTATTGCAAGACAAAATGAACATTCCTTATAAAGTCTCTCTCCCCCTATTCCGCCAGTGGAATAGGGGAGATAGAAGCTTGAATTGATCGGTGGACTAAGATTGCACACATCAAACGACTGCAAAAAGAGATCGACGGTGCGAACCTCAAAAACCGAAAGCAAAGGAAACTAGGAAGCAGAGAGCGAGTAGAGGAAAAGAAGGAGGAGACAATGAGCTTGAGTAGCTACGAGGAAGAAGAAGATGAACTGCGATGAAGGTTTGTGGGATGAAGGTCTGCGAGTAAGGGCCGAGAAGGTCTGTGGGATGAAGGTCCTCTTATCACACATTCCTCCTGCTATGATGCTGTCCTTGCCTATTAGGACTGATCGAATTCTACCGCAGGATTGTAGTATCTTTCTCAATTTTAGAAAGCATAAAAGTAACATCCACCTCGTGCAGAGCGAACAAGCAAATTAAAAAGAACACAACCAAGAGAGAAATTTTTGCGATGATGCAAAATGCAAGACGGAAATGCACATTCACTCAAGATTCTGTTTATGAGTCCAAGCTAATCTATCTTGGAACCTAATTGACTTGAGGTACATGTCATGAGCACTCTCTTCATCATGTTTCCACATAGGTTCCATCCACCTTAGATTGTTCCATAGATCCTAAGGCATGCATGTTTTCTCATGGTATCAGAGCTTAGGTCTAGTATCCTAGATTAGTTGTAGGATTGCCTTAGAAGCACATGTTTTCTCCTAGGTTAGTTGTAGTTTTAGATTGAGAGAATTCCGTCCACTTTAAGTAAGAAATTTCGTCCATTTGAGAGATGATTTGCTTGCATCTCTTTTAGAATTTCCATCCATACATTTCATGAGAGATTCATGTGTGTGTGTGTGTGTGTATGAGAGAGCTTAATGCTCTTAATGGAGAAAATCTAGTAGTAGTGCCTTCCTCCAAAGGTTTCATGCAAGAGCCAGCTCTCCAACGACAGCGAAAGCTTCATCAACACACAGCCTCTCCATCCACGGGGTGCATCCAACAAAAAGCAACAAATAGTAGCAACAAATTGCAATAGCAATGAACTGTATAATATCATAGTATGTGTACAACAGCAAATGAACTGCAGCCTCCACCTCCTTCAAGTACCTCGCCTCCAGCCCACAAACTTCTAAACGCGACTCCTCTGATGCCCAAAGTCCTTCAGCATTCTCTAGCTGCCAACAATAGAGCTTATGCTACACAAGCATTGCGATTGCACATCTTCTTCGTCAACGTCTGTCTATAGTAGTACCACCTCCAAGGCTTCCCGAGACAAGCAACTCAAGACACTCCATAACGTCCACGATGGCTCTCTCAACAATTATACAGCTCCAACATCCAAAACAGCAGCAATAGCCTCAACGAGCCAATGCTCAAACAGCCATCTCCATCCAACTATGCCCAGCACCTAAGCTGTCCAACGACCTTACTGCACATAGTCTCTACTTCAGCCCGTAAGAGCTGCTCCACGAAATGCCAACGCCTTGTAATAACTGGCTCTTCAAACAACACAGCAAGATCCTGGCCACAACGATTTCCTGAGGCGATTGTTCCCTGAGACCATCTATTAGCAACTCCTTAATATTGATAGCCAGCTAGGCTAAGACCACGCTATGCACAGGAAGCTCACACCTTGCATCTACTGTGCTCTAGCTAGCCATATGCCTCTTCGAATAGCAGTACCAAATCCCACCTGCTCGCCTTCTAGTTCAACGATGGGCAGCCCTCCATCTCTTAACGACAGCAGCAGGCTCTTCGATCGCTACCTCCAATGAAGGTTTATGCAAAACACTCTAGCACAAATGCGCCATCGACGTTTTTCCTCCATCATGACATCCTCATCCTTCTCCAAGGTTCATACGAAAAATGACACGTGGCAGATAGGAGGTTAACTCATAAGGTTAGATTAATTAACTACACTTGGGTTAGGTTACAAAGTGACATGTGGCAGATAGCTTAGGTCAACATTCTTCTTGGGTTAACTAAGGTGAAGTTAAAAGACTGCCACATGGCACAGTGCCATCTAAGCACAATTATGCAAGTTGTATGTGAATCCCTGTGCCACATCATCAAGGCCCCCTCTTCTTCACAAAAACTTCGACAAGGCGTAACTTGCAATCCAGGAAGAATTTGCACACACTCCAAAAAGGAAAAGTGATTGTCTTTTTGACGACTACGCGCTTGTCAAATCAGAATCATTGTATGCAATTAGACACTGCCAATATTGAAAGAAATCAATTGGTAAGACGTTTGCAACAAATGGAAAAGCAAAGCATGAATGCACACATCATTGTAATAAGCATGCCAAAAGCACAAGTGCATGAGATGACCATAGCACAAAGCATGGCATCCACACATAAAGCATTAAGGCACATGAAATAACAAAGCATCATGCATGAAGCTACACAAGGAAGAAGATTGCAGATTGAAGAACCAACAAGTCAACTACATAGCATCGTCATCAAGCCATGAGCCAAAAGGTGACATCAATGGAATGTATTGAGAAATAAAAACCTTGCCAACCTTGCCTATATTCTTGTAATCAAACCTGACTACCTGAGAGTAGCTATGAAAGCACATAGGGGAGGTATTGACATGTAAACCACACTTTACCACCTTAAGTAGCAATGCATGCACTAAGGGGAGGTGATGGATTTGTAACTCACATCGGACCACCTTGCAGTAGCCAAAGGATCATGGCACCAAGGGGAGGTGTTGAGAGTTGTGGTGTCATGAGCACATAATTGGAGGCTAAGGTATGTGATAAGGAATATATTAAAGTAGCCACCCTAGGATGTGGACTACATTATGTGGAGATGTGGATCAAGGATATCCACAAGGAGAGATGTGGATTAGAGGATCCCGCAAGTGTTGACTATTCTAAGGGCACTCTCTATGTAAGAGACCTATCATGTATTGTTGAGTACAAAAAGAAATGCACATTCACTCAAGATTCTATTTATGAGTCCAAGCTAATCTATCTTGGAACCTAATTGACTTGAGGTACATGTCATGAGCACTCTCTTCATCATGTTTCCACATAGGTTCCATCCACCTTAGAGCGTTGCATAGATCCTGAGGCGCACATGTTTTCTCAGTGTCTTGCAAATAATAGTGATGGCCTTTGTAGCAATGGCAACAAACCTGCAATAACCCTAAGGGGAGGACTACCCATTAGGCATACTTGTGCAATGAAAGCATCCGTCCTGAGTGCTATAAACCCAGCATGTGTAGACAGGCAAAAGATATTTTTCTCATCTTTGGACAAGTCTTGGCAAATTATGCACAGGGTTTTGGTCCCTATGGAATGTTCCCATTTGATTGTTGAATGTTCCCATTTGAAATGGGGGAAAGGGTGGTGGAGAGGGAGGGGGGTGGGCGGGGGGGAGGGGGGGGGGGGAATGGAGGGAGGGAGGGGGTGGGGGGGGAAGAAAGGGTGGTAGTGGAGGAGGTGGAGGAGATGGAAGGGGGGTGGGGGGCGGGAGGAAATGGAGGGGGGGGAGGGGGAAAAAAGGGGTGGTGGAGATGGAAGGGGGGAGGGTGGAGGGGGAGATGGAGGAGAGGGGGGGGGAAAGGGGTGGTGGAGACGGAGGGGGGGTGGGGGGGGAATGGAGGGAGGGAGGGGAGATTTGGGTGGTGGAGATGGAGAGGAGGGTGGGGGGGGAGATGGAGGAGGGGGAGGGGGGATTTGAGTGGTAGAGATGGAGGGGAGGGTGGAGGGGGGGATGGAGGAGGGGGAGGGGAAAAAAGGAAAAAACTTGATGGACGAAAAACTTTGATGGAAAACAGAAATCTTTGATGGAAATCCAAAGGGAGGAAGAGATGGTCACCTAAATGCTCTCCAAGTCTTTCTCGATGTAACGGGATTGTTGAGGACCGATGGATGGTGGGTGGATGGCTAGGTTATCGCTACAAGATGGGCTTGAAGTAACTTACCATGTGAGGATGGGAGTAGGGTGGTGGTTGATGGAGAGGGAGGAGTGTCTTGCGTAGGGCTCGGAATGGTGGAAAAGAGGATGGAGGCAAGATGTGAAAGAAAAAGTATGAGAGGGATGGGTGCTCTTTTATAGGGAAGGAGGGGGAGCCGTGGATTTAGTCAAACACATGTGCACCTTTGAATTTGTCCAAGTTTGACTAGGGAGGTAGTTTTAATTTTTCTTTTAGGTTATGGCATTTAGAACCTTTAATCATCGATTGCCCATAACTTTTGGTGGTTTTGTCAGAATGTGCTTCCATAAAAAGGAGAAATGTTCAGAATTTCAAGCTCTACACTCTGACAACTATCACATGGTGTAATTTATTCCTTAAGGTGTTGTTTTTTCAGAAAACATGCATTCTCCTAAACCGGTAACGAAGAGTTTCAGCTAGGATTTTTTTAATAAAATACTTGAATTGGAAAAATTTTAGCTCTCCTAGCTCTTGAGTGATATGTTCATGAAAGTTCGAAGTAGTTTGTTTTTTACACATACCTATGTATGCTTACTCATTACTTGAGACGCTAGTCTCCCCGACAACGGCACCGAATGTTGTCTCTTTCCCACGGCTTCCGCGGGAAGAGCAAGGTATTCTCAGTATGCAGGGTTCCGAGGCTTTTTGTCACCTACATATATATCAAGGTTGTCGTTGTAGTATACGTGTAGCTAAGGACCTCGAGTCGTATTACGATGAGAGACGTAGGCTTAAGTGTGGTAAGTAAACATAGTGCATGCATGTGTAAAAGAAACATGTATCATCATGGTTGAGGTAATGAGGGCTTTCACCTTCGTTGGGGGTTACAGGGTTTAGGAGGAGTTTAAGGGTTAGGAGGAGGTTCCAGAGTTTAGAAGGAGGTTCCAGGGTTAGAAGGAGATTCCAAGGTTTAGAAGGAGTTCCAAGGTTTAGAAGGAGGTTCCAAGGTTTAGAGAGAGGTTCCAGAGTTTAGAAGAGGTTACAAGGTTAAGGGTAGAGTACATGGTGGAGAACCCGTCTCCCTTGTAGATCATGGAGGTTAAGGGTTGAGGAACTAAGGGTTTAGGGGGAGCATAGGAGTGGGAGAGGAAGAAGGTGTAAGAGCATGGGGGAAAGAAGAGAGAGGAGGGAGGAGGAGGAGGAGGAGGAGGAGGAAGAGGGAGGAGGGAGGAGGAGGAGGAGGAGGAAGAGGGAGGAGGAGAAGGGAGGAGGAGGGAGGAGGAGAGGGAGAGGATGGGTTGCAAGGTTGGAGGAGAGGGGAGGAGGAGTTGCAAGGTTAGGACATGCTTTTTGACGTGGAGTGCAAGGAAGCATGGACACTTGAGACAATTGCTATAGACAGAGTAGAACTTTCTGGAGAGGGGTGATGTGTCATATCCTCCCCCCACCCTCTCCGCCCTCCCCCCTCTCATGTTTTTTCTCTCATATTGAATGGGTTGTTCAAATTCTTAATGCATGTTCGGATGGCAGTGTTTTTGTTAAGGCTGCTGCCCATGACAACTAGTCAGTCCACCTCAACAATGGGCACTACTTGGGAAGCTTTTGGTAGTCTATAAAGAGAGTTAATACAAATTTTGTAAGTTCTTTTTAGTTTGGGAGACCTAATGGCTAAATTATACCGGATGATAGTATTTGGGTGAGCCGAGCCGAGCCGAGCCGAGCCGTGTCTTCTCAAGCAAAGCAGAGAGGCCGGGACGTGACGTGGACAAATGCCATGAGATGATTGGTGAGGCAAATGCGAAAATGGACATGTGAACATACAACACAAGTCAGCCAATTTTGTCCACGCTGTTTTATATTTTGCGTCTGTCCATTGGCGGCCTTGCAGCTTGCAAGGCTTTTACCATTGTAGAGGTTTCCGTAAGCAGTTCATGACTCCGTCAAAGTCAAGGTGCGTCCGGTTTCGTTGAACCTTCGATTCTTACTCGTACGAAGTTTACGTGGGATTTTTCCTGCGAAAACTCCTCCTCCACAGCAGCTTCACTGATCTATCAGAATGACAACTTTCAGACAAGTCGCGTTGCATTCTTGCTGTAGATAAACTGAGCCAGTTTGAGCATATCGAGACCTTAAACAAGTGCTGCGATACCCAGTGGTGAGCAAATCCTGAATCCCTGCTGATCACGCGTGTTATCCTTCTCTCCGATCGGATTAAACTCGATGGCGACCACGCCTGCAACGATTGGGGACTTCATTGCGGCAAATGGTCCGGAGCTCCTCCACGACTTCGGCGGTCCATTTCCTAAGTGGTGCTACATTTTCGCTGAGTTTGTCCGACGCAACCCCGAGTATGAGAAGCGCATCGGCCCCCTCTTCGGCAAATGGAGACAGAAAAGCAGACGGTCTCCATTCGAAATCGTCGCTTCTAACTTCGCCAAGGTACGATCAGGTTAGCGCCACTGACTGAAACCATCCGTCCAGAAAAAGCAGCAGAATCGTCGTAGCAATACTTAAATGTATGGTTTATACTTTCGCAGGGATTGATGCCAAAGCGTTGGCCGTCTTAAGATCCAGCGTGCTGTTCGTATGCGGTTTGGCGTTCTGTTTCAATGTGCCTCCTTTGATCGGCTTCTGGGTGGTTTCTGGCTTTGCGATCTCTAGGGGGTTGTTTGATGACTACACTCTCTCTGAAGCCGCTGGTTGGGTCGTGTCTTTGGTGGTGCTTCGTGGTTGCGGCTATCTGTCGCCGGGAGGGTTTTCTCGATTCGTGGTTTTTTTGTTGGTTTTGGTGGTTGTGTTTGCTATCCGCTTCTGGGCCCAGTTTGAAGACGGGAAGTTCGATGAAGTCTTCGGTGTGCCAATGTGGCTGTGTAGTTTGTCGATCTGTTTTTACACGCCTCTTTTGTTCGGTTTGAGTTTGGCCCTGTTTGTTTGTGCACTTGGATATGCAGAGAAAGATTTTGGTTATATCCCGCGAAGGTGGTGTGCCTGTTTCGCAGCAGTTCGTGCTATTCTTTATGTTTCGTCCGGGGGATTTTCTGGATTTGTTGTTTGCACGGTGAGTTCCCTTGTGTCTTTCCCTGGAGGAGGTGATTATGCAGAGTTTTTGGCGCCTTTCCTATCGGGTGCGCCATGGGTCTGTGCTTTATTGTTCTGTTTCTTTGTGCCATTCTGGGTCGGTTTGTGTTTATCTATAGTTGTGTGTTGTTTCGGGCTTGACAGGAAAGATATGGAGCTGGTTTTGTGGTGGGGGGTGTGCTTTGTGGCACTTCAGGGAGTTGTGTATGTTTCGTCTAGGGGGTTTTCTGGATTTGCCATTTGTTTCCTGGGTTCATTTTTCAGCTACGGATGCATACTTGGGTGGACCAATGAGACCGCGGATTGACCCTCTACTTCAGATGACCCAAAAACCTCCCCTAAAAACTCGAAGATGACCCAAAGATCTCCCCTTAAAACGAGAACCATTCGGCATTTGAAACTCAAGTGCCTGTAATTGACAAAAGATAGGGCCCATGACTTGTAAATTTTAGGCACGATCAACTTACCATTCTTGAACACCACGAGCTGTGCGCTTGAAATGATAAGTCAAAATAGCATTCTTATTGGTACAAGTAGAATCGAATGAATTCTTACTCGTATGAACCTAATCTGTTCTTATATAGCTGTAGCATTTAATTATTTGCAGAGCATCCTGGAAATATTTTGCCAACGGAACCTTCAAATACATATAAAGAAGTACCCTGTACATGATCTTGGAGGGTTTTTAATTCGTTGTTTCTGAACATAAATGAGCATGGGTCTCTCTTATGTATGATGCATAGTTAGGGAAAACGGGGAACGGAAACGGAAACGTTAACGTTTCGGGATTTTTGGGAGGGCTGAAACGGGGAAATGCCACATCAGCAAGGGAGGTTTAGGAAAGGGAGTTTTGAGATGAGAACACACACATTTAGAATGCTACAGCCTACAGCCTACCTGTAACTTAAAATATAGTGCATAATACTTACCACATGGCACAATGTCACTTAGAAGTTAGAAGTTAGAACTTAGAACAAGTTACAAATTATAACTTAGAACTTGGAGCTTAGAAGTTAACTTAGCAATGAGCAATACATATTACAAATATAAATGACAAATCTGAAATCAATGAGAAAAGCCAGGATTTCGCGTGATTTTGGAGACCTAGCAGCCTGTGTTGTCTGAAACAGCACGTTTCAGGTTTCTGAAACGCGTTTCAGACTGGCTGAAACGTTTCAGCCAGCCGTTTCAGGGATCTGAAACGTTTCAGACTCTGAAACGCGTTTCAGGAAACGGGGCTTCTCTAAAACGGCGTTTCAGGCCTGGCTGGGCTCTGAAACACGTTTCAGCGTAACTGTGGTATGATGTCATTGCAATATGCCAAAGTGAGAGACTGTTAGTGATTTTAGTAATATTTTTTGATCCATGGGTAAGGCTTGTATGATTTTCTAATACAACTGTGAGGCCCCGCATGAGGACGACATGGGGGAGAAACACCTCTTAAGCCAAGGGAATGACAAAATTGCCACATGGGCAAAGGACCAACATGCTATGTGGGAAAATTTAGAAGTTGAGCGACATGGCTGCCACATATCTAGAGCCATGGATAGCAGATGAGGTTGCCACATGGGCAAAAGACAGTACTACTTTTTGGGTTTGGTTGGATCAACCCACTTGTTAGGTAGATCAGTATGTTAGGGCGTCTCATGGGGCTTGCGCCACTTTGGAATATGGCTGGCTTAGGAGGCACGAATATGGACCAGAGAGTCCAACCAAATGGCTGTGGTAGGAGGGGGCTTATAGGCCCCAAACAGACCTAATCGGCCAACACAAAAGGCAAGTCAGCCAGATTTAAGAAAGGAGGGCTCAGCCCTTTCCTGTATAGAAGGGAAGGGGCCCCTTGGGGGGGCATAAGGTAGTTTAGCAAGTAGCTCAAGTCTTCTCAGAAGCCGAGGACGAGCAGCAGCTTCACCTCATCTCTGGTACCCCTTGGAGCAGAATCTTTCAATGTCCATAAACGTGATAGCTTTATAATAGAGATCTGTCCATGACATAATGTACTTTATTTTGGTTGTTTATTCTTGTCTTGCATGTGATCCGTTTTCAGGACTTGTGTGCACATATGGAGCAGGATCTGATGTTTATTTGATTCTAAGCAATGCAGCACTCAGGGCTGGGCTGAGTGGCAAGCGTTTTTCATTGATCTAGCACATTATTGGATCTAAGTTTGATACACGGCTACACTCTACGAAGCCACTAGTAATTTCATGTAGCTAGAATTGTTTCAAGCTTTGAAAGTTTTAATGGGATAGAGTAAGGTTCTCCTTAATCAAGGGCCTTGTGTGGGCCACAACATACTATCTGCAATGTGGACAAAATGGGGATTAGAGGGGGTTCAAATCCCTTGTGCTCTCATGTAGGCATAAAGTATTGTTGATTGGTGCTAGTGAATACTATGGAACATAATCTGCAATTACTAGAGCATGTACCCAACCCCCTGGCACCTTTTGCAAGGCAAAGGAGAGGCTGTTTGAGGGCCCCACATACGGTTTTACCTTAGGCTCTAACAATGATTTCAACATGTGGCCCTTAATAATTTTGATTCTGTAATTGCATATTGTTGGAGTAGATGGTTCATTGTGCCATCATTGACCCCCAATGAGAGCACAAAGACATGGTACCTACATAAGATTTGGGGAGTTAGCCATGTGGTCATGCATGCTCTAGATCTAGCCTGTGTGAACTTCCAATCTTGGGCAAGATTTTCACTGCTTTTCTACAGAACAGAGAAGAATCTTGAACCAAAGGGGACCATTGATGTAGATTTGACTTCAATTGAAATTATTTGCACAAGAAACACTCAAAAGTACACTCGTAAATGACAATAGTAATGAATAGCAAGATACACCTTTTTCTATCAATTACAACTCATACAAAAGTCACTTTCCAAAAGAACACAAGTATCCAGCTACTACTAAATTTACCTCAATGTGAGGCACTAGATCTACTATGAAAACTTGCCCTTGCACTTCCTTGGGATGTGTTCTCGTCAGTGATATTCAGTGGCCTCAAACAAACTGCTGAAGTATATTGGACAAGATGTTAGCCCCCTTTATATAGGCGGATGAGCTCCATGTGTTGAGTTGGCTGGCCAGCCTAGAAGACAGTAGTCAGGCCCTTCATTAACCGACCACTAAGCTAACGGATAACCAAGTGCCATGTGACCAGGCTGTGTCGAGCTACATTGTGGCCCTTTACTGGCCAACCAAGGCTAGGGCCTACAACAAAGTACTGAACCTATGAGCAACGACTCCCTACAATGTGGAGGACACCATGGTTGCATCAGAACCTCTCTCCGTGCACCTCAGGGAGAGGTTTTTGGTTAGCAAGCAAAGGTAGGGGACATTGAAGTGATTGGAGAGTTGGTGTGGAGATGTTTATTAAGGGGATGTAAGAGCCTCTATAGTGGCCAACAGGTCTTCTTGTTGCAGGCCAGCCTACATCAAGGTTTGGGCAACCTGCTCTGCAGGCCAGTAGAAGGACGGCCAGCAAGCACGCTGATCCGCAGAATAAATAACTGCAGGGTCATTGTCCAATAGAGTGGGGCCTTTCTATGGCATCCTCCTACAGCTATTGTTGCACCTAAACAGGGCTTCATAGCCTTCGAAAAATTCTCTCTTCCCTCCCGAGGTACCTGCCCCAAAATAGAACATAATAAGACCTACAAAAAATTCCCTAGGCAAACCTAATGTCCCCTGATGGGGCTTCCAAGTAGGTGCTGCCTTATTTCAGCAGCCCCTTTCAGTCCTTTGTAAGAAGATATCCAGCTTCTTGTGAGTAAGTACCTTTCTAAGAAGATGGGCTACATTCTCCTTTGTTGAACAATGAACAAGCCATCTTCAGTTAGCTTCTGAGTGAAATGAATCCACCTCAATATACTTGGTGTGGTCGTGGAACACTCGATTGTTTCCTATAGCAATACAATCTCGCTTTTACACTGGATCAATGAAGGATTATCTTGTATATGCCCCAAGTTTGCCAACAACTTTTTGAGCCAGATAGCCTTGCTTGAAGCTAACCTTACTGTGTGTGGTACTCTGCTTTTGTAGATATGTCGAGCCTCCGTCTATTGCTTCTTGCTTGACCAAGAAATGAGACGTGATCCTAGAAAGAAACAATAACTTGTAATAGATTGTCGCAAATTGACTTCTCCCTCAACCCCATCGAGTCGGTGTGTTCTTCAAGCTTAGCTCCCTGGAACTATAAGATGCCAAAGCCCTGCCAAATTCCCGAGTTTCCTTTAGGTACCGTAGAATTTTTAACCCGACTATCCAATGTGATTGGTGAAAAGAACCATTTGGGTGTGTGTTGGTAAGATAAAGAAGACATCCCACCTTTGGAGCAAGGCATGTACCTCCTTGAAGTACTTGTTAGAACAGCCTTTTTACGAAATTGTGGACATTCGCCAATGTGTGCCATTGCTCCACATTCCGTCTCCCCCTAGTCTTCTCCAGCCTTGTTCTTAGCATGATCTGAGCAACATGTGCTGTCCATCACCTTCACAAAAGGCTCTAGAACCTCTGACCACTGCTCTATATTGAACATGCATTCAGTCATCCCTGCGGATGTTGAAATTTTTGCAAAGGGACAGGGAGTTGTTGCAGAAATAGAGATATGGCATAAGTGGATTGGTCATGTGAATGCGCAGCAACTGAAGTTAACGCAGTCTGGAGGTATAGTTGCAGATTTGCCCAAGTTTAGAGTTGAAAACATGGACAAGGTTTGTGAAGTTAGTCATTTTGGGAAGCAAGACAAGAAATCATTTCCACAGGAAAGGCATATAAGTTCAAAGGCACTAGATTTAATACATTTAGCTATATGGGGTCCCACGGATATACAGTCATTGAGTGGGAGCAGGGTTTATATGACTTTTATTGATGGCTACTCAAGGAAGATTTGGGTATACTTTATGAAGAAAAAATCTGAAGTTTTTGGGCTTTTAAATCGAGTGTTGAAAATGAATGAGGTAGGAAGATACTCTGACCTCGGGACTATTTGGTATAGCCAGCAAGAACAACTCACCACTTACCAAATTTGTTATCTTTAACTCAGACTCTTCCTTCTTTGGCTCCTTCCTTCTTTTTGCAATCCCACACAAGATGTCCAGGCTAATCAAAGCACTAGCAAATCCTCTTTTGCTTTTTGTAACTATCAAAGTTTGGGATCCCCTCAAGAATCCTTCTTGCGTGGCTTACCCCCTTACTTGGTTTGGCTCTACTCTTCCTTGAAGAAATGGTAAATGCTTGCTCTTCAGCATTTGGATCCTCTTTTGCTTTTTCATATCCTGCAGTTAAACATTCAGTTTTCATATCCTGCAGTTAAACAGTAGCGATGAAGAGATTGTCTACATCAATTTCTTGGGCATCAACAAATTCTGTTTTTCTTGCTCTTCTAGTGCTAACAGTTACCGTAATAGAAGATTGTTATCTGTGTGTAATGAAACTTTTTTCTGTGTCAACATATCCAATTATAAAACCAACTGTGTCTGTATGTCCTGTAAGTTGTAACCATCCTTGATTACATTGATGGTGTTGGGTTTTTTGTGTAACTTTGGTGTTTCTTTTGCATCTCATTAAGGTATTGTTGATTTTGTAACTCCAGACACTTTTCCAGCTCTACCAATCTCTTCTCGAGCATTTCATTTTCTGTTTCATGTTGTTTAGTTATTGCCAATTGCTGCTGCAACTGTTGAGCATGTGGCTCCATCTTTTTACGGTTTTGCTCTACTACGAGTTGGTTATTGAGCTACTGCTCCATAAATGAATTTAAAACACCAATGCCATTCTTTGCTTGACCTATACTAACGTCTCCTACAGCAGAGAATGGCCTTTACTGATCCAAAACTCTATCAGTAGCAGGAGGCTTTAGACTAACCTCTTGCTTTGATAAATTTTAGTTTTTCACCTCACCCTTTTACTGGTTGGTTGAGGTGGACATTGTATCGTTGATACCTCAGTGGGCATATTAATGGCTGTGGACCATAACTTGGTCATAAATGAACCCTTTGGTAGACGTTGGATTGCTTCTGTGGCCTCACGAATTGAATGTCCTGCCTATAATAAATCTCTAAAAACAGTAGAAGGATCTGATCTTTGTAGGAGGCTCATCATCAGATGTATGTTCCAAAGGTATAGCTTTGATGGGGTACTAGGCACTGAAGAAACAATATGATTTTGTTGAAACAAGGTTACCAAACAGGAGACTTATGTTTATGTTTGTGCAGTAGTTCTCCCATAATCTTGGCATGTACATATCTTGCCCAACTTACCTGCTGGCCTTGCTCTGTTGCATGCATAGGTGCATAGTCTTCCTTAGATATGTAATCCGACATCGTCATTCTAAGAACCATGCGAGTTGGTTTCACCTCCGTGCATCCCTGACAATAATGACTACAAGATTTTTCTAGAGCTCGAAATTCTGCTGCCATAATCTCATCCGAGCAATTTTTCCACTTTTGCTCTTGTGGGCACTTTGAAAACTCGAGCTACTCAATCAACTATCAATACTCAAGGACTGATTTCATAGTTGCATGCCAAAACGGAAACAGCAGAAACGGAAACGCCAGAAATGCAAGAAACGGAGTTTCCGGGCCGAGCCGAAACGAGAAACAGTAATATGGTACAATTTATGTGTAAAAATAAATTTATGAGGAGAAGGGGGAGGGAGAGTATGAGGAGGAGGAGGAGGAGGAGGAGGAGGGGGGGGGGGGGCGGGGAGAGAATGAGGACTCGGGAGGATGAGGGAGAAAGAGAAGGGAGAACAAGAGAATGATGAGCAGCAGGAGGATAGAGAGGCTAGGGTAGGAGAGTGGAGAGGCTAGAGTAGGAGAGTGGAGAGGCTAGAGTAGAAGGATGGAGAGGTTTGTTTAGAGTTGAAAACATGGACAAGGTTTGTGAAGTTAGTCATTTTGGGAAGCAAGACAAGAAATCATTTCCACAGGAAAGGCATATAAGTTCAAAGGCACTAGATTTAATACATTTAGCTATATGGGATCCCACGGATATACAGTCATTGAGTGGGAGCAGGGTTTATATGACTTTTATTGATGGCTACTCAAGGAAGATTTGGGTATACTTTATGAAGAAAAAATCTGAAGTTTTTGGGCTTTTAAATCGAGTGTTGAAAATGAATGAGGTAGGAAGATACTCTGACCTCGGGACTATTTGGTATAGCCAGCAAGAACAACTCACCACTTACCAAATTTGTTGTCTTTAACTCAGACTCTTCCTTCTTTGGCTCCTTCCTTCTTTTTGCAATCCCACACAAGATGTCCAGGCTAATCAAAGCACTAGCAAATCCTCTTTTGCTTTTTGTAACTATCAAAGTTTGGGATCCCCTCAAGAATCCTTCTTGCGTGGCTTACCCCCTTACTTGGTTTGGCTCTACTCTTCCTTGAAGAAATGGTAAATGCTTGCTCTTCAGCATTTGGATCCTACAGCTTCAACCTTGCTTTCTCCTAGAGCAACAGAGGACAGACCTCGAATTTAAGAGGCCTTGACGTTTCTCAATCATTAGAGAAGTGTTAAAGGGAAACCAAACCCTTCAAATAGTCTTCAGGAATATCAGAGAGTTTTCAGAAAACATGGGTTTTGATCAGCATTTCAAGCTCCAAACTTCAGATTGATCATGACGAGCAATAGAATACAACCTAATCCTTCAATGGAAGACTCCAAAAACTTGAAAAATAGATATTAGGAGAACAACATCAGAGATGCAGAATGTCTCTCATAGCAGAATGCTCGCCCTCTCTCATACATAGTTCATACATAGGTCTCTGAAAGACATAACTTCTTAACTTACGACTTTTCATCTTTTATGACTAATGACATTGTATGACTTACGTCCTTCCATTTTCTCCAAGAGGACTAAGGCTAGATGCAGGTTTAACACCTGGCACACCCAGTGGGAAGGTTTTGAAAAATCATGGGAACCCACTAAGTGGTGCAAAAATAAAGTACAAAAGTGAAGATTTAGGTTATTAAGAATTTCTAATGAACATGTTCAGGTTCTGCTGGTATAGTTGATACTACTTCTGCTGTTGACTTAGTCTGCATGTGCTTTGTCACCTGTTTTTCCTGGTCTTTCTCATAGTCTATCAACTTGACATCCTTGTTAGATGAAATGCTCTGTCTTGCATTCTAGTGCCGAGTCTTTTTAATTGATGTCTTTAGGGATTTCTGTGATTATTTCCATAGTGACTGATTGTAGCTCCTGGAGTATTTATGTTATTATACCAATGTTTTGGAGCTACCATTGCATGTGAGCTGCTAAATTTCGTACTGTAATTCCTCAATCTTTGTCTCAAGTTTCCATTAGTCTCTTGTGCTGCCTATGCCTCATAACAATTTGAAATAGCCTTGTTTTGATATTGTCCAAAATCTCTTGCCTTGTTTGCGTCAGTTCAGTTTTCATATCCTGCAGTTAAACATTCAGTTTTCATATCCTGCAGTTAAACAGTAGCGATGAAGAGATTGTCTACATCAATTTCTTGGGCATCAACAAATTCTGTTTTTCTAGCTCTTCTAGTGCTAACAGTTACCGTAATAGAAGATTGTTATCTGTGTGTAATGAAACTTTTTTCTGTGTCAACATATCCAATTATAAAACCAACTGTGTCTGTATGTCCTGTAAGTTGTAACCATCCTTGATTACATTGATAGTGTTGGGTTTTTTGTGTAACTTTGGTGTTTCTTTTGCATCTCATTAAGGTATTGTTGATTTTGTAACTCCAGACACTTTTCCAGCTCTACCAATCTCTTCTCGAGCATTTCATTTTCTGTTTCATGTTGTTTAGTTATTGCCAATTGCTGCTGCAACTGTTGAGCATGTGGCTCCATCTTTTTACAGTTTTGCTCTACTAAGAGTTGGTTATTGAGCTACTGCTCCATAAATGAATTTAAAACACCAATGCCGTTCTTTGCTTGACCTATACTAACGTCTCCTACAGCAGAGAATGGCCTTTACTGATCCAAAACTCTATCAGTAGCAGGAGGCTTTAGACTAACCTCTTGCTTTGATAAATTTTAGTTTTTCACCTCACCCTTTTACTGGTTGGTTGAGGTGGACATTGTATCGTTGATACCTCAGTGGGCATATTAATGGCTGTGGACTATAACTTGGTCATAAATGAACCCTTTGGTAGACGTTGGATTGCTTCTGTGGCCTCACGAATTGAATGTCCTGCCTATAATAAATCTCTAAAAACAGTAGAAGGATCTGATCTTTGTAGGAGGCTCATCATCAGATGTATCTTCCAAAGGTATAGCTTTGATGGGGTACTAGGCACTGAAGAAACAATATGATTTTGTTGAAACAAGGTTACCAAACAGGAGACTTATGTTTATGTTTGTGCAGTAGTTCTCCCATAATCTTGGCATGTACATATCTTGCCCAACTTACCTGCTGGCCTTGCTCTGTTGCATGCATAGGTGCATAGTCTTCCTTAGATATGTAATCCGACATCGTCATTCTAAGAACCATGCGAGTTGGTTTCACCTCCGTGCATCCCTGACAATAATGACTACAAGATTTTTCTAGAGCTCGAAATTCTGCTGCCATAATCTCATCCGAGCAATTTTTCCACTTTTGCTCTTGTGGGCACTTTGAAAACTCGAGCTACTCAATCAACTATCAATACTCAAGGACTGATTTCATAGTTGCACGCCAAAACGGAAACAGCAGAAATGGAAACGCCAGAAATGTCAGAAACGGAGTTTCCGGGCCGAGCCGAAACGAGAAACAGCAATATGGTACAATTTATGTGTAAAAATAAATTTATGAGGAGGAGGAGGAGGAGGAGGAGGAGGGGGGGGGGGGGGGGGGGGGCGGGGGAGAGAATGAGGATGAGGGAGGATGAGGGAGAGTATGGGGAGAAAGAGAAGGGAGAACAAGAGAATGAGGAGCAGCAGGAGGATAGAGAGGCTAGGGTAGGAGAGTGGAGAGGCTAGAGTAGGAGAGTGGAGAGGCTAGAGTAGAAGGATGGAGAGGGTACGGGAATGGAGAACGGTAGAGTGGAGAGGGTATAGGAGAATGGAGAGGGTAGAGGGTGTTTTAGAAAAGCCCCCCAATTTTTTTTAAATATATATTTTTTAAATTAAAACAAGATAAATTTCATTCAGAGATGGTGCACGGAAAAGAGGCCGAATTGCAAGTTGAGAGAGAGAGAGAGAAGAAGAAGAAGAGAGAGAATAAAAGGGGGGAGAAAAAAGTGGACGATTTAGAGGGATGAAGAAGCAGAAGAGAGAGAGAGAGAGAGAGAGAGAGAGAGAGAGAAGGGGGAGAAAAAGATGGAGAATTTCATGGGATAGAAATAGAATACTCACATGTTGCTCCAATCAATGCATGCAAAAAAAAAGTGAACATAAAAATAAGTAAATACTTGAATTTTCTCTTTCAAAGACAAATGATTTCTAAGGCCACCCATAGGGGGCGGGCCAAAAAATAGTAAACCAAAAACACCGCTTTTTCATTTCGAAAACGGCTAGTGTTTCCGTTTTTGTTTCGGTCGCAAGAAACGCAGTTTTGTGCAACTATGACTACTTTCACCCTCCCATTGTTGCAATGCCTTCAATTGTGCAAGAGCATAAATATATGTTCTCAGCATATTCCACTATATTTATGCTTAAAAACTCCATGCACACTATAGATTCAAGACCATTCACCCATCTGAATGGTGTCATCCTTGTGGCAACCTTGAATACTGTTCTAAAAGCCCATAATGTAGAATGCAACTTCTGATTTCAATCAATTCGATATTTTGAAACATTGTTCTTAGAATTTTGAGTAAAATTTATTGGAACTTTATGCTTGCCCATTGGTTGGTGGATAATAAGTAGTGGGTTTTTTCTGGACAATCATATGCATAGTTGTCAATTTGTTTATCACCCTCTTCACAATATAAACATCCTGGTCTGAAGGTAATTCAATAAGATAGACAAATTTGGTCGTAATATTCAGATAAAGAAAATTTGCCACACTACTTGACTTACTATCTCGAGTGCCATTGTGTGTAGTAATCTATTGCCACTAGTGGGTATTACTTAGATATACTTACTGGTTCCCATTTTTGAAATGGTTCCAAAGGAAGCACAAGCTGGCGTGGCATTCTATCTTACTAGCTTGGTCTCTCTTTTTTTTTGACACTATAAACATTGATGAGCATAATTATAAGAATCCTTTAAGAGCGCAGGACACCATAAGCTTGCTTGCATGATATCGTTGCCATTTATTTCTCTTGAAAAGTGTACATCAGCAACTCCTTGATGTGCTTTTGAAAGCACTAAATCTTCTCAAGATCATGATCAATGTCTCTCTTGTATAATACCCTTGTGATGTGATGTTCTTGTGCCCGCTGTTTCAGATCCTATTAATCAGTTGTTTATTTTTGCATGATTGTAGTTATTTTGCTATGAGCAGTTGTTCTTGTTAAAAGTTCTTCAAGATAGTTGTACATATTTGACCCTTTAATATGAATCCTCATTTTTGAAAAATTGTATAATATACCAACAGTTACAAAATAGACATACTCCTTAGAGCCAACTTTTTTCTGTAATCTTTGGATCGATTTTCAACAAACAAGATATCAACTAGAAGAAGAATATTTGATCATGCCAATGATCAAAATTAAGGGGCTTAAATTAGGTGATTGACCAAAAATCCCTTCACTTGCTTTCCTTGATTCTAGTTTGCTCAAATGGTCAGCTCTAGCATGTTGTCTGCCACGAGGATGAAAGACTATATAATCAAAACCTTGCAATAAAGAGCATGTTTGGCGAATTTGCGTGATAATTTTTGTTTGTCGACCAAATAAATTAAGGCTTGATAATCCACATGGAAGATGATCTTTTTGCCTAATAGATAGCACCACTTGAATTTCTTTAAGAAATAAACAATGCCGATTGCTTCCCTTTTTGTTATGCAATAATTTTGTTTTGCATTATTCATGATTTTGCTTGCATAGTAAATTGTTTTATATCAATTCTTGATTCTACTTCACATTAAAATTTACTCCAATGACTATTGTGAAGCATCCCCAAAAGCACGGAATTGTGATTCCTAAAGTGGAGAATACTGAATTAGGCGAAACTATTGATAGTTTCTTTAATAGATTGTATGCTCTTTGTTGCTTATCACTCCAAATATAAGGAACATCTTTCTTGGTCGAGCTTGTCAAAGGCTCACAAATATGAGATTAAAATATGGGAATGTGTCATGCCATTCTATTTACTCAAATATTTCATTAATACCATTCTTTTTTTAGATTTACTTTATCCTAACATAACTTAGGATCTACCTCCTTCATGTCTATGTAATGCCATGCAAAAATTTCCTTCTCCTCCATTATCAATGTTTTAGATGCTCCTTAAAATTGCCTTGAATTTGTACACTAATTTTCATCATTTAAGGTGCTTGATCCCAAATTTAGATTTTGAATTTCATCTCTCTTTTGACTTTAGAATTTGTTCTCCTTTTCAAAATCTTTTTCTACCTGAATGATTTCCTAAATTTTTTATTTACAACGATAAAATATCTCATTTTCGTTCGAATCTTGTATATCCTCTGTGATTTTTGCGGTGCCTAAATTTCATGCCTTGGTGCTTTGCTAGTATCATGATTGGTTGGATTTGTATTAACACGTCTATGGTCTTTTGTACAATTTGTTATACTTCTATTTCAAAGACTAGAACTAAGGATGGATTGCTATTGAGAAACCTGTCTTCTTTATTATCTTCTACCTCAGCTACCATATTTATCCCTTTTGCATTCAAAGGTTTACAGGATCTTGGTAATTTTTTGAAAATCATAATGATCATTTCACCACCCAATCTTGCTTGTTGTACTTGAATTTCATGCCTTGGTGATTCACTAGTATCACGATTGGTTGGATTTGAATTAATGCTACAATGTTTTTTGATATTGTTGTGCAATTTGTGCTATATCTATTTCAAAGATTAGAACTAAAGGATGGATTGTTGTTGAGAAACCTGTGTTCTTTATTGTCTTCTACCTCAGCTATGGCATATTATACCTTTTGCATTCAAAGGTCTGACAGATATTGGCGGTTTAAAAAAAAAATCATATCCAACTTCATGTTCTTTTTTCCTTTTCTAATGATCATTCCACCACCCAATCTTGCTTGATTTTAGAGCTTATTGATTGCTATTAATCTTCTAGCCCACTACCACAAGTTGAGCCTTGACTAGATGATTGTTCACGAAAGTTCCCTCTGCTTGAGTAGATGATCGTTGAAAAAAGTTCCCCCTCCTAAGTTCTCAATAATAATTGATGATACCTTAGCATCTATGAACACCCAATCTTTGAGATCGGTATGATTTCCCTCATCATGACCTTGACCATTGCATCTTTAAGGTACTTGGAGTTGACATAGACTCCCTTAATAATATCCTAAATTTCCCCATTCTGGATAATTATTATTGTCTACCATCCTCTTCTCCCCTAAATTGGGAATAAGAAATGAGTCATCATGAGCACTCTTGTAAATTCCTTGAAGTTTCTATTGACCTCAAACTTACTAACAACCTCTTCTCCTAGTCACTATACATCTTTTGAATTGAAGCAGCTTTTATTTCTTGGAGCAAAGGCATCCACCTTTACTTGTCTTTGAATGGAGATCTTTGAAGTAAAGTACCTTACTTTGTGACCAAGGATGTTCACCATCTTGGCTTTAATATCATATCAGAAAATATATGTTTGGTACATAGCGCAACTAAACACCATGTAGATAAAAACAATGTTCTCGTAATAGTCACCAACTGAGAAAGCAAGGCACCTAATGTAGAAGATTTGTTCAAGTACAACATCGAGTGTTAGATTTGAGACAAATACACAAATGTACAACCAATATGTAACATATCTCATTTAATGACTAGAAATTCATACACAAGAAGCTCCAAAATGTGTACCACCACTTGCAAAAAAAGCATATCCTAAGGTTTAGAAACACCATGAAATCTATTTGTTGATGCTTTGTACTATGTAGGATTTAATAGCTTGCTCAAGGGTTAGTGTCTATTTCTCACTCTTATAGTCACATGCACTCGTGTGGACAGTGTAGGTGTGTTCACCATAGAGCCCTATATATGCTGAGAGTTGCACCTTGATCATACTAACAAACCCACAATGGGGCCTTCTATAGGTGTGGTAGCCTTTTAACAAGCCAACCTAGTTAGCCGCACAATAAGCCAACCCTGATTATTTGACTTAACCTACCATAGACTTTTTTGACCTAGCAGTGTGTTGTTTGTTACCCAAGATTGCTCATGTGGCTTCTTGCCAATGGTGCACCTTTGTTTGTAGCTACCCACTGCTACTACACTATACACATCCTTTTTCCTCCTAAAGACCTATAACTCTAAGCATGATATCATCTTCTATTGACCTATCAAGTCTTCTTGGAACTATTTTAGTGTTGATTTACTCAAAGGTGTTAGAAAACTATTCTATATTTGTCTTTGAAGGCTTTGTTGGAAAACCGCATGATACCCCATTAGTGAGCAGATAGGTTGAAATAGAGATTGTATAACCGTGTACCTCAGATGGGTTTTGTAGTGAGATTGTGTTGATCTTTGCCTGTGTGGGATCAGAGGGCCAATGTAAGGCTTAAGTCGAAAACCATTGATTGGTTTTTCAAAGGAGATGCGATGTAGGTCTGCCAACAGAAATGTTCCTTGCTCATAGGTATCAATCACTTTGAATGGACCATCATACCTTAATTTGAATTTACCTAGCATTTTGCCCAGTTTAGTGTTGAACATCAACATTAAGTCTCCTTTTTTAAAAGGCTTGAATTTAATATTTCTATTGATCCAGGCTGCTCTTCTTCTCTGGATAATGTGAGCTATATGGGAGCTAGCTAATCTATCTTTATCCAATTGTAAAAGTTGCTCCAACCTAGCATTGATGGAGTCTTCTAGTGAAAGTTTGTTGTCAATTGCTACTTTGAGACTACCTCCAACAAACTCCATGGGTACCACTGCTTCACAACCATACACCAGCTTGAAAGTTGTTAACCCTATGGCCACCTTGTGTGCTGTCTGAGTGCCCAAAGCACTGAGTCTAAATGTTGATCCCAATCATGTGGGTGATCAACAATTATTCTTCTGTAAACCTTTTTCATGAGCTTGTTGGAGATTTCAGCCAATCCATTGGCTTGTGGGTAATATGCTGTGGATTTTTTGTGTAGCATCATGTGCATCTTGGTCATTTTTTCAATGGTTTTGTTAATGAAATGGGGTTCCTCTATCAGATACAATCTCAATGGGAACACCACATCTGGTTACAATATTGTGATACAAAAAATGTGCAATTGTTCTAGCTTTGCATGTCTTCAATACTACAGCCTCAACCCTTTTAGTGTAATAATCAGTAGCACCAAGAATATATTGATTACCTGAGAATTTGGCTGCATGTTTGATTGGTCCAATAAAGTCCAATCCCCACTTTTGAAAAGGTCCCAATGGAAGAATGGGCTGATGTGGCATTCTGTCATCACTATCCATTGGTTTGTCATCCCTTTTACATGACAAGCATGATTTGGCATAATTGTGTGCATTCTTTAATATTGTGGACCACCATAATCCAGCCTATAAGATTTTCTTGCTCGTGATATCACTTGAGAAGTGGCCTCCTGCTGGCCCTCCATGTGCCTCTGCTAACACAGCTTTTTGCTCATGGTCTTGGACACACACTTGGTTAATACTTCTTCTGTACAATACTCCAACAATGATAAGGAAAGGTCTGCTTTGCAATACTAACTTTTTTCTTTGATCCCTATTCAATGTTTTTGGAATCAGTCCATCAGTAAGGAAAAATAAGATCTTGTCATACTAGTTTGGTGGTTCTTCTATCCTTACCATAAATAAACCTGCATCAGGGAGTTCATCTGGGATGCCAGTTAGAGCTTCTCCTGATTGGAGTCTGCTCAAATAATCATCTATGGCATGTTGTTTTCTTGGTCTATGCACTACAGTGTAATGGTCTATGCACTACAGTGTAATCAAAAGCATCCATCTTGCAAGCCTTCCTATTAGTTGCTGCTTATTTACCAAATAAATCAAATCCTGGTGGTCAACATGAAAATTCACCTTATTAGCCAATAAATAATCTCTAAACTTATGCAATGCATAAATCATACCAAGTGCCTCTCTTTCTGTAACTGTATAGTTTCTTTCATGTTTGGTTAAGATCCTGCTTACATAGTACACAAGTCGAAACATCTTTCCATAAACTGAGAAATCGTCCAAAAATACCTTCATGAAGGATGTGAGGTACTCTGCAAAAACCTATTGTATATATTTTTGAAAAGTAGGTGGGGCATTCTTCAGTCCAAAAGTCATCACATTTGATGCAAACACACCCCATTTTATGACAAAAGCAGTTTTATCTCTATCTTCTGGAGCCATTCTGATTTGGTTGTACCGACTGAAACCATCCAAAAAGCTATAAATTTCATGTCCAGCTACAGCATCAAGTAATTAATCACAAAATGGTAGTGGGAATGGATCAGTGATAGTGGCTGCATTTAACTTTCTATAGTCTACACAAATTCTCAGTTTCCCATTTTTCTTTGGAGGAAGACAAAGGCGAGTTAGTGAAAAAAAGACACCAAGTTTAAAAGAGAGGAGCTAAAAAATCTCTATCAAAGAATGGAGACAAGGCACACAAAAAAGCATGAAGTATAGTAAATGTTGCCCGGGTAAGTATTGCAATATTTGCAATTGCTCGAGCCACACCACTGAAGAGTGTTGGTTCAACAAGCACAAGTGTACTATAGACCATCAAGTGGAAAGGGAGGCTAGAAGGAAGGTCACCCACAAGTGTGAATGCTGACTATGGACGAAACAATTGGACATGCTAAAAAAATCATGCAACCAAGATGATTGGGTATTGACTATAGTAGTGGGGTTGGTTAAAGTGATCCATAAGTGGTCACAAGCTCACAAGGGCAAGGCCCAAATGAGTCTAAATAAGTTGAATGAGTTAGCATATTCGCAAGAAGTAAGAGAAGAAGAGGGAAAAGGAGATTAGCCACACCCTCAAGCAAAGAGAACCGAGAGAGAACCCCTTAGTGAGATAAGGTATCCATTCAGCCTTCGGGCAACAAATGGTTAAATGAAGTAACTAGAATGCAACTAAAGAAATGAAGGCAAGAATGCATGAGAGATTTAGGTGAGGTAAAAGGCATTGGAATCAAATTCACTTGACTCAAAAAAAAGTTTGGAAGCTCAAGATGATAAAGCTCATTGAGAAACTATTGAACTTTCTCCCCCCTATGCAATTGCAATTAATGAGCGATCTGCCCTGGAGGAATTGACCACAAGGGTGGAGGTGATCAAAATGGTGATTTGGGATGAAATTTTTAAGCCCCCTTCTTTCAAAAATTTCATGGCAAGTCAGAAGTAGGTGATGCCATGGATATGCTAATTGACATATGCATTAGTGGAGCATCCTTCATGATATGTTCATCATGGTCAAGACAAAGAATGTGCATGGATACACAATGTTATTGGGATGAGCATGGCTGAAAGGAGCCAAGGTAGTACTTGATTAGGGATGTGAAATGCTGACCATATTACATTATGTGCAAGATGTACAAATACCAATGGTCAAGAGGACAATCTAGAAGGAATGCAAGCTTGAATTCTTGGAAGTGGAAGAGGCATAGGCCTCAAACATTGAGGAAAAGTTACTTGCACCAAAAAAAGTGCCCTTAGCAACAATTGAAACATTGCAAATAGCCATGAAGATGCCACCGAAAGATGAAGAGCCTAAAATGGTCTTCCCAAAGGGCTTCACACAGGACAAAGACATAGAGAAGTTAGAACTAGCCTACTAGATCAACCCAATCATTTAGTACCATGATTGGTGATGTGATATGGTCGCCATCACATGCGATGGGCAAGATGTGCAAAGAATGGTGGCTAAGAGCACAATCTAGAAGGAATTCTAGCTTGGATGCTTGGAAGTGGAAGAGGGATATGCCTCAAATGTTAAAAAAAAGCCACTTGCACAACAATTGGCACAATGTCGATAGCCATGGAGATGTTGATGAAAGACAGAGAGCCCAATATAGCCTTCCCAAGGGGCTTAAGCAAGGACAAATAGGGAGAAAGATAAATCCATAAAGAAACATCCTACTAGATCAACAAATCAATGGTAGTGGTTGAATCAAAGAGAGCAATCCATCAAGGAAATTAGTATGGGTTCATGGGAAGAACCAAAGTTAATCCAAATCAATGAAGAACTTTGAACAAATATGGAAAGAGGAGAGGAGAAGAGTGGAGATGAAGCAAGAGGGCATAAATAGAAGGCACACCACAAATGACTAACTATACAGTAGATTTAGTTAAAAATAAAGAATATACACAAACAACTTTAGGGTTAGGGTTAGAGTTAGGGTTTCCAACCCTTGTGCCTTTTAGCACTCTGTGTTAGTGCTATGCACATTATCAAACATGATGTTGAGATGAATCCTCAACAACTTCTCCCAAGATCAACATCATGAAGTATGCCTTCCCTCAAGATGATGATTATGGGAATGGAAGAAGGACTAAAAATTACATTCCATCACATCCCTTTAATGGGAATGTTCTCTCTCTACATCAAGCCGAGAGCTTGTTGATGTTTCTCAAAAAGATCTTTCCCAAGTGCCCTGGTAAAGATGATATGTACAACATTCTATTTGTTGTCACAATGTTGCAACGTGATGTCACCAAGTTACACTCTTTCTCTAATGAAGTTCTCTCTAACATCAATGTTCTTTCTCCTGGAGTGATATATTTAATTCTTGCCTAATGCTTGAGCTAATTGATTATTACGGTATATTGTTGTTGGGTTTAACTCATCAAAGTAATCTATTTCTGACAGCAGTCTTTTAAGCCGTATAGCCTTACATGCACTTGTTGTGAGTGCCCTATATTCTACTTCAATTGAAGACAAAGAAATAGTTGGTGGCTGCTTGTTTGGCAACCATGATATAGCACCTTGACCAAGGAAAAATGCATATTCTTGTCTGGATCTCTTCGTCTCATGTTCTCCTACATAGTCACTATCATAGTATCCATGCAACCTTGGATGGCTTTCTCGATATTCAATTCCAAACTATCTTGTACCTCTAATGTACCTTAAGACTCTTGTGGCTATTTTGGATTTGCCAAAAATTGTGCAAGTGAACTTACTACATAACAAATATCTATCCTTGTGATAGTCAGATAGATAAGTGATTCAATGAGCTATCGATAGTGCTTGTCATTAACCAAAGGCTTTTTAGAATCTTTAGTAAGTTTCAAACTCTGCCCCATGGGAGGGGTTGCAATCTTGCAATCTACCATATGAAACTTCTTTAGGAGACTATCCACATATTTCTACTGGCTCATGAAGGTGCTATCTAAGTCTCTCTAGAACTCAATACTAGGACAATAATGCACAAGTCCAAGATATTTCATGTTGAACTGTACATAGATAAGTCTTGTTTCATCTTGCTGATGAAGCTTTCATTGTTTCATATCACAATCAAATCATCTACATACAAAAGTGCAATAGTAATTTCTTCCCCTTGACCTTTGTAGTAGAGTGTATGATCTACATTGGACTTAATGTATCCTAGATTAGAAAAATACTTGTCGATTCTGCTATACCAACTTTTGGGTGCCTATTTTATGCCATAGATACTTTTATTGAGATGGCAAGCTTGATGCTCTTTCCCTAGTTCAAGTTGCCCTGTTGGTTGCTGCATGTAGACTTCCTCGTTTAGGTAACCTTTGAGAAAAGAATTTTGACATTTATATGAAACACATTCCATCTACTGAGTGTGGGTAGTGATATCTAAAATCTCATGAAGTCCATCTTTGCTACTAGAGCATAAGCCTCATCATTATGTTGACCATATTGTTATGCAACTAGTCTAGCTTTGTAGCTTTCAATGCTTTGCGAATGCTTCCATCTGGATTGTACTTCACTTTGTACAACTATTTGTTTAAAATGGCATTCTTTCTTGGTGGAAGGTCACATAAATCCAAGTGTTTTTTATTATACAAAGCTTCCATTTCTTCATTCATAGCAGTTTTCCATTCTGGCTTATCAACTACATCCTCAAAGTATAGTGGCTCTTTTGGAGCCATGATGGTAGTCATAAGAGCATAATTAGTGGTTTCAATCGGAACTACTTTCCCTTTCTAATCATATGTCAACCTTGCTGGTGGTCTACTTTCTCTAGTAGAACATCTGAGTTACTGCTCTTCTAGAGGTGGATCCTTTGGCAATTCTTGCGCTTCTTCATTTACCATCCTTGGAGGTGGCTGAATGATCGGTGTGATCATCTCCTATGTATTTTATGTTTTTCATTCTGATTCTTCATCAAATATGACATCTTTAGAGATTATGACCTTTTAGTTTAGGGGATCATACAACTTGCATGCTTAGCTCTCTTCACTATAGCCAATCATGATGCATTTACATGACTTCCTCCAACTTTCTACGATGATCATCATGTATGTGGGCATACGCTATGCAACCAAACATGTGGAGATGCCCAATGCATGGCTTGTATCTAGTGATAAGGTGTCATACCCTAAATTATCTCGATCAAAAGCCAATTAAGCAAGTAGTTTGCATTGGCAAGTGCTTCTACCCAATACTGATTTAAAAGATGCTTCTCAATGTGATTTAAAAGATGCTTCTCGTTGAGCATTTCCTGCTAAAGTTATGTTCTTCCTTTCATCTATTGCGTTCTACTAAGAAGTATTTGCACATGTGAATTTCCTTCAAATGCCATTACTTCTTCAAAAATTCATGAATGCCAAAGACATGTATTCACCTCCTTTGTTTAATCTCATGACACTAATCTTTCAATAGCCTATTCGGTTCTTACCATGGCTTTTAATTCTTTAAATCTAGGAAAGACTTCAAGTTTTTCTTTCAAAAAACAAATCCAAGATGCAATGCTATAAGCAAGGATGCAGTTCGCCAAGAGCACCAAGAAAGGCACTGTATTCTGTACCATTTTGTAGCACATGCTCTGCACCACAGTGTTCCACTCGTGTCTTTCCTTCCTCGCACGCATCTTTACGTGCAGGGATTTCCTCCTCTCTTTTTCCTTCCTTTAAATCCACATGTACATCCAGGATCAATAGCGTGTTGTCCTTCACTAGCTTGACCACAGCAGGTAGACTCAGACAGTCTCCATTCTTGTACACCATGCTCGCAACAGCTTGTATTAGTCGAGGGACCCCGCCAAATTTTCTGATCTTACAATCGTTGAAATCGCTTGGTGGAATCATTGAAATCACATGAATAAGTGTTAGCTTCTTGTGAGCCTGTGTGGTCTCTTCCTCTAGTCAACTAGTGTGGTCGCCATATACATTTCATGTAGTGTCAAACCTTTGTGGATTTTTGGCTAGTCATATTCTCTTGCAAACCTCCACAACAAGCCTCATAGGGATTCATGGAGGTGTGTAGGTCTTTGAATCATGAATTTCAATGTGTGTATTCTTAACAAAGGTTTCCATCTTTTATACGGGTGAGTCATGAATTTCAATGTGTGTATTTCTTAATAAAGGTTTCCATCTTTTACACAGGTGAGTCATGAATTTCAATGTTTGTATTTCTTCTATCACATAGATATTTTAAAGAATGCGGTGATGAATTAGAGCATGCTTGAGGAATTGTTTGGATCGAGGGTGAAAAGTCCTAAGATCATGATGAAGCAAGAGTTATTTGGTCTTCAAATGGGAGAGGGAGATCATCTGGCCACTCACTTCATCAGATGACAAAGGGATGCACGTTTTCTCTTTCACCAGATGATGGGAATAGGTGGTTGTTTTTTGGACTTGATGGCTCCTATTTTTTTGGCTTGATGGCATGGAATAGGCAGCACATTAATGGCTGCTGTTTTTTTGGCTTGATGGCATGGAATAGGCAGCGCATTAATGCGCTGCCTATTCCATGCCATCAAGCCAAAAAAACAAGAGCTTCATGGGAGGAAGTTAAAAAGTCTCCATGGTTGATCTTCACTTTGTCTTTTCTTTTTGTGCCTTTTGCGATCCTCATGAAGCTCTTGTTTTTTAGGCAAGAAAGCATGAAATAGGCAGCGCGTTAACGCGCTGCCTATTCCATGCCATCAAGCCAATAAACAAGAGCTTCAAGGGAGGAAAATAAAAAGTCTCCATGGCTCATCTTCACTTTGTCTTTTCTTTTTGTGCCTTTTGTGATCCTCATGAAGCTCTTGTTTTTTAGGCAAGAAAGCATAGGAGCGCATTAACACGCTGCCTATTTCATGCCTTCTTGCCTAAAAAACAAGAGCTTCAACAATCATCAATGAAGGCCTTAATACTATGCCAAGCGTCTATATGACATATTGCAATGTGACTAAACAAGAAACACAACACTATTTGAAAATGTAGATCCAACATGCATTGACACTAAATTGGTTACCGTAGCCATCAAAGATGCCATGAATGGACTTTGAATTGAGCTTGAAACGTTTTTTTATTTTGGAATAAGTGTTTGTCATATGGTTGAACATTTCCAAGTGGAGGGTTACCTTCCTGAAAAAGGCTCCTTTATTGTTTCAATTTGCAAGAGTGCTGGAGAAGAGCAGTTAGTAACTCATGAGATTAGATAGAGTTGGGACCCCACTTGGAGGGAGGTGGATGCAGAGTTTGAGAAGGAACTTCTTGTAGGGAATGCATTTACATTTATGTCTAGAAAGATGTTCTTTGTGTGGGAGGAAAATCACAGGACCACAGCATCGATGGATGTTATCAAGGAATTTTTCCCCAGAAACAAGAAGAGGCATATCAAGGTTGTTTGTACAATTATTGATCCATGAAGAATAAGTGAGATTTCTCTATTGGCAGGATTGCAAAGAATGAATTCGTAAGTACTATTTTTATATCAAGCACATCATTTTTTGTGTTCACATAGTACATTGTCTCCCATAATTTCATTTCAAACATATGACTATGCACTAGTGTCGGCTATCAATTGCAACCTCAAGCTTCACCAAAGCGGAAAACACATAAGCGATTCCTAAGCCAAAAACCTACGACTAGTGACTAAGGCACTACTCAACCATTGAGACCTCAACCTATGACTTGTCCCATGCCAGGCATGCAAACAACTAGCTCCCTATGATTTCAATGCCATAAAGCTACACGCATACACTCAAGCTAGCCCCCAAGATAGCAACAAGGACAATGACTGCAACACAGCTGCCTCCTATGCCCAAGTGCCAAATGACTATTCACATTCATCTCGGCCTTCATGATGGCACCCAAGCTCCAATAGTAGAGGAATCTCCTTCAACCAATGACAGTCCACACTTCAGCAAACTTCACGTAAGGTGACTCTTCAATGGCAATCCACACTTTAGCAAACTTCACATAAGGTGACTCTTCAATGAAGTGCTATCATCTGAGATGATGCAAAGCTCCTCATGAGCTGCTACCACAACCACAATGGAAACTAGCTCATGTTAACAGAATCTAAATGATTCTATAGGCATCCCACAAGATTCCGTGAAGCATCTCTTAGATTTTGAGGGCCCCTATTATTATGACACGTGGCAAATAATTCTACCACATCACCCACCTTACCCACCTTATCCACAAGAAGCTAGGTCCATAAGTTAGCTTATCTAACATGTCGCAACCTTACCACATCACTCGTAATCACCACGTCATCATTTAATCTCAATCTTACCATGTCATCACCTCTGTTTGATTGACATGTGGCACTCTACCTTTATCCATAGTGCCACATAGGTTGCCAGCAGCTCAGAGGGACACATCATCATTGACGAGTCTCACAAAAGATTGCCATGTTATCATGCCACATCAGATGACACATCATCATGCCATGTCATCTTGGCACATCAGCTGAACATCATTAGTCCATGTCAAACTACCATGTCATCAGGGTTACGTCACCTACCATGTTAGCATTGCCATGTAGCACATAGTTACCCCTTGGTCGGCACAATCTTCACACTGCACATGTGCCCACTTGACACCTCATTAGTGCCCCGCAAGAACACCCCTTGCCAGGTACAGTCTTTCCATGTGAACACACTTGCCACATCATGTTCACCCTTTTTTCCCTCCTCCACCTAGATCAAGCCATATCTCTTGATCCAAGAAGAATTTGAGGGTGCTCCAAAAAGGAAAAACGCTTTATTTTTTTGTGCTCTACGTGCTTGTTACATCATGTGCACGTTTTGGCACTTGTATCACATACATTTTAGCCTCGACATCAAATCCACTTATTGCACACGTTTAAGCCTCTACATTGATGAATCGGACCCAGCACCTAAATCGAACAAAAGAAAAGAAATTATTTGCTGCTTTTTCATCACTCGATGGTTGGTCTTGATCTAGATTAGAGTAGAGTAGTTTATTTGTAGAGGAGAGAATTCCAAAGCGACCAATAGAAGCCATGCCCAAAAAATCCCAAATAGTTGTTACTCGATAGTCGTCCTTATGCTCACATGCGATTTCACATCATCATATGTCCTAAAACCCAATCTTTCATAGTTCAATGAGTAGACTTCAAAGGTTTTAGAGGCATTGGCTGATTGATCAATGGGTAGGTTGCACTTTATTTGATTTTACACTCATGCCACCATTGTAAAGCCCTTATTGGTTATTTTTTGGCATTTGTACACATCATTTGAGCCTTGTAAAGCCTCTTGACTTTCCCGACATCATTTTCCACATAAGCCTTGTAACATATTGATATATATTATAGTTCTATCCACACCGACAGTTCAGATTGCACTTGATATAGACAATGTTTTGTAGTTGATTTAGATAGTGTTTTTCACAGGCACTTTGAGTACTATCTTGCACCATGTTTATGACTAGCGGACTCAATTTGGAGGCATCTTCTAAGTTAGACAACTCAGATTATGGCAGAAGGAAATACCAAATGGAGACCATTCTTGTACTTTAAGACAAATGAGAGTATGTCGATGGGTCTATACCTCGACCATTTGGGAGTCCAGCAACAACTTCCACCATTGATGCAACACAAGCAGAAGGGTCTACACCTATACCAATGGTGTCCACATTAGCAATAGATCTGTCATTGCTCGAGCTCAAGTAGAATGGGACATGAAAGACAAATATGGATATAATTTGATCAAACAGAATATGCAAGATGTAATGCTTGGACAACTCTACACAGTGAAGACATCTAAAGAAGCATGGGATATGTTTGTAGCTTTGTATGAGCCTAAGAACACATCCAGGATTCTCACACTAAGAAACCAAATCAACCAGATTTTTTACAACATCAATGAAATTGGTCATGCTTACGTACTTAGGATGAAGGATTACAACAATCTACTCACAACAGCTAGAGAGACGATGAATCCCACGGAAATGGTTCAAGTCATCTTGAATAGATTAGGAGAGGGATACGAGAATGTAGTCTAGAGTATTACCATTCAAAGGCAAATTTCAACACTAAAAGAGCTATAGTCAATGTTACTTGGTGAAGAACTCAAGACTCAGGTCATTCAAGCATGCAAAGGTCATTCTAATTATCAAGCATTCACAGCTTCAAATAGAGGTAAAGGCAGAGGCAAAGGAAGAGCATCTTAGAGGAGTGGTCATCAGCATTAAAGTCATTAGTAGCAGCATCAACATCCACATCCATGGCAACATCAGCATCAGCATCTAAGAGGAAAAATTTCAAGGAAGATGGAATGCATCCACCAATATGTCAAACATTCAGTGCAATTATTGTCATAAGTTTGGACACTATGAAAGAGATTGTTGCAAGAAGAAGTACAACCATTGAGGTCAATCCAATAGCAATTGAGGGAATTTCCATAGAATAGGAAATCACTGTGGTGGACATTCATGTCATAGTAATTATGCCAATGAACATTAGAATATGTATCTTGCAAGTGAGGATATGTAGAAGACTGATATAGTGTATATTGACATTGATTGCAATTCAAAAGGAGAATGTAGTTATCAAGTTTTTCAAGCTGATCAAGATCCTTGGTACATTGACAACGGTGCATCATCTCATACAACAAAACATCAAGAATGGTTTATCGAGATGAAACCATTAGAAGTACAAAAGAATGTTATCTACACGACATATAACACATCAAATCTAGTCCAAGGGAAAGGTATTGTCCCTATGAACAATTTCACTGGTACAAAAGGATTGATAAAATATGTACTCTATGGTCCAAAGCTCAGCAAGAACCTCTTATTAGTTGGGCAAATGATAGAACACAACTATAGAGTCATATTTGATGGAGATGAATGCACTATCAGAGATAAATCTAGAGGATATAAGCTAGTAGGAAAAGCAATTAATGAAGGATGCTTATTCATAATGATAGTTTCAATACCAGATTTGCATGCCATGCTAGCTGAGCAGTAACCAATGCCACTTTTTGCAATATATGGACATGTCAACTTCAAAAGCTTGATACAACAAAGAAATTAGAATATGGCAATTGGAATTCCGAAACAAGAGTTTCTTGGAAAAGTTTGTGAAGTAGTTGCTTCAGTAAACAAAAGAGGACCAATTTTGGTAGAAGAACCTCTCAAGCAAGAGAAATTCTTGATTTGATACATACAGATGTATGGGGTTATGCCCATACCCGCAGCATCAATGGTTCATTGTACTACCTACTTTCATCGATGACTACAATAGATCATTGTTGGGTCTACTTTTGGAAGGTGAAATATGAAGTCTTTTCTAGATTTCAAGAATTTAAAGCCATGGTTGAGAACCAAACAAACAGAAAGATTAAAGTCATGAGATCAAATATAGAGGAGGTGAATACATGTCTTCAACATTCATGAACTTTTATAGAAGTAATGGCATTTAAAGACAATTCACATGTGCAGATACTCTTTGGCAGAATGCAATAGATAAAAGGAAGAATGGGATAGCAAAGAGTGCTAGAGCAATGGTCAGTGAGAAGAACCTTCCGAATCAGTATTGGGCAGAAGCAATTGCCACTTCAAACTACTTGCTTAATCGACTTCCGAATGAGCTGATTCAGAGTATAACACCTTATGAAGCATTCACTGGATATAAGACATGCATTGGGCATCTCCGCATATTTGGTTGCATAGCATATGCCCACATACATGATGATCATCACATAAAGTTGGATGTTAAGTCACATAATTGCATTATGGTTGGCTTTATTGAAGAGAGAAAAGCATACAAGTTGTATGATCCCATCAACCAAAAGGTCATTATCTCCAAAGATGTCACATTTGATGAGGAATCAGAATGGAAAACATCAAATACACAGGAGATAAACACACTGATTACTCAGTCACTTACTAAAAAGGTCAATGAAGAAGAGCAAAAATTGCCAAAGAACCCTCTAGAGGAGCAACAACTCAAACGGTCTACTAGAGAAAGCAGACCACCAATAAGATTGACATATGCTCAGAAAGGGAAAGCAATTTAGATTAAAACCACTAATTATGCTCTTACGACTACCATCATGGCTATAGAAGAGCCAATATACTTCAAAACTCCAATAGGCAAACCAGAATGGCAAACTGCTATGAATGATGAAATGGAAGCTTTGTACAAAAACAATACTTGGGAATTATGTGACCCTCCACAAGGAAGAAGGCCATAGCAAACAAATAGGTTTATAAAGTAAAGTACAATCCAGATGGAAGCATTGAAGGATACAAAGCCAAAATAGTTGCAAAAGTTTTTACACAACAATATGGTCAAGATTATGATGAGACTTATGCTTCAGTAGCAAACATGGATTTCATAATATTTTTGATATCACTAGCGACATTTAGTGGATAGAATGTGTACTAGCTAGATATAAAAAATGATTTTCTCAATGGCTACCTAGATGAGGACGTCTAGATGCAACAACCAATAGGATATGTTGAACCAGGGAAAGAGTATTAGGTTTTCCATCTCAAGAAAAGTCTCTATGGCTTAAAACAAGCATCCAAATTTTGGTACATCAAAATTGACAAGTATTTTGTTAGTCTGGGATACATGTGTTCTTGAAACAAATTTCCATCATTGTTCTTGAGAGATTTCCGTCATTTGAGATAATTCTATTCACTTGAGAAAGAGAGAGAGAGAGAGAGATGTTCCTTCTTCTTGAGAGATTTATGTTTGTTATGAGAGATTCTCATTAGTTTGAGAGGTGTGTGAGAGAGGTAGAACTGAGAAAGAGAAGAAAGCAAGGCTGATGGAGCAAGCTTCCAAGTAGCTGAAGCAATAATTTCACCTTTATGGAAGGACAAAGAAGCTTGGAACTCCCACTGCCAAAAGCTTCAACCTTGACATTTCAAACCTCTCGGGCATTGCAGAGTGTCAACTAGGCATTTGACGCCTATTTTAGCAAAGCAGCTTTACATTGCCACGAGCAGCCACAAGCCACAATGGCCCACCAATGATAGCCATAGCTGTAAATGAAATCAATGCTCCAATGACCAGCCATGGACTCTCAACAATGTCCGGCTCCACAATGCCCAGACTCTCCACAGCCACGACTAAAGCCTTATTCTCTTCAAAGGCCTTGTAGGAGCCTATAGCGCATCTCGCCTTCTACCCAGTGGAACTCTGCAATGCCTTTCAGTGCCAAGCTACCAACAGTCTCCCGCTCTTGGCTCCTTACGACCTACTACTACTGGTCACGATGGTTTAAGCAGGCTCCTACATGGCTCAAGCAGGCTCAACGCACTCCAAATGGGGCAACCTCTCCGAACGAGCAACACAACATCTACAACTCTCCAAATGGGACATCCTCTCCGAATGACCATAGGCTTACAAAATCTTGGACCATAGGCTCCCACCTGGAGTCCTTATCCACTTGCCACGTAATCATCACCCCGTGTGTGCCATGTCATCAGGCACCCCGCATGTGCCACATCATTCTTATCCACAGCTCCACATCAGCAAGGTCCACATCAACTTAGCACATCAACCTCTACATTGACGCATCTAACCCAGCACTTAAAAATAACAAAAGAAAAGAAATTATTTGTTGTTCTTTCATCAATCGACGGTTGGTATAGATCTAGATCAAAGTAGACTAGATTGCCATAGAAGGGACACTTTGAATCTCCCCAAGTCGCCAATCTAAGCCATGCTCGAAATTCCCAACTAGTACCTACTCGAAGTCAGTCCATATGCTCACATACGGTTTCACATCATCACATTACCTGAAATCTGACATTCATCAGTTCAGTGAGCAGACTTCAAAGTTGTTCGGAGGCATTGCTGATTGTTCAGTGGGCAGATAGCACATGTTTTGATTTCACACACACATGCCACCATTGTAAAGCCTATTCGGCTATTTCATGGCATTGTGCACATCATTTTAGCCTTGTAAAGCCTCTTGGCTATTTCTGGCATCATTTTCCACAAGCCTTGTAACATATTAGATTTTATATATTGCAGTTCTATCTTCACCGACATTTTAGATTTCACTTGCCACAGTCACTGTTTTGTAGTTGATTCATACAATGATTTTCACGTCACTTTGAGTACATTTCTTGCACCATTTCTACGACTAGAAACCTCAATCCAGAGGCATCTGCTAAGCTAGACAACTCCAATTATGGCACATGGAAGTATTGAATGGAGACCATTCTTGTACTTTAGGACAAATGGGAGTATGTTGATGGATCTCCACCTAGACCATTGGATGATCCAGCCACCAATAGCTCTACACTTGTTGTCATAGCACCAGTAGTGGGATATATAGTGGGATCTACAGCTACACAAACAGTTTCTGCACCTGTAGCAAATCCTGCCATTGCCTGAGCATAGGCAAAATGGGATAAGAAAGATAAGTATGCATATCATCTGATCAAGTAGAATGTGCAAGATGTCATGCTAGGACAGTTTTCAACACAATCAAGACATCGAAAGAAGCATGGGATATATTTGCAACTCTCTATGAGTCAAAGAACACTTCCAGGATTCTCACACTGAGAAACCAAAGTTTTCGCAAGAGCAGCGAAACCGGTCATGCTTATGTACTCCGGATCAAAGACTACAACAATCAACTCACAACAGCAGGAGAGACCATGAACCCAGCAAAGATGGTTCAAGTCATCCTGAATGGACTAGGAGAGGGATACGAGAATCTAGTCCAGAGTATTGCCATCCCACGGCAAATTCCGACACTGGAAGAACTTTAGTCAGCAGTCCTACTTCGTGAAGAACTCAGGACTCAAGCCATTCAAACACACAAAGGTCATTGTAATGATCAGGCATTCACAACTTCAGATAGAAGAAGAGGCAGAGGCAGATCATTCCATAAAAGTGGTCATCATCAACAACAAAATTAGTAAAGTCAGAATCAGCATCAACATCATCCTCAACAACATCAGCATCAGCAAAGAGGAAATCATTCCAATCGAGGAAGATTTCAAGGATGAGGGAATGCATCCACCAATGTGTCAAACATCCAATGCAACTATTGTCATAAGTTTGGATACTATGAAAGAGATTGTCGCAAGAAGAAGAATGACCAAGGTGGTCAATCCAGCAGTAATCGAGGGAATTTCTGCGGCAGAGAAAATCATCGTGGTGGACATTCTAGTCACAGTCATTTTGCAAATGAACATGGGAATATGTTCCTTACAAGCAAGGAAATGCAACAAACTGATATAATGTACCTAGACACTGATTTCAATCCAAAAGAGGATTTCAGCTATCAAGTCAACCAAGCAGATTAAGATCCTTTGGTACATCGACAGCGGTGCATCATCTCACATGACAAATCATCAGGAATGGTTCACAGAGATGAAACCATTAGAAGGTCAAAAAAATGTCATCTACACAACAGATAATACACCGAATCCAGTTGATCCCTATGAACAATTTCACTAGTACGAAAGGATTGGTGAAAGATGTACTCTATGTTTCGAAGCTCTGCAAGAACCTCTTGTCAGTAGGTCAAATGACAGAACACAACTACCAAGTCATCTTCAATGGAGATGAATGCACTATGAAAGACAAATCCAGAAGATGTCAACCAGTAGCAAAAGGTGTCAAGGAAGGACACTTATACAGAATGCTAGCTACAGTACTAGATAAGCATGCCATGTCAGCTCAACTGTAATAGATGCCACTATCTGCAAAATGGCACAAGAGATATGGTCATGTCAATTTCAAGTACTTGTTAGATCTCAGGAATCAGAATATGGCAATTGGGATTCCTAAGCTATAGTTTCTTGGAAAAGTTTACGAAGCATGCTGCTTCGGCAAACAAAAGAGAACCAATTTTGGCAAAAGTACCTCTCAAGCATAAGGTTCTCTTGATTTGGTACATACAGATATATGGGGTTATGCCTAGACCCGCAACATCAATGGTTCACTTTACTACTTGACTTTTATCAACGACTACAGCAGATATTGTTGGGTCTACTTTCTAAAAGAGAAATCTGAATTCTTTTCTAGAATTCAAAGCCATGGTAGAAAACTAGATAGGCAGAAAGATCAAAGTCATGAGATCAGATAGACGAGGTGAATACATGTCTTCAATAGAAGTCATGGCATTCGAAGACAATTCACTTGTGCAGATACTCCTCAGTAGAATGCAAGAGCTAAAAGGAAGAATGGGACTTAGCAGACAGTGCTAGAGCGCAATGCATAGTGAAAAGCATCTTCTCAATCAGTATTGGGAAAAAGCAATAGCCACTACAAACTATTTGCTTAATCGGCTTCCCACTGAACCGATACAAGGTATGACTCCTTATGAAGCATTCACTGGACATAAGCCACACATTGGTGGGCATCTCCGCATATTTGGTTGCATAGCATATGCCCACTTACATGATGATCATCGCAGGAAATTGGATGCGAAGTCACGCAAATGCATCATGGTTGGCTACATTGAAGAAAGCAAATCATACAAGTTGTATGATCCCATCAACCGAAAGGTCATTATCTCCAGAGATGTAATCTTTGATGAGGAATCAAAATGGAAAATCTCAAATACACAGGACATAGATGCACCGATTTCACAGTCATCTATAGAATAGGTTGATGAAGAAGAGCAAGAATTGCCAGCAACACCCTAAGCAGAGCCACAGTAGCTCATACGGTCTACTAGGGAAAGCAGACCACCAGCCAGATTGACATATGATCAGAAAGGCAAATCAATTCAGGTTGAAACCACCAACTATGCTCTTATGACTACCATCATGGCTACAGAAGAGCCAGTGTACTTTGAAGATGCAGTAGACAAGCCAAAATGGCAAATTGCTATGAATGAAGAAATGGATGCTTTGTATAAGAATAATACTTGGGATTTATGCGACCTTTCACCAAGAAACAAGGCCATAGCAAACAAATGGGTATACAAAGTGAAGTACAATCCAGATGGAAGTATTCAAAGATACAAAGCCAGACTAGTTGCAAGAGGATTTGCACAACAATATGGTCAAGATTATGATGAGACTTATGCTCCAGTAGCAAAGATGGATTCCATACAGTTCTTGATATCACTAGCGACACTCAGTAGATGGATTGTGTACTAGCTCAATGTCAAGAATGCATTTCTCAATGGTTATCTAGACAAGGAAGTCTACATGCAACAACCAGCAGGTTATGTTGAACCAGGAAAGGAGAATAAGGTTTGCCATCTCAAGAAAAGTCTCTATGGCTGAAAGCAAGCACCCAGAAGTTTGTACAGCAGAATTCACAAGTATTTTGCTGATCTGGGATACATGAAGTCCGATTCAGATCATACTCTCTACTACAAAGTTCAAGGGGAAGACATTACTATTGCACTTTTGTACGTAGATGATCTGATTGTGACAGGAAGCAAGGATAGCTTCATCATAAAACTAAAACAAGACTTATCTGCAGAGTTCGACATGAAAGATCTTGAACTTATGCACTATTGTCTTGGAATTGAGTTCTAGAGAGATTCAGATAGCACATTCATGAGTTAGCTTAAGTATGTTGACAGTCTCCTGAAGAAGTTTCATATGGCAGATTGCAAGATTGTAGCCACTCCCATGGAACAGAGCTTGAAACTTACTAAAGATTCAAAAAAGCCTAACAGGTACCATAGGCAACTCATTGGATCTCTTATATATCTGACTATCACATGGCCAGATATTTGTTATGCAGTAAGCTCACTAGCACAGTTTATGGCAAATCCAAAATAGTCTCACTGAAATGTAGCCAAAAGAGTCTTGAGATACATCAGAGGTACAAGACAGTTTGGGATAGAATACAGAGGAAGTCATCCATGGTTGCATGGATACTGTGACAGTGACTATGCCGGAGATCAACACAAGGATATACATTTTTCCTTAGAGAGAGATCCTTTCCACTAGGCATACATCCACAACCATAGGCAAAGTATGGTCTTTAGCTAGACCATAGACTTTGATGTCTTAAGTAGACAATTGAGACATAGAACACTTTCGGTGGACAATACATACGACCCGTTGTTGAACCTCTTGAATGAAGAGACTGGGTTTCAACATAGGCCTAGGTTGAACAAATGAATGCCAGGGAGCAAATTGCAATAGAAGAGACCCAAAGGACCAAGCCGAGCGAAGCATAGAGTGAAGCTTTCGCACAAATTAACATAGCCTTCACCTACCTAAACCTAAGATAGTTGTAGCTTCTGCAACAACATCAATAGACCAAGTCAAGCCGACGAGTGCCGCCAATGTTAGAAAGTGTAAAAGTATTTCAACATTGGCTTGGTGGCACCTACCCTTCGCATGGATAGGTGAGAATGAATGTAAATACAAGCGGGTAGTACCCACCAAGCCTTATCAAAGGGCTTGTGATGTTAGGAAGTGAGGGTCATCTTTTTGCTAGTGTAACTAGTGTGCATTGAGTTCAGCTCAAGAGCTGTTTATATCTTTCATTGCCCGAGGGGTCAAGTAACACAAAGCTCTTTTCTCCATTCGCTTATTTATATTACTTTCCTTTCTCCATTCGCTTGTGTATATTACTTTCCTTGCCCAAGGGGTCAAGTACACAAATCTCTTTTCTCCATTTGCTTGTGTATATTACTTTCCTTTCTATTCCATTTATTTCTAAATAATACGTTCACTCTTGTACTCGATGTTTCCCTAGCACTCGTTTGAGGCGATGCGCACTAGCACTTGGCCACGACATCTTCTCTGCATACCTAGAACGAAAGCAAAGACAGTAGATAAAGCGATCCAATTGCATGCCACCATGATTTGGGAGTAACATTTTGGTGATCCTGCTAGGATATGAAGTATGGGAGAAGCCATTGATGCAAACAATGCGAAGCAACTCACCGGTGAATGACCAAAACAACCGATGTAAGAACTCAAACATTGACATAGATATCCAAAGCAAACAGACAAGTAGATAGTTGGAATAGAAGCGAAAGCAAGTGGACTTTAGAAGTTGGAGACCTAGACTGAGAAAAGTGAGCAAGCCAAGTAGCTCTCTAGAAACAACTTCGAACGAAGGGAGGAAGAATGGAAATACCAAAAGAGTCAAGACCCCACACCTCAAGGAGACTCGGGGAAAATTCTAGCGAGAACTGGAAAGTAAACCCTCACAAGCCTCACAAGGGCAAAGTCTAGTCAAGGTGCTATATCATGGTTGTCAAACAAACAACCAACTATTTCTTTGTCTTCAACTAAAGAAGAATATAGGGCACTCACTACAGGTGCATGTGAGGCTATATGGCTCAGAATACTATTGTTAGAAATAGATTACTTTGATGAGTCAAAGCCAACAACAATATACTGTGATAACCAATGGGCTCAAGCATTGCCCAAGAATATCACTCGAGGACAAAGCACATTGATGTCAGAGAGCACTTCATTAGAGAAAGAGTGTTACTTGGTGACATCACACTGCAACATTGTGATAGTAAAGAGAATGTTGCAAACATCTTTACCAAGCCACTCGGTAAAGAGCTTTTTGAGAAACACTGACTAGCTCTTGGTTTGACGCAGAGGAAGTACATTCCCATTAAAGGGGTGTGATAGAATGTAATGTTCAATCCTTCTTCGATTCCCCAGAATCATCATCTTGAGGGAAGGCCTACTTCATGATGTTGATCTTGAGGGAAGGTGTTGAGAGTTCACGCTCAACATCATGTGATCATGTGTGCATAGCTCATGTGATTATATGTGCATAGCACTAACCCAATACAGTGCTATAAAGGAAAGGGTTAGATGCCCTAACCCTAACCCTAAATGGGTTTGTATATATTCTACATTTTCAACTAAATCTAGTGTACGATTAGTCATTTGTGGTGTGCTCTCTAGCTGTGCCCTCTCTCCTCATGTCCACTCTTCTCTTCTCCCCTCTTTATATTATGTCATTTATCTAGTTGGTCAACACCCTCATTCATGCCACAAAGTTGTACACTATGTGCTCGTCTTTGTTTGAGTTTGCTGACTTTTAGTAGTATGTCTTGCTTACTGAACTCATGCTGAAGCCTCCTCAAGAAGGCCTCCTTTAATTCATCCCATGTGGCAAAGTGATCATCTGGGTACTAATTAAACTACTCAATCGCTTTGTCTACGAATGTGGTGGGGAAGTATATCAGGTGGTGTTCCTCTATGTTGACTTGCAGTACTGCCACCATTCATAGACAAATTTGTCATGGGATTGGGGTTCACTACCTCTCGCCCACGTATTTTATCTCTATCTTCTATCCTCCTGTTGCTTTTGCATATCTGCATGAACTTGGTGATGGGCTTGCATCAAACATCTCCATCATGTCTCACACCAATTGAAAAGTACTCTACTAAAGGCCTTATGACATGGTTGGAGTTTTGTGGGAAATGGGAACTTTAATGCCAAGGTGGCATGTGGCCCCCCACCTTTTTTCCTCGTTTTTTTCACACTTGAGCTCTGGGGATTTGTGGGAAAACGGAATTATTGAAGCTTTTAAATGTTGAAAATGGCATCTACTCCACAGTTCCACCAAACAATATGATATTCATAATGGCGAATTGACTGTTCCCACTAAAACCTTTTTCTGACCATGTCATAAGGGCTTAAGACGATCGTTCGTTCTTTCTTTTTTATCCCAATCACGCACCCAAGCACAGATGGTAAAGTATGTTCGCTTGTAACGTTCACCGCGGTAACTTACACTAAGAGACAGTGAGGGGTCTCTAGAACCTACAACATTTTCATTTTCACCCGTAAACATTATTTTCTCAATTTTGTAAAATCTGCAAAATGTCAGGCAATTGAGTGGGCAAATTCTTAGGAAAAACCTATAAAAGTTGAAACCCAAGTTTATTGATTTGTTGAGAAAAATGGTGTGTGTGAAAACTGATCTGATTCCTGATACTTGGAATGTTGGGAATGGAATAGGATGGCATTCTGTATGGAGTGCTACATGCGGCTATGCAGCTCTGCTTATCCTGTCCTCCTCTTCACCTTTCTTCTTCATCTGCTTCGTTTGCTCCTCTTTTACCTTCACAGACCTCGCTGCTCATTCCAGAAACGAGACCCACTTCCCAATTCGCTTATGGGCGCTTTCGTTGTGCTTGTACCTTCATCATTTTGCCTTCTCTTCCGAGGGCATCGCATGGATTTTTCCCTCACCCCTGGATCGTTACCCATCTGCTCGAGTGTCGGAGGCCTCCTTGGGCAAGCCACCAACAGGCATTCGTGGGAATGTGTGTTAGCTTGAGAGCTTGGGGCATTTGTTCATCGCTGCAAGAAAGGGAGAATTCACAGGAGTTTCGACAGTCGGAGTTATCTTTCAAAGACTTCACGGGCTCCAGGGTGGAGCTTAGCTTGGATCATCTTGACAAATCAGCAAAATTAAACACCTTCGCTACTGACTTAAGGCAGTACGGGAAAGCGAAGGCCTTGGGTCATGGTAGATGCGAGCATGCCTACATTATCGGATTCGGATATAATCAGAACACATATATTGGGAATTGTCTTGTCCAAATGTATGGCAATTGTGGAAGCTTACAAGATGCACTGGTTACATTCAATAAGATCAGTAATCCTGATTCATACTCATGGACTATACTGATCAAAGCATGTGCCCAGAACGGAAGCATTTGCGATGCAAGGGATGCATTTCTTAGCATTCCGAATCGGAATCTGGTTTCTTGGAACGCCATAATAGCAGCATGTGTCCAGAATGGTAAATGCAAGGAAGCCTTAGAGCTCTATCACCAAATGCAGCTTGACAGATTTAAAGCAAATTGCATCACATTTATATGCATTCTTGATGCATGCACTAGCTTCACTGCTCTAGAACAGGGCAAAAGGATTCATGCTGCTATCATCGATGGTGGTTTGACTCGAAACGTTCTTGTCAGAACTGCCCTTGTTAACCTTTATGGCAAGTGCGGGATGCTGAACAATGCAAGGATACTTTTTGGCACTAGCTTTGATCGGAATGTGGCCTTGTGGAATGCATTGATTGGAGCATGTACCCTGAACAGGCATCCTCATGAGGCCTTAGGTCTCTTTCGGCAAATGCAACTTGATGACATTGAGGCAAACGACATCACGTTTGTTTGTGCTCTTGATGCATGTGCTGTCCTGGCAGCTTTAGGGGACGGAAAAGATATCCATGCTGCCATCATCAACAGCGGATTTGAGCAAGATATCATTTTGGGGACTGCCCTTGTTAGTATGTACGGTAAATGTGGGAATCTACAAGAGGCTAGGAATACATTTAACAGGATGAATCATCGCAACGTGGTCTCTTGGAGTGCCATGATTGCAGCGTTTACACAGAACGGTCATGACAAGGAGGCATTAAATCTCTTTCACTGTATGCAAGCCATTGGCATCCAGGCGAACAAGGTCACCTTTGTCTCTGTTCTCAATGCATGTGCGAGTCTCACATCCCTAGTAGAGGGGCAGGAGATACATGCTCTTCTCGCTGACAAGGGTTATGAGCAAGACATTGTTGTGGGGACTGCCCTCGTTGACATGTACGGTAAGTGTGGCAGTTTACATAATGCAAAAAACACGTTCCTCAGAATGCCCTGGCGGAACGTGGTCTCTTGGAATACCATGATTGCAGCATGTGCCCAGAATGGCCATGCTAAGGAGGCTCTAGATGTTTTTCATCAGATGCAGTACGATGGCATCAAGCCAGATGAGATAACTTTTGTATGTGTGCTCACTGCATGTAGTCATACAGGGCAACTTGAAGACGGCAGGCAGTACTTCATTTCTATAGGCAGAGACCATGGCATAAGATACACAGCAACACACTATGCATGCATGATTGATCTTCTAGGTCGTGCAGGGCATTTGGATGAGGCAGAGGACTTAATTAACCTTATGCCATTTTGCGACATTCCTTCTGCATGGTCTAGTTTGATACGCGCACGTAGAATGCAAGGGGTTACCGCGCAGCAGAGTACTGTTTAAGGCAGATGTAGATATAACTATCCCATCTTTAATACTATCAAACTTTAATGCTGAAGGTTTATATTGCAAAGGTCAGAGGCTTTGAAATTTAGTGGTTTAAGCATGTTGGTCTCTCTTGCATTGAAGTCAACAAGTCTGTCATGCATCCTCAAACAGGGGAAATGCATTCGGGGTTGCAGAGGTTTGATAAGCACTTTCAGGTAGCTGGACATATACCTAACATGACGGTGCTGCCTGATGAAGATGAAGGAATTAAGAAATCCAGGGTCTGTTATCACAATGAGAAGCTAGCTGTTGCATTTTATCTCATTTCCACACCCCCTGGGTTACTCTGCATCAGCAAGAATCATAGCTTCTGTTCTGAATATCATTGTGCAACCAAGTTCATCTCTGGCATTGCCTTTCATAAGACTAAATTAGTTTCATCAGTTTGAAGACCTGTTCATGCAAGAACCATGCTGACATACCCCAGAAATTGTACATGCTGAACTGAATGAATAGGGACATCAATTGGATATTTGCATTGATAAGCTTATAGACGAACTGCCACAGAATTTCTACTTGCCTTATGAGCCATAGATCTTACAGACTCATCTTTACAGGACTTGTACCAACTTTCTTCTTGTGTACAAGCAGTCAAATAGCCGAAAGACAACAAAATAAGCGAATACCCTAAAGTAGAACCTGTTGCGCGATATCACCAACCAACATAGGTCCCCTCTCGACATGGAATGGAAGTGTTAAAACTTTTGAGCTTCAGACATTGGAAGGCTGAAATAGCCAAAGTAACGAGCATTAAGGACTACCAAATGAAATGGCTTGATAACGATTGAGCTGTAAGCTAGGACATGCAAGCAGCATCAGAGTCCTCAAAATACCTCATCATGTGTGTGTGTGTGTGTGTGTGTGCGTGATTGTCTACATGCATGGGATGTAGATTATCTTGCCTTCTTCTCATATAATGATATCTTTTAATGACAAATGGATTTCCCCAAAAAAAAGATTGTGTGTGTGTGTGTGTGTGTGTGTGTGTGAGAGAGAGAGAGAGAGAGAGAGTAATTTTACAATGAAATTTTCTGATCTTGTATTGGCTGGTCTCCACTTTTGGGACAGCCTCTTGTAATATAAAATTACATGAATTTCACACAAAAAAAGAGGGAGCTGTAGACCTAACACAATTGAGCACTTTTCATTTATAGTGCTTTTGAAACCCTTAGAAGAAGCATGTAAACAATTGAGCACTTTTCATTTTATAGTGCTTTTGAAACCCTTAGAAGAAGCATGTAAACTTTAATAAAAAGACTCATGGAGCTTCAAGGAATCAAAATTAAGACCTCTCTAAAATATGCCATATGCCATGGGAAATGAGACTCCCACGTGTCTGCCTAGTCTCATCCACATAGGTAGAGCATAACATAAGGGTTTTTTCTTTTTATTTACGATTTTGGCCTATCACTCACATCTCATCCACGTGTCGACCTAGTCTCATCCACGTAGGTAGAGCATAATCTAAGGGTTTTTTCTGTTTATTTACGATTTTGTCCCATCGCTCGTGTCATCATGGAATGGGTGAGAGGACTCTGGGATAACAGGGGGCTAATCAAGAAATGAGGATGGTGTGAGGCAAGGGGAGGTTGGGATGTGGCTCTAAGCAAATGAGGCACTATAACCAGGGTCTACGGGAGTGCAAAAAGTGAGGGGAAGAGTTGAGAGGTCACGGAGGGGTTGACTATAGAGAGCAGCGTGATGTTGGAATGAGGGGCCATTGGAGAGGAGAGGTAAGATGGAGAGAGAGGACTAAGTGAAGAATGGGAGCACAACGGGAGGAGATAGAGGAACTGAGGAGGAGGGCTATCTGAATAGAGAGGTTTTGAGGTAAGATTGTGAGATGTGCAAAGAGGGATGTGTTGCTAAGCAAAGAAGTCATGAGGGAGGGACACAGAGTCATCAAGGAGGTGGTGGGCTAAGCAAAGGACCGGGGGGCTACAAGAGAGCAATCTAGAGATATCTCCAAGCCAAGTGGCCTAGTTGTGTTTATGGGTGGAAGAGAGCAATAAGAGGGGTCCCATGGAGTGCTATGAGAGGATGCTCAGCAAGGTGGCTCTTGATGCTCAACAAGGTGGGAGAGCCAAGTGGGGTGGGAAGGGGCATTGGGAGGGGGTAGGAGGGCCAAGCAGGATAGGAAGGAGATTGGAGGTGGTGGTCAAGTTTGAGGGGGGAAAGATTATATAAGGAATTCTCCATGGAAGAGGAGTGGTGGAAAGACAGAGTAAAGGGTGGAATAGGGAGCTAGAAGGGTAGTAGTGACATGAGGCAATGAGGGGAATGGAAACCGTGATAGGTCGAGTAGTGGGAAATGTTGTGCGAGGAGCCTGATCTTTTTCAGAGGTTGTTTTTTGCCATGCTTTGGACCCAGGTGTGTTTATACCCATTCCATGAAAAGGGGGGGGGCGAGGGGGGGCGACGCCCTCCCTGTCACTGAGGGGTCCTGCCCTCGAAGCCAAAAATACATGAAAATTGGTGCATGAATTGTGTGGTCAAAATTGTAAGATAAGGGGGTGGCTCACATAGCAAGAAAGCAATGGATATATTCTTGTATCATGTATCTTTTTGCTTGCTGGATAAGAAAAAGTAGGACTGGTTGTTTCTCCATGGATATAGCCCACACTGAGTGAACCATGTATATTGGCGTCTCTCTTTCTCTTCCATTTTTTGGCCTTTTTGGTGTATTTTATGCAATCTTCTCCTCGTATTGTTGCTTTGTTATGGCGTTGTTCCTAATAAGAGAGAGGGGATGGGAAAGAGTTGAGATGGGAATTCATGGGTTTTGTCTATCTCCTCCCCTCCACCTCCACTCACATCCCCTTCACCTTCCGTCCACCTATCTCTACCATCACCACCCCCATTTTTCCCATCCATCTCCACCAACCCCCCCTCCATCTCCACCTATCTCCACCATCACCACCGCCATTTTTTCCATCCATCTCCACCAACCCCCCATCCATTTCCACCACACCATCCCCTCTACCGCCACCCCTTTTTCCATCCATCTCCAACACATGCCCCTCCATCTCCACCTCCTCTACCATTCACTTTCCACCCACCATGTCTACTACTTAAGGTATAAAGTTTCTCCTCCTTTCTCCCATACCCCCCCTTCCTCTTTCCCCCACACCTCTTTCATTCCCCTCCCCCTTCCATCCCACATCTCCCTTCCATTCCCTCCCCTATCCCCCACCACTATTCCATTCCTTCTAATCTTCCACTATCCATTCCCTCCACTCTTCCATCCCACACCCCTCCCTATCCACTCCACTCTCCCACATATATATATATATATATATCTCTTCCATTCCCCTGACCCACCATTCCTTCTTCCATTCTCTATGTCCTCCTCTCATTCCCCTCCTAACCTTATTCCCTAACCCTCTCTCCTTAACCTCTCTAACTACCCCTGCGACCATGTTCTCTCTTTCTTCCCCTCTGCCTAATCCTCCCTCTATCTTCTTTCTCTAAAATCCCCCTTCACCACTCACACACACCCCACACCCCCTCACTCCAATCTCATGCCCCCCCATGTAAGCTGAGCATCTCAGGCAACTCACCTGCCATCGCGAGCGCAACGCATCCCACGTACTACTGGTAGTGCAAGTGTGCGCCTCAGGCACCTCACATGCCATGCGCCATTAGCACTATGGGTGCACTCCGCCTCAGGTGCCGCACACCACGTGGCCACATGTAGCTCATGCTGTCAGTTGTCGGACCACCGTCGCAAATCTATCCCCACTACACGATTCGTATGCTGCCACATCTCGCCTCCACAGTTCATGCCTCCCATCATCCTCGATTAATATGCCACCTCTACCCCATTTAGTTTTTCAAACGTTGTCACTTCCCACCACGATTCAATGCCACTGACACACTCACAGAGAGAGAGAGAGAGAGAGAGAGAGAGAGAGAGAGAGAGAGAGAGAGAGAGAGGAGAGACAGAGACAGAGAGACAGCGAGAGCTAACCAAGGGTATTAGGTAGGTTAGTGCTAACTAACCAAGTTAGCTAAAGCATGCAACCTAACTAATAGATTAGTGGAAACTAACTATAGTTAGTACACTTGGTAAGGTTAGTTCATTGGAGGGGGAAGGGAAAGAAAGGCCTCTTTGAAAATTGCCCATTTTCGCCTCTACCTTGAGGGCTCATATCTTGGTCATTTGGAGGCAAATCACACCTCAATCAAACCCAAGTTTCATGCATGCAAAAATATACATTTTAAGATCAAGTTTCCATCGTTTCGGGCCCCAGTAGCTGCATGCAGTACTCCATGATTGGGGCACAAAGAGAATCACAATCTAGAATAGAGATACTACTGTGAAAATAAATTTGGGAACTAGGGAAATCAAGCCCAATATCCCTAGGAATATCAATGACACTTTTTCCACCATAGCCACGAGTCACACGTCACTTTCAGCATTGAAAAACTCAAACCCATAGAAGGTGATAGCCAAAGTGACATCAACAATTAGATATAGTGTAACAATCCTTCCAACACAGAGGGCTTCTCCAAACGCTTTCCTCCCAGCCATGGTTTCAGTGATCTCCCCCTCGTGAATACTCTTTCCTTTTTCTTCATCCTGGAGATCTCTCTCTAGAAGCTTCCCCCTAGCCCAATGCTTGCCAAGTGGCCTCATGCATGCCATGTGTCCCATAAGGGATCTTACCATTCTACCCCTCTCATAGAACCCATATGCACTTCTTCATTAATGTCTAGGCCTAGGTGTAACCCTAGAACCAAACCCTCTAGGCCTCATAGTATGCATGCATCGTCAAGCCCTCTGGTTTCCTGCTTGACCAACATAATGACACCACACAGTTCCAAGATTATGGTTGATGTAACATAATTGGCTGCAATCGGTAATGGCAAGACAATACATCCAATGTTGTGAGATGTAAACGCACAGATGATGCAACTAGAACCACCAATTTGGGATGAAGAATCAAAAGCAATGGATGTTTTGATCTTCATGGCAGCTATAGAATGGGATAGTGACCCTAACATCATTGAATAATATGGTGCAAAGTTTAATTGGGATATGGAAATAGAAGAAAATAATTCCACATTGGAAGGTCAAGTCTTTAATAGCGACTTGGCCATCCTTCATGCATTAATGGCAGTATCCCAAGCCATATTCTCTAGCAGAAACAAATAGTAGATGGTCAAGGAAGAAGAAAACGAGTGTACAAAGCCAAAAGGCTAAGGTGGAGCACTTTAATGAGTTCGAAAGGATTCAAGACAGACTGGTGGAGCTATATTCAACCAATCCCATATTGGAAGTAAGACATAAGTCTTCTTCACACACATGCAGGAAAGATATGAGAAGATGTGAATTTTGATAACCGTCACAGAAACACCTATACATTTATGTATTCACAATCAATCAATACATTCTATTCATGCATGAGTGCAACTCTAATTTCAATATGGTATCATGCTGACTGGGGCCCAAACCAACCACGTACTTCCTACAAGACACAATCTCCATATCCTCTTAGATGAAGGAGATGTAGCAAACAACAAGGCCCTACAAAGAGTTAAACTCCTGCCCACACAAAGAGGAGAAGAACAAGGCAGAATCCTGCCCCAAAAAAGAGAAGAAGGTGAATAGACTGAAACAGCCACAAAGACCCGAAGGATGGCAATCTCCCAGCCAAAAGTGGAGACAACGATCTACAATAATTCCCCACCATCGATGGTGGGAACACAAAACAAGGGCATAAAGACCTGGCGAAGGCATCCTCCAGCCAAGTTATGTAGCTGAAAAGGGGACAAATCCTTGAGACCTATTTAAAAGAAAAGACCAGGTGAAAAGCCTCATAGGTAAAGCCATCAAAGGCAGACTCCCGCAATGACGAGGAGCACAAGGGCAAACAAAACGTGTAGAAGGTTCAAACAAAGGAGAAATGCACAGAAATCTAAATACCCTACATGACGTAAAAAGTGACAATGAAGGCCATCACCGGCCTATGCATGGAGACAAAAAGGTCAAAAGACATGATTTCTATGATGAATCATTTCAATTCATTGGTACACACTCTTTTCGTAACCCTAACAATGATCCACTGTGGTATGATCCTATAACCCATGATCGTTTAAAGCCCAGGGTTCTTCCAAAGATTAAGAAGAAGAATTTTCTTCTTCCTTGCCTTACGATTAGCACTCCTTTGAAGCGTATGATGGGACTAGAAGCAGAAACTGTTCATGACGATCCCACTAGTGATGAGGAAGCACAAGATGGCCATGATCTAGATCTAGATAATGATTCTAATGAAGATGCAAAAGGAATCCATAACCAAGAATACGATGCAGTGGCCAATTTTGAAGATGATCAAGATTTCCACGATGAAGATGAGGCAGACTACATAGATTGCGATCCTGATGAAGACCCAGAGAAGGCTACAAATGAACGTGATGGAAATGTTGAAGACTCAAATGGTGATCTTGAGTTTGATTTTCTCTCTTTGAGGGGGAGTAGGGTTCCCAAAGTTCAAGAGAAAATAATCAATTGGTTGTTGAAGTACAAAGCTCGGTTCAAGATTAAATCGGAGCGTAATCTCTTTTTCCTTATGTGATCTGTTTTAGATCCGAGCTGATTCATTTTGGCATTTCTATTCATATGTATTTGGCGACTCATCTCCAACCTAAAAAACGGGTGAATGGACACATTTACTGCCGTACTTCCTTACTCATAAGACTTTACGTCCTAAGGGGGAGTATTAGAAGTAAGATGTAAGTCTTCTTCACACACATACACGTGAAAGATCTGAGAAGACACACCTTTTGATAAACATCACGGAAACACCTATACATTGATGTATTCACAATCAATCAATACATTCTATTCATGCATGAGCGCAACTCTAATTTCAATATCCCATCCAAGTGTTAGAACCACCAATATTACAATGGGATCCAAAGGTCCTTGAAGGTACATGCACATTAGACGAACCACTAGTTGAGAGCAAGATGCCCATTGAAAATCCATCGCCAGTCTCCCAAAGCAAAAAATTGTGCAAATTCCAACTCAATGTGTGAATGAAGACTGAACTGGATAGTAGTACATACAACAAAGGAAAGCAAGCAGACCTTGATGAAACAAATCAAGACTCTTCCACAACAACTAGTATCACTAATAGTCAAGCAAGCACCTCTCAGTGCTATGAAAGCCTTTGGGAAGCTCCTAACTATTTCAAAATTTATACAAGGGGGAATGCAATAAGAGCAATGCACAAACCAATTAGGGAACTAGAGATCAAGGAAACAAAAGGACTAGGGGGAACCCCTGTTTATGAGGGACCAGCCAAGACTAGAACATTGGATCTTGCCTTGGAAGGAGAAGATGAAAAGCCTATGTACATTGTGATGCCAAAAATTGATATTTTTAATTTGGCATTGGTATTGTTTTTCTCTATGTTTGATAAGAGTTTGAGTATCAAGTGATAGCCTAGCGGCGCTCACTTATTTTTATTTTCTAAGATATTGTATGGGATTGAGAGGATGAGTGGAATGGATCATTGTAAATACCATAGGTATGAGTTATAAATACCTTGGTACGGGGTGAGAGTTATTTGTGTATGGGATATTATGGAGTTTTTAGAAAATAGGAAGAGTGAGTCATATATAAGTCAAGAGGAATCCTTCTAGAATTCCTATGTGGAATAAGGAGGATGTCGACATGTGGAAAAGAGAGGGTCCCTACGGGTTCCAACTGGGAAGACTCTTGACTTTCTCAATATTTTAAGAGTCTTGAGCATCTTGTTATGAGACACATGGCAAGAGTAGCCAAAAAGGACATGGATGGTGACAGACGGGCTTATGTGATTGATGGGGAAAGGAATCTACAAGCAGCAATTGTAAATGGGTGAAGGAGGGTAACAAAATCTCTATAAAAGGAGCCCTCCTCTCCCTTGTTCATCAATCTCTTCCACCATTAGGCCTCATGTTGTTGTAGCTCTAGTCTCTCCAAGCCTCTTCCATGAGCCTTCTCTCTCTCTTGTAGATATTCTCTTATGTAGACTCTTGAGTCCATCTCTCTCTAGTTTATTCTCTCTCTATGAGTAGTCTTAGAGCTTCCGCTCCCTCTTGTATGTACGAAAACTCTTCTTCTCCCTTGTGTTTGAAGTGTTTTGAGTTGCATTGGAGCGGATTCTCACTCTATTGGTAATGAGAGTCACTTCAGGTTCTCCCTCCTGAGTGTCTCTTCCCTTTTCTTTCTTTCAAAGCCTTAAAAGTTCTTTCTGTTCGGCCACTCACTGTGCACACATGGTCCATCTGTTTCCCGAGCCACCATACAAACTTCTTCCCCTCTTCTAGGAAAAATCTATGAGGGGTGGATCGTTGATGAAGGTGGAGTCTTGAGGGAGCATCCTGCTCAGGCAAAATTAACATGGGTGGAGGGCAGTTTTCATGATAGTTTGACCCCCTGTTAGTATTTTGCTCATAACTTTTGGCTCGATAGTCTGATTTCAATGAAATTTATATCAACACAAAGCTCTATTTAAGTCGCATGTTCCTATGTGATTACATCTTGAATCAGATATTGCTGCAAAAAGTTATGAGTCTCTGTGTTTGACAGTCTGTTTTCATGATAGTTTTTACCCCCGTCTAGTAAACTGTCCATAACTTTTTGGCTGCTTCTTTGTTTCTTACGAAACGTATATCAGTGCAAAGCTCTCTTTAAGACACATGTCTCTATATGCTTAGATTTTGAATCAAATATTACTGCAAAATGTTATGAGTCTCTATGTTTGATAGTCTTTTTTCATGATAGTTTTTACTCCCTTCCAGTAAACTATCCATATCTCTTCAACGTCTGTCTGTTCTCAATGAAACTTATATCAGCGTGAAGCCCATCTCAAAGCGCATCTCTTTGTGTGTTTGAATCTCTGATATCATGCCTCTTCTAAAAGTTATAGGCCTCTTTGTCTAATGACACTTTGTAGAGTGTTTTGAGCTAAGTGTAAAGGTGTCTATGAAGGAGGTGCAATGTTTCCTCAGAATCTACCCATTCGACCCAATCAGCCCCTTCAAACTCCTTGATATATATCAGAAAATGTCATGTTAAGCCGCAAGATCTTCTTTCAACAACGTATCACTCTTCTCTTTGGTGCAGATCGGCTCGCTGAGATTATGGCCTCTACTGATCCTTTCCTTCTCCCTATGCTTGATTACAACATCACTTGGGATGTTACCATCTTCATTCTCATCTGAGGGAGGAAAGTATGGTGTGATATCTTGGCATAAAAGCTTCTTTTTTAATGTCCCATTCTCAATTATAAATATCTTTGTCAGTCAGTTCAAAAGCAGCAGGAAGTGAAGAGGTGCGTGAAATTTATTACCCCCAACTTCATGTCACATCTTTTAGTGGAGACACCGGGTAATAAACTTCACGCACCTCTTTACTTTGTGTTGCTTTCGAACTGACTGACAAAGATATTTATCATTGAGAATGGGACATTAAAAAAGAAGCTTTTATGCCAAGATATCACACCATACTTTCCCTTCTTAGATGAGAATGAAGATGGTAACATCCCAAGTGATGTAATCAAGCATAGGGAGAAGGAAATGAAGACATGAAGTTGGGGGTAATAAACTTCACGCACCTCTTCACTTCTTGCTGCTTTCGAACTGACTGACAAAGATATTTATCATTGAGAATGGGACATTAATAAAGAAGCTTTTATGCCAAGATATCACACCATACTTTCCTCCCTCAGATGAGAATGAAGATGGTAACATCCCAAGTGATGTTGTAATCAAGGATAGGGAGAAGGAAAGGATTAGTAGAGGCCATAATCTCAGCGAGCCGGTTTGCACCAAAGAGAAGAGCGATACGTTGTTGAAAGAAGATCTTGCGGCTCAACATGACATGAACTAATATATATTGAGGAGTTTGAAGGGGCTGATTGGGTCGGATGGGTAGATTCCGAGGAAACATTGCACCTCCTTCATAGACATCTTTACAGTTAGCTCAAAACACTCTACAAACTGTCATTAGACATAGAGGCCTATAACTTTCAGTAGAGACATGATATTAGAGATTTAAACACATAAAGAGATGCGGCTTAGATGAGCTTCGCGCTGATATAAGTTTCGTTGAAAACAAACAGATGGTTGAAGAGATATGGACAGTTTACTAGAAGGGAGTAAAAATTGTCATGAAAACAGACTGTCAGACACAGAGACTCATAACATTTTGCAATAATATTTGATTCAAGATCTAAGCACATACAGACATGTGTTTAAAGAGAGCTTCGTGCTGATATATGTTTCGTAAGAAACAGAGAAGCAGCCAAAAAGTTATGGACAGTTTACTTGACGGGGATAAAAACTATCATGAAAATAGACTGTCAAACACAGAGACTCATAACTTTTTAAAATCGGACTATCGAGTAGAAAGTTATGAGCAAAATACTAATAGGGGGTCTAACTATCATGAAAACTTCCCTCCACCCATGCTAATTTCGCCTGAGCAGGATGCTCCCTCAAGAATCCACCTTCATAAGCCCATAAAACTTCTGCCAAGTGCCTATCCCAATGCCTTTTCTTGGTGTCTACAAGCTTTCCCATTGGTTTGCACAACAATCCATTTGTTTTCTCAGCTAAGCCATTACATTAGGGATAGTATGGTGTGGACATGCTATGATTTATCTTTAGCTTATGCAGCACATCTTCAATTAGTTCATTTCTAAAAGAGGTTCCTCCATCAGTGAGAATTTCCAAAGGACAATCAAAGCATGAACAAATTTGATCAAACAGAAATTTTGCAAGTGTGCTTGCCTTGCTATTGATTGTGGCCTTGGCCTCTGCCCACCGAGTCACATAAGATGAGCGAGGGAGTGGTCCCACAAAGTCCAACCCCCACCTCTCAAATGGTCCATATGCTAGAATAGCTTTAAGGGCCCAGGAATCAACTGTCACCTTCCAAACTTTTGGCATACTTTACAACTTCGACACCATTCATATACATCCTTATGGAGGCATGGCCAAAAGTAACCTGCATTAAGAATTCTCCTAACTGTGCTTGCTAAAGCAAAATGACCAGAGCATTCATGACACATTTCTAGGATTCTCCTAGTCTCCATGGGATGAACCACTCGACGGAGCACGTTGTCTTTTCCCAATTTATAAAGAATGTCATCAACAATAGTATAGGGACAAGCCTTCCTTACTAATCTCTGCTTCTATTGTGGAGTTAACCCTGTGCCTTCTTCCACATATTGTTGAACATCTTGCAGTTCTGGCCATCCAGTGTCTACCAAAGAAACCACCCCCCGGTCTTGTACTACAATGGCTTGAGTAGCTAACTCATCTGCCATTTGATTTTCTTTTCTGTTTATATGAACAAACTTGCAAAAATCAAATTGACTACATAGTGCCATAGCCTTTTGATTAAGCTCCTTCAAATGAGGACTTCTTGTCTTGTAATGCCCTTGCATTTGCTTTATAATAAGCTGAGAATCTCCTCTTACTTCCAATTCTTTAACTTGACTTTGAAGACAACCCTCCAAACCAAGAATTAAAGCATTATACTCAGCTGCATTGTTAGTTGTGATACCTGGAAGCTCTTGTCCTCTTGCCCATACTTCTTGACCTTTAGAATTCATCAAGACCATCCCCCCGGCTCCTTGTTGGCATGAAGGACTAAAAGCCCCATCAAAATACAAAACAAAAGCTGTTGGTGGTATATCTCTTTCATCTTTAACATTCTCCCTACATTTCTTTTCTTCTCCTAGATCCTCCCGTCCTGTGAGCAAATCTGCCATAGTGGACCTAGTGGTATTTTCAGTGACAAAAGAGAAAGAGAACTCTAGAAGCTTTGACAACCATTTTGCAAATCTCCCCCCAGGATTAGGCTTGTGAACTAGATATGCTAATACGGACTAAGAGGTAAGGAAGAAAAATGGTCGAGGTAATAAATAGGAGCGAAACTTTCTGACTGAAAACACCAAAGAGAGAGCTTGCTACTCCATTTCTTCATACCCTGTTTCCACCTCTGTAAGCTGTCGGCTGGCATAATAGATGGGTTGCATTCTACCTGCCTCTCCTTTTTGTAGCAATACAGCACCAACTAGATACACTTGGATTTACATAAAAGTCTTGAGACCAATTAGGAGGCTTCAATATTGGGCCCTTACTCATGGCCTCCTTAAGTTGCTGGAAAGACTCTTGTTACTCCACACCCCATTGGAAAGAAACTCCTTTTCTTGTCAACAAGTTCATGGGATGCACTATCTCTATGAAATCATCACAAAAGTGTTGATAATACTTGCTCTTTCCTAGAATTCTGCGAACATCAGTGACACTCTCAGGACTTGGCAATGCCATGATTGCTTGGACCTTATCAGGATCCATTTGTAGGCCTTCTTTAGACACAATATGCCCTAACAAGACTACTTTTGTTTGAGCCAAATGACACTTGCTAGGATTTAGACACCCTTTTGCTTCATCAATCCTAGCTAAGGCCATCTTTAACTTCTCCATGTGATCTATGCACCAAGAATAAATGCAAAAATTATCCAAAAACACCCTTATGAACTTTCCCAAGTAAGGCTCAAGGACTTGACTCATGAACCTTTGAAATGTAGCTGGTGCAATGGTCAACCCAAAAGGCATCACTCTGTAAGCAAAAACTCCCCAAGGTGTGATAAATGATGTTTTCTTTTGATCTTCCTCCCGAATACAAATTTGAAAGTACCCAAAATACCCATCACATACAGAATACATCTCATGCCCTACTACTTGGTCTAGTATTTCATCTTGGAATGGCAAAGGAAAATGATCCCTCTTAGTGCATGCATTCAAAGGACGAAAGTCCACAAACTCGCCACTTATTTCCTTTCTTTGGTGTGACAACTACAGGAGATATCCATTCTGAATCATCAACAGGAAAGATGAATCCCACCTCAAGTAGTTGTGTTACCTCTTTCTTTAGTGCCTCAGCTTAAATCACCCCTAATCGCCTTAAGCATTGCACAACTGGCTTGCTTTCTGGCTTCAACTCAATCTTGTGCTCTACAAGAGAGACTGGTCAAACCTGTATATAGCTTGTTGCAAACAGACATGGAAAATCATCTAACATATCCAAGTACTGGAGGTTCTCACTACCTGATAGAGAATCTCCAAGAAGCTCTTCATTGCGTTGGCATCGTTTAGTGTGCTCCACATCCTCCACATGAAGTGTCTCTACAGGATCTTCTTGCACCACCACCTTGTTCCTTCCTGACTCATCCCGATCAATACCAAGACAAAGACCAAAGGCCACTCCTTCCACCTCACCCTCTGAGTTGGACTCCTTCTTCTTGAACTCTCTGTCTTCTTCTTCTTCATCAGTTAAGTCAGAGCTTGAACTCTCTGATGTTGAAGACTCCTCCTTGACAACTTCCTTTTTGTGGCTTCTGATGTTGTAGTGCACCTTCTTATCATTTCCCTACAAAATCAATTCTCTAGTATCCCACTTTTGAATAGCCTTCACCTTGCGTAGCCAAGGCCTTCCCAAAATCAATGGATAGGCACGTGCATCTGGCTTGGTAGGGATCACCTGAAAAGTAGTCGGCACAGAAATTCCACATACATCCACTTCTAGATTCTTCACAACTCCCAAGGTCTTAACCCTAGTGTTGTCAGCCAATTTGATGCGATAAGGAGAGGTAGTACTAGAGTATTTTAAATCACCATCTATCATGGTCTTCTCACTCATGACATTAATCGATGCACCTCCATCAATGTACACATTAGAAATCACTTGACGATCAATGATCACATCAACCATAGGTACACCATCACCAACATCTATATCTACCTTTTGAACAACAGGAATGGCACTTTTCTTCTTTTTCTTCTTTGACACTCTTGTGCTTGCTAGCTTTCCCCATTCCTTCTATAGTTTTGGAGACAAAGCAAGTAATTGACCAAAGGTGATATGAGCTTCCTTTTCTTTAAGGTCAGACAACAAGTCATAGCTTCCAATTCCTTGTCCTAAAGGAAAGTCTGAATGGCTAATTCTCCTTCTAGATGCCTTCTTTTTCTTACTACGGTGTTCCTTTTCCTGATGTTCCTCATCTACTTCTTCCTTGCTTTCTCCTTCTTCTTTTGCTTTACCATGCCCCCGTTTAGCCATCATTACCTCTCTTTCCTCATCCCCTGAAGAAGCTTCTAACAAGGATACTTGTTTTTCTTCTTTCTTTCTCAATCTAGGACACTCGGGCCGATAGTGACCTTTTTCATTACATTCATAGCAAGTGACCCCACTCTTATCTCGAGGCCTATCTTCACTCTTTGGTGCTCTAGGTTGTCATGCAGTAACCAAATGCAATTTCAAATCAGCAAACTCTGCCATCAATTGGGAGATATTATGATCTAACTCAGAGGACTTTGGTACCTGAGGAGTGCCCATTACCTCCACCTTAGAAGTTTAAAGCTGTTGAAGACACAAAAGAGGATTCAATCTTTAGAGAAGCTTCTTTCTTGGTCGCAATGCGAAGTGCCTCCATGTATGTTGTTGGATCTTTACTCATTACTTTTGAGCGAAGACGAGGCTCCAAAGCCATAATGAATTTGCTCATCTTTAAGTGCTCCATCCCTGAGAGACTTTGAGGGGCCGATGATGCAGATGCCACAGCTCGCAAAGCTGCCCTTTCATACTTTGTCCATAAAGTTTCATATTGGATTGCCAACGTAGAGACCATCTCACCCTCTCCTTGATAGAACCGGTCCAACTGCAACATCAAAGCATTTGGCGACTCTAATGCCCCAAATCTCTGCTTCATTGCTGCCACCACTTGGTCCCAGTCCTCCTTGGTAGAGTCCGACAAGGTCTCATGCCAACTCAAGGCTATACCTTCAAGAAAATCAGGCGAAATCTCTGCCCGATCCTTCATGGACCATCCAGAAAACCAGCATCCTCAAACAAAATCCCGAAGATCAGACTCCGGGTCTTCCCCTTGGGTCCCTCAAAACACTGGAATCTTCACCATGATGAAACACAAAAAGGAAACACCAAGATCCAAATAATATCCCAAACAAGATCCAAACAAGATTCCACAGAGCCTTAGTATACCAAGACCAGATTATTATGCATAACCACTTGTTAAAAATCCTCCACAATGTGATCCTCAACAAAATCTTCAAAAATAAGTAACCAACCAGCACCATGAAAACATTGTATATACATGCATTCAAGAATCACCTTTCTCACAATTGGAAGTGCACATAACAGCTTCAAGATATTATAGTCTTCATCATTTGCATAGCAAAAGATAGTCAAAAACTACCCAAAGACTCAACTCTTCTTCACACCAAGCTACCAGTGCATGAAACAATCCCCAATCTATAATTGTGCCTACTAACGGCGTTGTCGATTCACCAACATATTCAAGAGTGCAAACATAAGGGATATGATCATGGTGACTGTGTGAATAGCTTCAGCATCACCTTCACAATCTTCAAGTTCTCTTAAACGGGCTGCAATCTCTTCTAATGGAGTTCTTCCAAGAATCTTCTTTATCTCATCAGAAACACATGCCTATACTAGGCATAACATGCAATCAAGTACACCCAAGATCATTTAGTAAGGTGGGATGAATCCAATACCAAACGTACCCGGCATCTCCACCAAAAGATGTGACATGAAGTTGGGGGTAATAAAATTCACGCACCTCTTCACTTCCTGCTCCTTTCGAACTGACTGACAAAGATATTTATTATTGAGAATGGGACATTAAAAAACAAGCTTTTATCCCAAGATATCACACCATACTTTCCTCTCTCAGATGAGAATGAAGATGGTAACATCCCAAGTGATGTTGTAATCAAGCATAGGGAGAAAGAAAGGATCAGTAGAGGCCATAATCTCAGCGAGCCGATCTATGCCAAAGAGAAGAGCGATACGTTGTTGAAAGAAGATCTTGCGTCTCAACATGACATGAACTGATATATATTGAGGAGTTTGAAGGGGCTGATTGGGTCAGATGGGTAGATTCTGAGGAAACATTGCACCTCCTTCATAGACACCTTTACACTTAGCTCAAAAACCTCTACAAACTATCATTAGACAAAGAGGCCTATAACTTTCAGTAGAGACATGATATCAGAGATTCAAACACACAAAGAGATGCGCCTTGATATGGGCTTCGTTTTCTAGAAGGGAGTAAAAACTGTCATGAAAATAGACTATCAGACACAGAGACCCATAACATTTTGTAGTAATATCTAATTCAAGATCTAAGCACATAGAGACATGCCCTTAAAGAGACTTCGCACTGATATATGTTTCGTAAGAAAGAGAGAAGCGGCCAAAAAGTTATGGACAGTTTACTAGACGAGGGTAAAAATTGTCATGAAAATAGACTATTAGACACAGAGACTCATAACTGTTTGCAGTAGTATTTGATCAAGATCTAATCACATAGAACATGCGCCTTAAAGAGAGCTTCGTGTTGATATAAATTTCATTAAAATCGGACTACCGAGTAGAAAGTTATGAGCAAAATACTAACAGGGGGTCAAACTGTCATGAAAGCTGCTTTCCACCCATGCTAATTTCGCCTGAGCAGAATGCTCCCTTAAGACTCCACCTTCATCAACGATCCACCCTTCATAGATTTTTCCTAGAAGACGGGAAGTGCATTGTGGCTCGAGAAACAGATGGACCATGTGTGCGCAGTGAGCGGCCGAATAGAAAGAACTTTTAAGGCTTTGAAAGAAAGAAAAGGGAAGAGACACTCAAGAGAGAGAACCTGAAGTGACCCTCATTACCAATAGAGTGAGAATCCACTCCAATGCAACTCAAAACACTATAAACACAAGGGAGAAGAAGAGTTTTCATACATACAAGAGGGAGAGGAAGCTCCAAGACTACTCATAGAGAGAGAATAAACTAGAGAGAGATGGACTCAACAGTCTATATAAGAGAATATCTACAAGAGAGAGAGAGAAGGCTCATGGAAGAGGCTTGGGGAGACTAGAGCTACAGAAACATGAGGCCTAATGGTGGAAGAGATTGATGAACAAGGGAGAGGAGGGCTCCTTTTATAGAGATTTTATCACCCTCCTTCACCCATTTACAATTGTTGCCTGTAGATTCTTTTCCCCATCAATCACAAAGCTCGTATGTCACCATCCATGTCCTTTTTGGCTACTCTTGCCATGTGTCTCATCACAAGATGCTCAAGACTCTTAAAATATTGAGAGAGTCAAGAGTCTCCCCACATGGAGCCCATAGGGACCCTCTCTTTTCCATGTGTCCACATCCTCCTTATTCCACATAGGAATTCTAGAAGGATTCCTCTTGACTTCACACTCCTCCACATGCCTTCCACATGCTTGGCATGTGGCTTCTCTTATATTATTGGAACATGTGGACATGAGCCCACCTCTTTATATGACTCACTCTTCCTATTTTCTAAAAACCCCATAATATCCCATACACAAATAACTCCCACCCCATACCAAGGTATTTATAATTCATAGCTATGGTATTTACAATGATCCATTCCACTCATCCTCTCAATCCCATACAATATCTTAGAAAATAGAAATAAGTGAGAGCCGCTAGGCTATCACTTGATACTCAAACTCTTATCAAGCATAGAGAAAAACAATACCAATGCCAAATTAAAAATATCAATTTTTGGCATCACAATATCGACGAACAATTCGCACTAGAGGAAGAAAAAGAACTAAAAGCACTGCTAATAGAAGACAGGGATTGCATGGGTTGATCCTACAAGGAAATTAAATGCATCTCTCCTAAAGTTCGAGTACATACCATACCAATTAGGGAAGGATTCATGCCTAAGGTGTGTGGACCCTATATGACAAATCCAAAGTATGGCACCCTTGTCTATGAAGAACTGGGAAAATTATTGGATGCCAATCTCATTCATGAGATCGAACGCACTGATTGGGTGTCATTAATTGTGAATGTCCCAAAGAAAAAAAAGAAGCTCAAAATATATGCAAGTCTCAAGAACTCAATGCAATTACAATGACATATCAGTACCCCCTACCATTGACAGAGACAATTTTGGAAAGCTGGGTTAGAAGTATATAGCTTCTTGGATGGGTTTAACGGGTACAACCAAGTATAGATTGGTCCTTAGGATTAGGAAAACATAGCCTTTGCAATGAAGAATTTTTACATATAGAGCCATGCCATTTGGATTATGCAATGCCCCACCAACCACTTTTCGAAGGGTCATGTACACTGCCTTCAAGGAATTTCTCAACAAATTCCTACAAGTCTTCCTCTATGACTTGTACATACATTCAAGAAACAAGGATCACTTGAAATGTCTTGAATATGTATGGTATCTCCTTGAACCATCTCAAATGCCAATTCTTAGTCACATGGAGTAGTCTTGGGACACATAGTCTCTCAACATCTACTCTCCCCAAGGCAACGGGGGACAAGCCAAGTCCACTAACAAAGTACTATGTATTGCCCTCACCAAGATAGTGGAGCCAAAAAGATCTGACTCGGCAGAAAAGCTTAATGCAACCTTAATATGGGCATATTGTACCATACTTAAGGTCAGTATAGGATTTACACCTTTTCAATTGGTGTATGGCCTCAAAGTAGTGGTTTGCAAAGAGAAAATTAAATGCTATGAATGTGGCAAGCTGGGTCATATTGCTAAGAATTGTCATAGCAAGTCCAATGCTACATAAAGCAACAATGGCAAGAAGCCACCATGGAGAGCACATGCATCAAATAACTAGAGTATGCTTCTGATAGGTCAGAAAGAGGTGATGCCTCGAGTAAGATGTGTTGTGCAACAATGAGAATGCCAATTGTCACAGATAAGTCATGCAAAGAACTTAGACATCTCAAGCATATCAAACAAAGAAAATAGACCATGATGTGTGGATAGTGGATTCTAGTGCATCAAAACATGTGTGTTGTAGATGTGATTGGTTCAAGACCCTTCATCCAGTCAAGGGAGTTCCATATGTTCATATAGGAGACAATCATCCACTTCCAATCAAAAAAATTGGTGACATAACAATTTAGCTTCCAAATAGGAAGATAAAGCTCATTTGTGATGTTGTTTATGTGCCTGGACTTGCCATGAATCTACTGTCAGTCATATAATGTATTGACAAGAAGATTAGGACTTTCTTTGATTACAAGAAGATGCTCTTTTTCATGCAAAACAAGATCATTGGACATGGATTGAGAGATGGAACTCTTTCAAATTGGTGGCCAAAAACCTTGTTATAGTATTGCATTCTTTCTTAGTTATGGCACCAAAGGTATGGGCACCTTAATTTCAGATCCATGCAATTGCTTGCATGCAAGAACATGGTGAAAGAACTCCCCTTAGTCAAATAGGGTGATTTGTGCAAAGGATCCCTTTATGGGGAACAACATAGAGAAACTTTTCCCAAGGGTTAGACCCCAGAAGATCCAAGAGACCATTAGAGTTGGTGCATACTGACATTTTAGGTTATATGACTAATATGCCATCACTTGGTGGTAGCAAATATTTTGTCACATTTATTTATGACTACACCAAGAAATAGATTTGTCTACACCATGAAGAAAAGGTCTAAACTACTTGCAAAGTTCAAAGAGTTCAAGACTATGGCTGAGGCCCAAACTGATTGTCAAATCAAATGCCTTAGATATGACAACAGGGGAGAGTATGACTCCAAATAAGTACTAGGTTTTGCAAGAAATGGGAAATATATTGAAAGTTTTCCTTGCCTAAAACACAACAACATATTGAAGTAGTGAAATGGAAGACCCGCACCATTTCTTGAGTGTGCAAGGAGGATGATGCAAACAAATGACATTCCTAATAGTTTTGGGTAGAAGAGCTTTGCACAATAGTTTTGTTAAACTGCTCTCCTATGAATGCTTTACGTGACATGACAATAGAGGAATCATGGAGTGGACATAAGCTGAAATCCCAACATCTCAGGGTATTTGGATTAACTACCTATGCTCATGTGTCCAAGGACAAGAGGGGTAAGTTTGATGCCAAGAGTAAGAAATGCATTTTGGTTCGATATGCAAAGGAACATAAATCTTATAAGCTATACGGCCCCGCAGCTCATAAAATGTTTGCTTCCCATATTGGTGTTTGATGAGAAATTAAGCAAGCTACTTTCCATCATGGTTATGAAGAGTCAGATGGAATAGTAGAGAACTTAATGGTTTACAATGCTAGAGATGCAGATTTGTACACATTCATAGAATGTGGAATATTTGATGACATGCTACCTAGCATGAGTAGGAGCAACATGTGCTTCGTAGTCCTCCAAACTACTAGTTGAGCATTGAAACTATGTAAAGCTTTGGCTGATTTTTGTTGTGGCATTTGATTGCTTATTGTTAGCTACTGGCTCATTAACAACACTGTGAGCTTGTCTTGTGATGCGCCCAAAGCTTTGTCTTGTGTGTTGAAGCTCTTGCTACCAATAATTTTTAGTCTTTTGCTTTTGTGTATACTATAGGAGTTGCCATTGAAGATTGTGACATGCCATCCACCGCAAGCTCTCCCATAACCAAAAAAATGAATATGATACAATATGTACATAACCCTAAGTGGCTTTTGACCTAAGTCCATAAGGACTATTCAATCAAGTACCTAGGATCCATTCTAGATTCCTCTATCCTCCTATCTATTTATCCATGTATATGACATATGAACATATGTAACATCATATGTACATGGGTTGGAGCAAGTTAAGGTGTCCAAAATAGTTGTGTCCCGGACACAAGTTATGAAAGCACAAAAAGCACAAAAGCAAAGGAAAAAGAAGTTCTGTTACGTGCAACTAGAACGTGGGTTTTGTAACTACAAACCATGTCGATGGGACCCACCCATCTTTTCTATGTTCTCCCATAGTGTTTCTATTTGTCTCACAATTTGAATCTGCTTACATCTTATCTCTCTTGTTGTCTCTCTGAACCTCGACGTTAGTCTTGTATGCTTCTTGTCTGCACATCCTCTTCTCAGCCCAAGCACAATATGGAACCACCTGTCAATCTGCCTTGAAACTATGGCCCCGTTAATGAGGTATGCATAGTTTCTAATATGTAATGTGGAAGATTTTATAGTATCTTCCACTCTCTCCTAGTCTTCTACATCTATTTTTGCCTATGCATCTGTAACTCACACTGTTTATGGAACCTGGCAACATTCTAACATATACTATTCATTGCAATCAGAGCCAAGTTGTCGAAGATATCTCAACAGAATCACAGATTATATGAAAATATGAAGCTGATAGGAGACAAGAGCAAAGGAAAAGAAAGCTAGCAGCACAAACTAATGACCTTTCAATGGGCGTTGAAGCAAAGAAGAAAGAGATTACATGCGAAACACTCTATAGAATTTTGCAATTGTCACTTGCTTTTGGTAGGAGAGACAGGTCATTCAATCAGTGATGAATGATGAACACATTCTGAAATGTCTTGGTGACCAACACGTCGATAATTTCACAGTTCTATCAGCATTAAAGAGGCCCTTACAAGAACTGAAGAATCCCAAATCAGACACAGCACTGTTTGTTAAGCGAAGCATATAAAACATGGTAGTAGCATCATTAAATGAGGACAAAATTTCTATTCCAAGAGCTTCAAGAGTGCTGAACATACACCCTAGGAATTTATACTCACCACTTGACAGGTTTTCAAATGATGAGGATGGAAGAAAGTTGTCTTTTGATCTTTGCAAATGAAAATCCCATAATGATGTGTTGAGCTTTGAAGTAAGGAAGCTCGTCATCAAATTTGGATAGAACAAACGAGGGTGACACCAAACTAGAAGGACATTTGTCGTCATCGAATTGCAAAAATGAATACGAGAAGCACCCAATACATTTCCTTGATGATTCCCAGGTAAGATCGGTTTCTATACATATTGTTTGCTATGAGTTGTGGATGTGTGCTCTATAGCAGTTTTTAATATGCTTCTTGGGAAGAAATGATGCATTAATGTGTTATATGGATAGCATGTATATAGGTCTACTACATAACAATAAAATGGGTTGTAAATAAATACTTCATAGCATGCACAGTCTACCACATAGCATGCATAGTGTGTTGTTTAGCATACTAGGGCACTATACAATCAGTATACTATTCATAGCATAGACAACGTGAGGTACATAGCATACATGGTGTGCTATATTACAAACATAATGCTGTATGGTATACTTGGTGAGCTGAATAGCATAGCATACTGTGACCCATCTACGTATACTCAAAGAGTGTGCTATATAGAAGATTCAGTGGGCTAAAGAGCAGAAATAGTGTACTCAGTAGCATATTCAACAGCTTGAATAGCACAAACAGTGTGCTATATAGCATACACATTGTGCCATATAGCACACATTGTGCTATATAGCATACACATTATGCCATGTCTATATGTAATGAAATTGTCTGCTTTATAGCTGATTTCATTGTTTAAATAGCACAAATAGTGTGCTATAAAGCATACATAGTTACACATCTATGTGTACACTCAAACAGTGTGCTATATAGCATATTCTGTGGGGTGTATAGCACATACAATGCGCTATATAGCAGACCTGGTGTGCCACGACTATGTATACTACTAAAACTGTGTGCTATATAGCTAATTCCGTGCTATATGGCATGAAAGGTTCCACAGCTTTGTCTGTGTGCTACATATCAGATTATGTGGGTTGTATAGCACACACAATTTGCTATATACCTGGTGTGCCACGACTATGTATACTCAAACTATGTGCTATACAGTTGCTACTATGGTTGAATAGCACAAACAGTGAGCTATATAGCATGCAAAGTTCCACATCTTTGTCTATGTGCTACAAAGCCTATTCTATGGGGTGTAGCGGCACACACAATTTGCTATATAGTAGACTTGGTGTGCCACAACTATGTATACTATTAAAACTGTGTGCTATATAGATGATTCCATGGTTTGAATAGGTCACTATTTGAGCTATATGGCATGAAAAGTTCCACATCTTTGTCTGTGTGCTACATAGCATATTTTATGGGATGTATAGCACACACAATTTGCTATATAGAATACCTAGTGCCCCACAACTATGTATACTCAAACTATGTGCTATATAGTTGCTATTGTGGTTTAAATAGCACAAACAGTGAGCTATATAGAATGCAAAGCTCCACATCTTGTCTATGTGCTACATAGCATATTCTCTGGGGTGTATAGCACACACAATGTGCTTTATAGCAAACTTGGTGTGCCATGACTATGTATACTATTAAAACTATGTGCTATATAGTTGATTCCATGGTTTGAATAGCTCACTGTTTGAGCTATATGGCATGAAAAGTTCCATAGCTTTGTCTGTGTACTACATAGCATATTCTGTGGGCTGTATAGCACACACAATTCGCTATACACAATTCGCTATATAGCATACGTGGTATGCCACAATTGTGTATACTCAAACTATGTGCTATATAGTTGCATTGTGGTTTGAATAGCACAAACAGTGAGCTATATAGCATGCAAAGTTCCACATCTTTGTCTATGTGCTACATAGCATATTCTGTGGGATGTATAGCACACACAATGTACTATATACTATACCTGGTGTGCCACAACTATGTATATTCAAACTATGTGTTATATAGCTAATTCTGTGGTTTGAATAGAAGAAATAATGAGCTATATAGCATGCAAAGTTCCACATCTTTGTCTATGTGCTACATAGCACATTCTATGTGCTGTATAGCACACAATGTGCTATATAGTAGACCTCGTGTGCCACAACTATGTATACTCAAATTATCTACTATATAGCTACATAGCACATTCTATGGGGTTTATAGCACACACAATGTGTTATATATCATTCAGGGTGTGCCCTTGGTGTGCCACGAATATATATACTGAAACTATGAGCTATATAGTTGATCCCATGCTTGGAATAGCACAAATAGTGAGCTATATAGCATGCATAGTTCGACATCTATGTCTGTGTGCGACATGGCATATTCTATTGGTTGTATAACACACTCACAATGTGCTATATATAGCATTCATCGTGTGCCACGACTATATATACTAAAACTGTGTGCTATATAGTTGATCCCATGCTTGGAATAGTGCAAACAGTGAGCTATATAGCATGCATAGTTCCACATCTATGTCTATGTGCTACATATCATATTTTGTTAGTTTTACAACACACACAATGTGCTATATAGCATTCATGGTGTTCCATGACTATGGATACTGAAATTGTGTGCTACATAGTTGATTTTGTGCTTGGAATAGCACAAACAGTGAGCTACATAGCATACATAGTTCCACCTTTTTGTCTGTGTCCTACATAGCATATTCCATTACCCACTATCCTGAAGTCTTTGTCTCCTCTTCACTATGTTAGGCATCTTCATCTTTGTCTCCTCATTTGCCCTGTTGTCTAGAGTCCCAATACTCATGGCACATAAAAAGAAACCCCCAATCTAGCCACAATGGCAAATTGCCTGTGTTGTATGCTAGCCTTTTATGAAATTGTAGATCTTTCCAAGTACACTTTGGTAGCCAGTGGAACAAGATTAAGATGAAGAGAGGATTACAAAGAATATTACTATCTCCTAAGTGTAGGGGAGATCTCTAATTTCATGGAAACCTGTGTTATGTGCTAGCCTTTGATGAAATTATAGATCTTTCCAAGTACACTTTGGCAGCCAGTGGAACAAGATCAAGAGGAAGAGAGGATTACAAAGAATATTACTATCTCCCAAGTGTACAGGAGATCTATAATTTCATGGAAACTTATGTTGTGTGCTAGCCTTTGATGAAATTATAGATCTTTCCAAGTATACTTTGGCAGCCAATGGAACAAGATGAAGAGGAAGAGATGATTAAAAATAATATTACTATCTCCTAAGTGTATGGGAGATATCTATAATCTCATGAAAGGCTCTATAGTGGGCTTCTTTTCATGTGCTGAAGATGTGGACTGTCATATCCTACTTAATGCTAGTTAGGACTTGAAGTATGATGGTAATGACTTGCTTTTGAAGTCCTTGAAAACAATCATCATATCAAAGGCTTTTTGCTTAAGTACTACCCTCTCCAAGTTAATTATATGTACATCATTCAAATTCACAACTAGGAAAGGCTATTCTATTCGCTTTACGAAGCAATTGACAGTGGGAACAATGAAAGCTGAAGCCTTGTGAGGTAGGGCTTGTGGGCTAAATAGCACAAATAGTGTGCTATATAGCATACAGGGTGTACCGTATCTATGTATATTAAAATTGTATGCCATATAGGTTTAAGTAGCACAAATAGTGAGCTATATAGTATACTTAGCTCCACATCCATGTGTGCACTCAAATTGTGTGCTATGTAGCAGATTTTGTGGGGTGTGTAGCCTTGTATAGTGCATACGTGTTGTGCCCCATCTTTGTGTATTGAAATTGTTTGCTATGTTGTTATAGTGTGCCACATAACATATGCAATTTGCTCTTTTCTTGTCCATGCAGACAGACGTCTTCAAGGCATTCAAAGTTGCATATCCAAGTATTTGTATAGGGCTGAGGTCCTTTAAGAAGCTAAAACCTTGATTTGTACACAAGCTTAAGGATAGAAACACATGTTGTGTATATCACATTCAAATGATATACTTGAAGGAAGCTCTTAATAGTGTTCGCACGACTGCATTTGGTTTACATGGAGTGTCATGTTCTTATCTTTGCAGTATATGCCTTTCATCAGCAGGAGTAGGCAAATGTGGTGTAAAGAAGCATGCCTTTAGTGGGGTCACACAATTGTGGGAATCTTGTGTTTGTGCTAAATGCAAAGACTCAACATTCCATGATTATGAGTACCTCATGGGAGAATGTGAAAGGTGTGGTGTACAAAAACTTGCAATCTGCCCAAATGAAGTAGCACATGAGCGAAAAAACATGATGGTGTAGGTGTTTGAGGATGACGATGCTGTGCTGAACAAGAAAGGGGAAAAAAAAGTGCAAAGTTTTATCAGTCATGGAGATGCCAATCAATGTCATGTTCTCCATGTTAAAGAACACACAACCACTTTCATTAGACACAATTTCATATACAAATGGCAAGCAGACCAGTTTAGGGAGTGTTTGAAGAATTTCCCTTCATATGTCATTGTGTCTATTTAAGATTTTACAGAGAATTACATTCAAAGTTCAAAATGAAATTCAATCCATGCATTGGCATTGAGATTAGTATACAACCCTCGTTCATATTAATTATTGCTAACTTTGTGGAAAACTAAATTATCAAGGAGTTTCATTTCTACATTTCTGATGATAAAACACACGATACTTTTTTTACAGCATTGCCTTTTTCTTCACTGCAAGGGGTACAATCTAAAAGGCACTGGGTGTGGTCCGATGGAGCAGCATCTCTGTTTAAGGCAGCAAGACCCATTTACTTTGTTGCTAGATTTTTTGCACTAACCAATGTTGAGATGACTTGGAACTTCTTTGGATCAGGCCATGGCAAAGGAGAACACGATGGTGCATAGGTGCAGTGATTAAAAGGGCCCTTACACATGAGCAGCTGATGATGTGGTATTGAATCAGGTAGCTGATGTAGTGCAATTTTTAACAAATTCATTGAGTACTACTGCATCTACTAGTTCCAAGCGTAAGGAAGACCATCCAAAAGAGTGTTTTAGGAGATCAAGTTGGGTGAACTGGATAGAACCAAGACATGGGGTTGTGCAAAGGTGGAGGGGTCTTGAGGATTACATAGGGGATTGTGTGAGAACAAGTCCTATGTTCAAGCTTGGTCATCGGGCATTCTTTCTCCAACTGATGAGGTATCAAGTAAAGAAAACGTAGTTGAAGAACCTATCTATGATGACTGTGAGGACTTGCTAAGTGATCTACTTGTATAGGGAGACAATTTTGCAGTGAATGCTGAGGAGGGAAATGAGGAGGGTGTGGACTTCTTCATTCTAAAATGTAGCCATGCAAAGCAAACATTCGGGAAAGTGCTTACAGACAAGTGGGGCACTAAGTGTGGCAGGGGCTCACACTATGTTACTGGATGGCTATGAACAATGCAGTGACCATCAATATCGTTTGCTTGAAAACAAGCCAGTCGCCATTATCTTTTCTCATCTTGTTAGAGCCATGAAATTTTACATGGAATTGCTGGATCCCAAAAGTAACATATACTACCTCCTCGCAAGTACACGAATTGATCTATACTAAGGCAAATGTGACCTATGAACTCTGAAACATTTCATCAACCTTTTCAATAATAACGAATAAAATACCTTTTTTTTGTGCATGGTTCACAAGGTTGTGCAAAATACTGTCAAAAGATTATCTTTTGTGTTTTATATTAGACCTATTTTATTCTACTATTATGTTCCATGTCTTCTACTCAATGCACAAAAAGGCAACAAAAATAATAGAGTTAATGTAAAAAAACCAACAATATTGTCATCCTCCAATTTCATTGCTCTTCTTTTCTAAAGACAACCATCCACACAAAAGCTGTGAACTTATCTTAGTCTATGTGATTAAAAGGTCAATCAACATGAACAGGAGCATTATTCCCAAAGTCCAGTAAGATAGCAGAGTATACAACTCAGCACATGGATATCCTTAAAGAAAAAATACCAACCAATCCCAGTATTGCAACCAAAAATTTTGGGCTTCTTATATTTGATTATGGGTTCAACATGTTTGGGCACAAAGGAAGAAAGTCTTTTAATCATGGTGCAACATAATCATTATATCAAATATTCAAATAGGGCGCAACCAATTTAGTGCTATATAGCACATATACTAACTAATTTGTTGCTATATAGATGATCTATTGACAAATAGTAACCGATTTTGTGCTATATGGCAATGACAATAACTGATTCAGTGTTATCTAGAAGATATACTAACTATTTTGGTGCCATATAGATGATCTATTGACAGACAGTAATAATTGATTTAGTGCTATATAGCACGCACAATAACTTTTATCCATGTGAAATAGAACTCATACAACTATATAACATTAAGATAGAACTTGTGGATGTGCAATCTGCTTTACAGCATAGGCAAACATCAGAAGATAACAATTGAATATATGTTTAATTATAAAAAATTATTTGATAGGTACATTGGTCTTACAAAAGCTCTAGTTTCTTCACAATATAGTTTTTTACATCATGTGAACCATAATATATGTACAAGACTAATGACGAGAGTGCCCCTCATGCTATGTACTCACGGTAATATTGCTATATGGGCATGGATACCTCATCCTTTGGATTACTTAACTTGTTCATTTTACAAAACGTTTCTGCAGTCATGTGCACTTTTCCCACACAGCCAACTAGTATATCAACATTTTTGTGAGATAAAAGGGATCCTGCTGATTGTCCTCGGGATCAAAACTCTTAGGACAAATGCATACATAAGGGTCATTCAGGATGGACTTGTACCACATGTCGTCTCAACAAGCAGTGTGTTGTCAGGGTTGAATTCAATATAGAACCTCCAAATGTATTAAAAATTCTTGAAAAAAATGGGTTTTTGCCAATAACTTGTAGGAACCCTAGGCACATCCCCAAACTAAAATGGTGCCTCTATGCATTCATCTTGGCCCAGCTCTGCCCACCAAAATTTCCTTCTCCTGTGCAGTGGTTAGGAAACGCCTGTCACATTGTGTTTTCCATATTGCAGTAGGTGCAACTACTCCAAAGAATTAAGCTAAACATATTTGAACATGCCTTAAGGAAGCATTCAGCATCCTTTCGCACAACGACAACCTCATTTGGCTTATCCTGTAGCAATTTGAAATTCTGAGGATGCTCAATATTGGGGTATCCTATCCCCCTATAAATCCTATATCTTTTTAGCAATACTCCATTCATGTCCAAAACTAATAGTTTTGTTTTTATACCCTCAGGGACATGTATTGTTTGTGGCATAACACTTATTGGTTCTTCATGATGGGGTACATGCCATTCAGGCCTCCACAGTAACAACCTATTATGCCTTGCCCTACCCTCTGCATCATGTTCATTCTCAACATCTGTCGGTGAATCATTTTGTACATCAGCAAGGTCCGCTTTCGCATTAGCCTGTGTGTCTTTCTCAATATGAGATGGTGAATCCTTTTGTGCATCAGCAGGGTATGCTTTTGCATTAGCTTGTGCGTCTTTGTCAACTTCAACTTTGTGTGCCTCTACATCATCCTACACATCCTTCTGAACATCTGCATTGGATGCTTCTGCATCAACATGCACATCCTTTTACATCATCCTTAGCTTATGCATCCTCTTCAACATGAGCATTGTGTGCCGTCAGCCTATGCATCCTTCTGAACATCAACAGTGAATGCTTTTATATCACATAATATCTTTGCTAATGCATTCGAATCTACACCAAGCACTAAGTCTGCCTTCTCATCCTGTGTTTCTTCAACCTCATTAACTTGCCCTAAAATTTCCACATAATTAGCAGACCCTTCTTGTGCCTTGTCAACTTGGAAGGACCTTTTCTCATCAGGATACCCTTCATCATTGTTTGTGTCCCCAGGCTGTTTGATAGTATGCTTCCTTCCTTGCTTTTCTCTTTCTGTAGCATGATCTTTTCCTATGTGTGAATCATCATTCAAATAATTTGCATTGCACACAGTAATTGCATGCACATTGCATTTTTGGACAACACATAACTTGCCTTAAATATCATTGAAACACGTTAAACAAGACAAACATGGAGAGGATGGAACACATGGTGGATCATGATTCACCAAGCATGGCACATCTTTATTATATTGCAAAAAACTCTTGCAAGCTACATTGTTAACTTGCAAATAACTGCTCACATATACAATGTATTAAATGTCATGGAAGTTTAGTACACTTCAATGACATACCATTGCCCTGAGCTCTATGCTTCAAGGGTATTTTTTGTATGAAGCGAGATAATGTAATGTCATCATCAGTGACATCCAGTGGTCCAACGGGAGGCTCCTCAAGCTCCTCAACATCCAGTGCGTGCCAACTTCTCATCACCTCCATCCTCCTGTAACAATTCTTTCTCCTTCATTCTTCTAGTCACTACCCTTCCAGCCTCCCCTGTGGCTTTAGGGTATTGCAATGCTTGCTTTCTTCTTTGTTATTGTCCAAGCCTACAAGTCCATTTGGATATCATAAGCAACCGATACCACGATCCTCAAAGTAGGATGAACATTGTATGAAATTACGAATGTTAAGAATTCATACCTTCAACCACACATGAGGGAATGTCACCATCAGCTACCTCCACTGGTCCAATAGGAGTCTCCCCAGGCTCCTCCACATCTTGCGCGTGCCCTCCTGAACCATCCAACTCATCACCTCCATCAACCTATAACGATTCCTTCTACTTCATTCTTCTAGTCACTCCGACTTTAGGGTATTGCAGTGTCTGCTTTCTTCTTTTTAATTTCTCTGAGCCTGAAAGTCCATTTGGAGATCATATTCAACTGATACCATATCCTCTAATAGGATGAACATGTATGAAATTATGAATGTTAAAGATTCACACCTTCAATCATACACGATGTGATGTCTCTTCGACCATGACTGGACTCCACAAATGCAGAGTGGTCACGACTACTACATACAAAAGGGGAGTCTAGATCACTAGTCCTCCCTCTCTTAAGTGTTCTTACATCTCCACCCATAGATCCTCCTTCACCTACATTACAAAATTAACAATTAAAGTACTATCGTAGAAAAATGGACACTAAGAACAGTTGAGGATATTATCGCAATACACACTTGTAATAGGCATCATGTGCTTGCCACCATCGGGAGAAGTAAACTCAGGATCCGGCCATCTGCACATGAACGTAACAAAAGATCAATAATTTAACAACCAACTTGCTATCATGAAAAAACCACATATAATTTAAAACATACCAGACCTACAGGAAGTTGGAATGCCAAGAATTGATTTGGATCTTTCAGAAATGGGCTCCCTACATGCACTATGTACACACATACCAATCTCTATTGAGCAAAGCAGATAAAGCGGTACATGTGACCACATTGTGATCCAAACACCTCAAATGACTGAGTACCAAAAGGGAAGCCACAGGATGAGTAGTGGCTGTAGTCACTGGCCTTCAAAAGCAAACCACCCACACCATCAACAACAGGTGGATGTGGACAAAATAAAATGGGGGGCCTAGACTTAGCCGCAGACTTCAATTATAAGCAAAAATCCCTATGGGCCTGTGCCTCCTCAATCATCCTCTCTATTTCTAAAACTAAAACCTGTATGAATATATACAAAATATCAAAACTTTCCAAAACCTCCAAACATATGTATTTTAACCAACCTTGTGCAATGATACTTAGGTGTGTCATGAGCAGTGTAGCATATAAAGCACATGATATGTGTTATGATATATAGCTCATTCATCATTCTTGAAATATTAGATTAAGTACTATGTAGTAGAGACAATGTACATCACACAAGCTATATGGCTCATATAGTAGGCTTGAAAGAATAGAATGAGTGCTACATAGCATAGATAAAGTACATAGCACAAAGTATGAGCTATATAGCTCTTGCATTATGTTTGGGAGAATAGATTAAGTGCTATATAGCATGAGATATTGTACATATCACATAGCATGAGCTATATAGCTCATTAAGCATTCTTAAAATATTGTATTAAGTACTATATAGCAAAGATAATGTACAACACATGCGCTATATAGCTCATTTATTAGGCTTGAAAGAATAGATTGAGTGCTATATAGCATAGATAATGTACATAGCACACAGTATGAGCTATATAGCTACATTATGTTTGTAAGAATAGATTGCATACTATATAGCATGGGATAATGTACATAGCACATAGCATGAGCTATATAGCTCATTCAGTATGCTTAAAAGAATAGACTGCTTGCTATATCGCAGAGATAATATACATAGTACACAATATGAGCTATATAGTTCATACAGTATGCGTGGAAGAAGAGATTGAATGCTATAGAGTAGGGATAATGTACATAGCACATAGCATGACCTATGTAGCTTATTCGGTAGGCTAAGAGAATAGATTGAGTGCTATATAGCATAGATAATGTACATAGACATTATCTACATTTACTAGGCTTGAAAGAATAGAATGAGTGCTATATAGCGTAGATAAAGTAGATAGCACACAATATGAGCTATATAGCTCTCACATTATGTTTGGAAGAATGGATTGCGTGCTATATAGCATGTGATAATGTACATAGCACATAGCATGAGCTATATAGTTGATTCACTATGCTTGGAAGAATAGACTGCTTATTATATAGTAGAGATAATGTACATAGTACACAGTATGAGCTATATAGCTCATACAATATACTTGGAAGAATAGATTGAGTGCTATTGAGCAGGGATAATGTACATAACACATAGCATGACCTATGGATCTTATTTACAGTAGGCTGAGAGTGAGTGCATATACCAGAGATAAAATACATTGCACATAGTATGAGCTATATATCTAATTCATCAATATGCTTGAAAGATGAAATAAAGCAATATATAATATAAATAATGTATAGCACATAGTATGAGCTATATAATATAGCTCATTAAGAATGCTCTAAAGAATAGATTACATGCTACATATCAGAGATATTATACATAGCAAACTGTATGAAATATATAGCTCATGTAGAATGCCTGAGAGATTAGATTAAGTGCTATATAACACAAATCAAAAATAAAATAAATCAATTGGGAGACTCACCTTGGCATCATCAACCCTTTTCTGTAGCTCTTGTGCATCATCTTTGGTATGCAATCTTTGGAACATTTGCAACAACCGTTCTTGATTAGCATCCTCTGAGCACTTTAGCTTCCATCCTGTTCATCTCTGTGTGCTTGCCTTCTTCTCTATACAAGTCTCGGCTAGCGACCTCAAGAACCTGGAATTCCTCATCAAGCGCTGACTTTAGACCTCCCAACCTAATCTCAACTGCACTTGTCATTCCAGCAATGCCATCTTCCTATTTTTTTTGGAATTCTGGGCTCATACAAAGTAGGTTTTTCACTAGTGTTGTGGAAATGATAGGTTTTACATTGGGTGAAGGGAACACACCATGTAAGGATCTCATATTCTCTTCCCACCTCTTGCACTTTGCACCTAGATCCCCTTGGACCTCATCATGTTCCATTGCACTCTTTGCAAATGGAGCCCATGCAATGGTGAAAGGCTGCATGTCCTCAACTCTTTGCGCTAACTTGCAATTCTCCAAGGCAAAGGACTTGTAAATAATTAATTTGATTTCGTAATTGGATGGCCCCTCTTGATAAACTTCATAGTGACACCGCACAAGCTTCTCAACAAACTCATCTCATACATGATATGACTTTGTTTTCTTTTGCCCGAAATCGGTTTGGGACATGCAAATACAGACTCCCAATCTGCAAGGCTGATGTCTTTCGAACTGTTTGTATCTCCCTTGGATCTATTCCAACCATACTGAGCCCATACTCCTCATCATCAAACTCCCGCGCATATCAGCAAAATTTCTCTTGTAATGGGACCTGCATTTGTGATACCTTCTTAGATGCCTTGCGAGCTGCATTAGCTGCTATGATCTCTGCAAAGATAGAAAGACTCAAAGTCAATATGATTCATTATGATTCACTGCATGATCGATAGACAATAATATATTTAGAATGACATCTTTTATGTTCCTTCCATATGCAAAACCATATTGTCTGGCATGCATCACCCTACTCAAAATATCTCCTTAGGAATGATCTTATCATACCCATATTAAGGCTCTCTGGCATCACACCTCTTTGAAAGCACCAGTTAATTACTTCCATCATATCCTCCACAAGTTATGTTGATAGAACTCAATAGGCGTACTGCCAGGCCCAAGTGACTTACTCTAGTAGCCATAGAGAACACAACATGCTTGATCTCAGCCGTTGATCTTAGCCAAAGAACATATTTGATCTTAGCCGAAGAAGGGCCTTTGCAACAACAGAGCCTCCTATATTCTCAACAATAGTCAACAACAATTACAAACTCACGCAAATCGTCACCTTCCCCTGTCTCCTCATTCTTCCTGCTCTCTCTCTCCCAAAATCTTTAGCAATCTTAGTAATTATTTCAATACAAGAACTCCATCTACTGAATGGTCTCAAATGGCATGCTTCCTCCTCCTTCCAAGCATGATGAACTGCTATATCAATGCTATCAATTCAAGAAACAATGTGTTGAACTTGAACAAAATTAGGCCTCATTTAGTCTATGGCAACATCTGTAAGTCAAACTTCATAAATAGTAGAAAGTGATAAGCAGAAACTGCTTGCATCAAGACTTTACCCTCTAGTTCAGTCGTGTTTGAGTCCTCACTATGGGGAAACTGAAGTCATGAGCTGGACAATAGCGCAATAGCACAAACAGCGAATATGAATCTCTTCAGCTTGTAGGAATGGTTGACAACACAATCAGGAGGGAAAAAATTTTATTGTTGGAATCTAAGAACTACCCGAAACGTCTCATCAGTCTTTCAGTTACTTGGTAGTGGTTCACATAATCATGCAACGAATTGTCTATATTTTATTGAAAACTATAACGATGACCTTTGTTTTTTCTTCATTTAAGTACGGAAAAAGCATTCCACATTACCTTGCTTTTACCCACATGGATGATGACCAGACCAATGACCCATATACTTTAATAGATAAATTGTTTTTTTGAAAATGGAAGTAGCTCCATTTGCCTAGTTAAGAGGCCAACATCTTGATACATAAACATTCTCAAATGCAACAATGAAGGAGAATAAAATGTCAAATGAAAAGGAACTTCAATTGTACATATACACCTGAATGACTTAGTAACTCTAAACACACATTTTATAAATGCATATTACATGACAAAAAATGAAACTTTGCACATTGAAAAGCAAAAAGCATGAAAACTGCCTTCTTTTACACTAAAATGGTAATTACATAAATGAACAAAAATGAGCTTCTTTGAAACCTTTTTCATGCTTGTCCACCTCCCTAGTATCATTCTATCTCCATCCCACATCATAGTTACTTCCAACACTTGATTATGTTCGATTCTACCAACAAATTATCTCACTAGGACAACCCTCGCCGTGTCTTTATAAAGTTTTCTTGCTATGACTTGTGAGCTCTCTCTCTTTTGTTTCCACATTTTTATTTCAAGTTTTCTAATTCTAGCATTTGTTGTTTATTTTTGACATGTTTATAGCTTATACAATTTCATACTCTGCAATTTGTCTACATTTAAATAATGTAGATTTAAGTTGGTTTGTTTGTTCTTTTAATTTTGTGTGTGTATACCTTCATTTAGCACTTTAATCTTGCATTAGTTGAAGTGTCTATAAATGCAAGATGTTCATTTAACATTATTGTAAGATTTGTTTCATGTATATCTTCCTTTTAACACTTCAATCCTTGTTCAAGAAAAGTGTTTGCAAGTGCAAGAGTTTCATTCAACCCATTTTGTCAATTTTATTCCATTTATATGTGTCTTTTATTATTGTAGTCCTCTTTGGGCAAAGTGTCTACTAATGCAAGATTTTCATTTAACTTTGTTGTAATTTGTATTTTTGTAATTTATTTTTATTGTAACTTTATTGTTATTTTTATTTTTGTATATCTTAAATTTTACAATTGTCCTCCTTTACGAATGTGTGAATTATATCTTACAATTTGTTCTCCTTAACGAAAAGTGTGTAAATTCAACATTTAGGTAGGGGTATGTTTTTTTTTCTATGTTCAAATGTTGCATTTGATACTTTTTCCTACTTTGGGTGAATTATTAAGATGCAACATAGTGTATGAGGTTTGTTATATTTTCCCTAGTCTTTGTCGTTGACATCAACAACTTGTTTGAAAAAGATCATTGAAATGAAAGACCTAGGATATTATTTTTCTATGTGTATCAACACTCTTTCCTCTTGGGAAAAGTGTACTTTGAATGTAGGATGTAGGATGCATTCAATACAACATGTTTCTTGAATTGGTCAATGTGTATTACATGATGGACGTTTATCATTGACATGCAATGCCTCTAGTTTGTCATGTTTTCCTCAATTGGGATGATGGAGCATACCTAATGTAGAATAAATTGTGCTTGACATGTTAGTTGCAATTGGAGAGCATGTTCATAAAATAAAGCTCCAACAAAGCAATGCTATCCTAGTATATCCTCGAGGGGTGCACTACTAGAAAAATTTTCAAATAACTTGAGTAATACTTTAAAACCCCTACTTACATGCAAGTCCTGCATTCCTTTACCTTTATAAAACTTTAACTTTTTCAACTTTATGAATTGAAAGCACTCTTCAACTCAAGGAACAAGAAGACTTGGGGTCACTAATAGGATTCAAGTCCCATTGATAGATTTGGCTCTCCAAGTAAGCCCACATAGAGGTCCACACGTAATCAGCGTGCAATATGACATGAAGCTATTAAAAGTATTTGCGAACCCTTGATGCTAGATTAGCTCATTTTTTAGGTACAACTTGCCAGATGTCTTATATGTGGGGCAAGCTAGTGAAACCTCAAGGAATTTGTGGACCCCAATGGCTACTCATACAAGTTCTACTCATTTATGGAGGAAAAAAAGAATAACTAGAGAGTTTATAGTGTGCATAGAGAATCTAATAGTGTCATACAAGCAAGTAACATGGGTATAATATTTCAAGGGACTTAGATTTATTTGTACAAAGATAGCATGCCCAACTTTCCAAACAAATTGATAGTGACGGTTATGCCATGGAATATTCAATACACCTCACAATTCTTAATTCCTATGTGTGTGTACCTCAAGATCATATATGTTGCATGTGTCTTATATAAGAAAATATAGTATAGTTTCATTCCAAACAGCTAGTGTATTTCTTATAGGTTACATGTGTCCTATATAAGAAAACATATACAAGACTTTTTTTTAAATGAACTCATAAACTATGCAATGTACTCTACATTCATCAAAACATGTGAGTTTGTTATGATTTATAAACATCTAGAGGCATAATCCATGAGCCACCATTTAGCGCATCAACATTTTTTAGGAAAGAAGACTACTTTTATAAGAATCAATACCTTACTAAATGAACTTAGAATATTCATCAGAGGTGCTTTATGACCTAGAAGTCAAAGAGTTGGTGTCCCTTTTTAGAAATCCCAAAAGGCATGCTCCCTCCTTTTTTCAGGAAGGGAACCATTCACCTTACAATTGGAAAACATTTTGCCTATTTTTCGCATGTTAAGCCAAATATAAGCCTTGTTTTTGGAAACATTATTGTTTTTCAAACCATGTTCCTACAACATTGCGCCTACTCTAGGGTGTCATTAGGATATGATGGTACTCTATACAGATCACCAATATTTTCAATCAAGGTTTTCAATTCAGCTTTTTTAACTAGGTGAAATTTGTTATTTTGTAAGCAAGATTTTGTAGTTTCTTCTCAAGGGTTATGAAAATAATAAATTCCATTGTAACCTATTCTTGCTTTAGAAGTTGAATGGACAAGGACCTCCAAGAGTGGGTGAGAGAAGTTTTCAAATGGTGACAATGCAAATAGGCAAATTGTGAAAAGGAGAGAAGTAGATGACAACATGATGGTTGGATTTTCAAGGGAAGTTTGACTAGGGAAGCACTTGTCTTGAAGGGGGGGTGCTCACTTTCCAAGGTACATAAAGAATGTGGTTTAGCTAGAAGCCATTACCCTTGAAATATGCACCCACGTGGTTTAGCAAGCATTAGTGAGGTGGGAAATCGTGCATCGTGTTTATCTCATTGGGAGTATGTCCTTTGAAATGGTTTGAAATATTTCAAGGGGAGGTAGGGGAAGGTGGTAATTGAGGGACTTGGAGACCCTTATGGGCAACGAGGAAGGTGGTAATTGAGGGACTTGAAGACCCTTTTGGGCAATGAAGAGGGTACATGGAATCACTCGAAAGGATTTTATCGAAAGTACGTCATGTTTTTTTTTCCTGAAGAATAGAGATCCGTATTAAAGTGAAGGAAAAATATTTACCAATAGAAAGAAAGCTGCAACCTTGTCAAGGCTTGGCGACAGTTATTTGCTCATGTTGGGAATCACTTGTCAGAAATGTGTCAGAGGTGAGGGCCAGGGGTGCAAATGTATAGTCAGGGGAGCACTTTCTCCATAGGAAAGTGCTCTTGAATCCGGCAAGTAGTTGTCACCCCGCTAGCCGAATTTGAAGTGTGGCCTTGGTTCCATTCCCCCACATGGAGGGTTGAGCGGGGGTGCCAAACGCATCATCATCAATACGAAGCCTTCGAGAACTAGACAGTTGTGCCATCAAAGAAAGAAAGAAAGATAGCTGTAACTTGGAGGCAGTTAACTACCTTGCTCATGTTGGGAATCACTTGTTGGAAATGTGTCAAAGGTGAGGGCTAGGGGGGTGAATGTATAGTCAGGGAAGCACTTTCTCCAGAGGAAAGTGCTCTTGAATCCAGCAAGTAGTTGTCAACCCCACTAGCCGAATTTGGAAAGTGCGACCTCAGTTCATTTCCCCACATGGAGGGCTTGAGCAAGGGACCCATAATTGCTGCTTCGATGTTGCCACATCATTGCCACTCTACCATGTCATCACTACATTGCATCTGGGTACGAGCCACTTGTGCCACCGCATCATTACCACACTCTGCGACATCATCAATATGTTGCCTTCAAGAACTGAGTGCCTTGACACTTGTACTCGGGCCCTGTAGTTGGACACTCAACCTAGCTGGCTCTACCGTTAGTTCATCAATCGGGCCTAGGTGTTCTACTGTGGCGGTTGTGCTGTCATCTCCTTTTAATGGGTGAGCCGCTTTGCTTTACGTGAAAGTGGCCCAATCGGATGACAAAGATTCATCCTCCATTGATCTCAGACCTTCACATAGGGGAGGTGGGACCTTGTGGTGTTGGTAAAATAGGAACCCAAAGTCTCTAAGGCTTTGGCCTAGTGGTTTAGGCATTGGGTTTTTGATGATGCTCAAGTCACGGTTTCAAATCTTAGAGGCATTGGGCCTGCAGTCCTAGCCCAATAGTCAAAATGGGTGTGTGTGTGTGTGTGCGAAGTTTGATGGACCCTATGCCCACCGTGGGAGGGGTGGTTTGCGAACCCAACCTGGATGACCACCAACAGCTTCTACTGGCCCCTCCTTGAGAGCAGGGGTCTGAGGGTTTCCCTCGAAGTGTGAACCCAAATTGAAATGTTCTAAGGGAAAAACAAGATGAATGATATGTATCATTTCAATAGGCTTGCCCGAGAGGAAGAAAGAGAGAGAAAGGAAGAGAGGGAGTCGAGAGTCGAGGGGAGGGGGTGGAGAGAGAGAGAGAGAGAGAGAGAGAGGAGAGGAGGGGGCTAAAAATGTGGAGGGAAACAAAAGTAGGATCTCTAGATTTCTACCACGAGGCACTGATCCTGTGGAAAAATGAGCTTCTTCAAAAGCCTAGCCGCTTCACTTAGAGCGCTTTCCCATGGTTTGCAGCCCCAGCAAAAATGCTACATATAGCAGGTGAACCTTGGCAGAGCACAGCAAAGGTTCCCGCGAAGGGAAACACGGATGCCACAGCTTTGATGTCAGAGGTCTTCATCAAATGCGAACTATTTCAGAATGTCACAGCTTTGGTGTCAGATGTCTTCATCAAATAGGAGCTCTAGAACGACGAACCATGGCCCTGTAATGCTAAGGTGGGGAGCAGAATTTTCGCTCTCCACCCAAGCATTACACTGCCATGAATAGGCAGCGTATATTAAGGGGCTCATCAAGGGAACATCACCAGCATTGCGAAGACTTGGCATATCGTGGCAGATATGGGGACGCGGGAACGCCCTCTTAGGCTACCACATATGGAAGGCCAAAAAAGGGGGAATGTCAAGGCAGAGGTAAATAGGAACACGGAAGGTCTTGTGAGGACGTGAAGCTGGGAGGGGAACACGTGGCGGTATGCAAGCGTGGCTAGGTGGTGAACACGTGGAAGAAAGGTACTGGCGCATCTTGCAGATAATCAATTCGTGGGAGGAGAGAGTGAGCCGCATTCCTCATCACCGGCTCTAAATCGCTTTCAAAATCGAAGTTTTCCTTCTCCTTCTCCCCAAATTTGTACAGTTTCCCATCGATTCTTGGTACCCATTTCCATTCTTTTACCACCCTGCTTCGACGCCTGTGCACATCTCGCCTTCAGCGTTGTTTCCGGTTTTCCCACCATCGTTTTGATTATATAGCTTGACCAGAACATTCTTTATCTCATAAGAGTTTGTTGCTCCCTCGGAAAGCCCGCGAAATTGCTCACCAGAACGAGGCCAGGGTCGTGAGCTCGCTCTTGTTGTGGGCTTCGAACTCTCCCTGTGAATACAATAGAGATACCCTGCTGCCAGTACATTCATTGAGCACTCGAGAGGTTTTTTGGAGTGAAGGTATGTGCAGGTCGTCGTGATTGAGCCAGGATTGAACCATGGCATCATTCACAACTTCAAGTGTGTGTTTTTTCAAAGGCGCGGATTCCAGTAATGGATCGCCGCACAGGCTGTTTACGGGTAGAGGTAGTGGTAGCTGCCCCGTTGCTTTTGCCGACATTGCTCATCACGGGTTTCTCGGACTGAAAGGCAGCCAGGAAAAATATGAAATTAGGGGCGGCAATGGAATTGACCATTCGCACAAGAAATCGACACGATCTATGCTACAGCAAACTGCATCACCAGTACTAGAACTCTCTGAGAGAACAGACAGTGGCGTGACGCTTCCAAACTTGGCCTCCTCTGCACCAGCAAGTATGCAACGTCCTTCTGCAGTTCTCTTCAAATCTCGCTTTGCTACTGTGTTTGACCATGATGCAACTGTGTCTCAGATTTGTATCCACTTACATGCATACTAAACTTGCGTTGGGGGCATTTTGGGTTTGTTGGCTCACGAACAGTGGGCCCACAAAGATAACTGTTATACACGGTAATGGCTAGGCCAGTAACAAGTTTGAGTATGGAGACTATTGTGGCCACCGTCTCTGATATCCTAATTACTGCTTAGAGCCGACCAAAAGGGTCCTAGGTTCGAGAACAAAAGCATTGTGAGCTTTTCCTTGAATACGGTCCCGAGTACCAGAAAATTGATTGCCTAGGTTCTAAGGACTGGGCATTAGCAACGCACCCTATCATATTTAAGGACTTGTTTGCTTCTCATTTTCTCTAAATGTTTTGGCCTCGGAGCCAGATGTAGAGTATCGAAACTTGGGGAGTGCTCCTGCGTATGGCTTACGTGCTCACTTTTTTTGATGTGATGACACTGTCGTGGTCAGATGACAAACTAGAAAGGAATTCTGATGGTTCTGTCAATAGGATTTATCTCAGTACTGTCTTGGATCAATGTAGAGAGGGGCTGTCTCAAGGTGAAACTGAGTCAGTGCTTATATAGAATTAACTATGCATTACTGACTCCAATTAGAGATGGAAATCACCAATGGGATTTGCGTTGCTATTTCTAGTTCACCATAAGCATTTGTTAAACATGAGGGTGTTAGTCACATTACACAAAATGTCAGGGCAATCTAGAGCTCTTCACTTGTAGTCCTGTTTAGGAGGTTTGATTTCTTTTAAACAGCTCATCACTTGTGGTCCTGTTTAGGAGGTTTGGCTTCTTTTTGAATTGGGCCCTTGAACACATCTAACTTGCGGCTTGCAACGTTTAGTGTCTGACACATCTAGCATGGGATGTCCCTTGGAAAAGGAATCGATACATTGAGAAGAAACTGCTCTTCTCCTTTGCATTTGGCTCTCGTACTGTCTTATTATAACAGGTATTTGGAATCTGGATTGGGTATGTTCAGTTCAGGCGGGCAAAACCTAGTAATGATTACCTTGGAATAGAGAAAATATCCAGGAGGAGGGCTTGACGATTTTTGTTGTTGGATATGCAGAATTATTTTAACAAACTTAGACTGTCTTTTACGTCATGGTTGTACTTTCAAAGTATCAATCCAAGTGGTTACGATGTGAAATCTGTGGAGGCTTTCTTTTGCTTGCCCGTTCTCTCTGATGATATTGTGGTTGACACTAGGACCTAAAATGTTTCTGTCTTTGAGTTGTTTTTTTGAATTACCAGTTGTTTGGGAGAGTTTCAATGCTCATATAGGCATAATTGGATGCTTTTTTATTTAATTTAAGACAGTTCCTGTATCCTGCAGCAAGGTAGGATTATATGAGACGGTAGACTGCATCATCTTTTTTGCATAGAAATAATGAAGTTTGTATGTTACAGGCATTGACCTTCTCATCCTAATTTCATTATTCCACTGGATGGCATATTTTACTGGTCTACATATTAGGTAATCGCAGAAGTGACTCAGCTGTGCTGGAAGCATTAAGCTTTGATGACTCCACAGCTCAAGAAGACTCTCAGGGACGCGTGTCTGTCTCCTCCCTCATGGAACCTGTTGCTGAAGATCTGCAGATATTAAACAGAAACCTTCATACGGTATGTATTGGATCATTTAAATTTTGGGATTCTATATTTTACTTGCCTTGTTGCTCATATGCTACACCTAAAAATTGTAAGCTTGAAATCAAGGCTTTAAAGCATTGTTATCATGAAGGAATACCTTTGTGACTGTGAATTTACGTTATTATTCTATTGACGTGGAATTGCTAATGCTCTCTTTTTTAAATTCCTGCATGAGCCTTGCCGTTTTAGATGACAATCTTGAAGCTAATAACTTTGTCATTCAGGTCGTAGGTTCTGAAAATTCCCTGCTCATGGCAGCCGCTGAGCAGATTTTCAGTGCAGGTGGCAAAAGGATGAGACCAGCATTAGTTCTGTTAGTTTCCAGAGCTACCAGTCAGCTATCTGGCCTCAAGTAAATCTGCATCCCTTTATTTGATTACGCATTGCCTGTCTCAGTTTTTAAATTTCCCTTTGTTTTTTATGTTTATGTTAAACAAGAGTTTCCAAACTTTGCAGGGATCTTACTCCACAACATCGTCGATTGGCAGAGGTTATAGAGATGATTCACACTGCAAGTTTGATACACGATGATGTGCTTGATGAGAGTGATGTACGCCGAGGTACGTTTTGTCTAGAAGAGGTGTCAACCATTGGTTGAATAGGAACTCAAGGTACTTGATTTGAGGATTGGATTGGATTTGACAGTCTCAGTCTGCAATGGCTGCCTTAGAGCAGCTTTGATTCTCTTTGTTCGAGTGTTGTTTTCAGAATATAGTTAACACTGTTGTAAACACTCCAGGATGTTTTTTTGGCAGTCATAATGCTCAAATACTCTTGAAGAGTTGGATGTCAAATCACAAATTACAAACATTTGGAGAATTTGAAGGTCTGACGCTTATAGATTATGGGGTTGAGTGAAAAGGAAGCTCTTGGTTTCAAGAGGTCATAGAAATTTCAACTTGTCTCGACTAGCAAAAGACTGCAAGTTGCAACAGTCTCAACTTCTCCACTATTGACAGTTTTAACAAGGAGTTAACATGAACAATCCATGTGTCAACATAAGCACATGTGTTAACAAGGCGTTAACACTGTTGTAAGCACTCCAGAATGTTTTTTTGGCAGTCATAATGCTCAAATATACTTGAAGAGTTGGATGTCAAATCACAAAATTACAAACATTTGGAGAATTCGAAGGTCTAACGCTTATAGATTATGGGGTTGAGTGAAAAGGAAGCTCTTGGTTTCAAGGGGTCATAGAAATTTCAACTTGTCTCGACTAGCGAAAGACTGCAAGTCGCAACAGTCTCAACTTTTCCACTATTGACAGTTTTAACAAGGAGTTAACATGAACAATCCATGTGTCAACATAAGCACATGTGTTGACTATTCAATACATACGCATGTGTATGTACATGCATACTTATGTAGGTATATGTCAAGCATGTATGTAGGTATATGTCGTGCTTTAGAGGATGAGTTTGGGAATGCTCCTGGATTCATCTAGGTATATGTAAGCATGTATGTACGTATATATGTGTACACACATACGTACATACTTGAACTTGAAGTTGGTGTCAAGGAAGTCGAAGTGGCAGGTGATTTAACATAACGCTCATCAACATGGTCTCTAAGGAGGGAGAAATCCATTAAATGGATGTGAAATATGCATTTCTGAATGGCTTTCTTGATGAAGAGATGAAATGAAGGAAGCTCAAGAACATATGCAACATGCAAGCGTCTTGCATGGTGTTAAAGAATTACCAAGAACTTGGAGTCCAAGGACTCATTCTTATTTTGTAAACGTTGGTACATTCATCTATTATATGTTGAGCAAAGATAAACTTGTTGTCATTGGTGTAATTTATATAGATGATCTCACAATCATTGGCTCAGTTGAAGAGCCAATTGCCCATGTCGCTCCATAGCTTGCATCAGAGGTCGACCTAAAAGCGGTGGGCTACTGAAAGTCTTACAGTAGTTCAAACTGGAGCATATAAAGCCACGTGCTACGCTTGTGGAACTCGATGTGAAAGTACACGTTATGAATTCTGAATCAGTAGATGCTACAATGCATTGGCAGCTGGTCGGCAGTCTTGTATATCTGACCGGTATAAGATGTGACTATTATGGGATTACTGAGCCAAATCATGCATCAGATGGAGAAGAGTCATTTACAAGCCACCGAAAGCGTACTCAGATATGAAACTATGACAGTGATTATGGTTTGAAATATGTCACTAAACACGCCCTGAATTTGTTTGGTTACATAGGGAGGCAAGAAGTATCAATGATAGAAGGTCACCGTGACTTTTGTTGAGTTTCGGAGTAGAAGCCATTTTGTGGCAAGAATAAAGAAACGTACTGTATCATTTTCATCTACAGAATCAAAATACGGATGCTCTATGAAAGCCACATGTAATGCCATGACTACCAACTATATCAGGAGATCCCTAGAAATTGCAGACTGGATAGAATGATTTCAGGTAGCACACATCTTCACCCAGCCCCTTATGTTTGTCAGACTATAGAGACTAGCTTGCTACAGCCTGACCCCTGCAGCTGACTAATGTTAAGAAAGACCCAACGCTCAAGCTCTCACCATAAGACATGTGCACACAATTGTGCCCTAGAGAGCCCCCAAATTTGAGGAAAGAACACGCGGAGGCTCAACCCAAGGGGTCTGAGACGCCCTGCTACTATTGGTCTATGTGAGGAGATCTATCCTTTGGCCTCTCTGGATGCTGTCCTAGTCAAGGCTGTGGGTGGGGAAGGCGCACGACCTGCATTGCGAGGGTAGGCTCTTGCCAGGTGCCTGTCTGCACTCTAGGCACTGCCTTGGAGGCTTTAGACCTCGACCCTTAGACTGAGCTTGCCACTGTTTAGGGTCTCTAGAAGAAACTCACCTGGCAAGGACACTAGAAACTCCACAATCACCCCTAGCCATGCAACACTATCATCTGCAATGACCAAGGCTGTTGTGGGTGGTGACTCCTTCCGAAGCAAGCCTTGATGGAAGAACGAATGGGTTTGTATTTCTTTAGAAGCCTTGAGAAGTGTTATTTCACTGTAAACATTGACTCATGATGTGTCCCCATGTCGTTTATAAAAAAAGTGTGGTTCCAAGGTATGAAGAAGACCAAGTGGGGGCCAACGAAGATAGGGCTCTGCTCTAACAAGAGCCTGGATAGTGACGGGAAACTCAGCTGGTGGAGGAAGACTCCTCTCCCATAGAATCGATGAGCTCACCTGAATGCAGTCTCAAACCTGACTTTGAGTGGACATGAGGCCCCACAATGTGGCTGCCCACTACTCCTCCGTAAAGGGTTGCTTGTCCTTCATCTAAAGGGAGATCCAAATGGCTGAGGAGTCCAAGGAAGTTGTGATGAGAGCCTTTCTAGCTAGACGAGAAAGTCACCAAGAAGATCATGACCTCTTTTAGGCCAGGCCTTTTTACAGCCTCTCTGGCAGTTCATGACCCCTTCTAGGCCAGGCCTTGCCCAGCCTAGAAGGGGTCATGAACTGCCAGAGAGGCTGGGAAAACCCCAAAGGAGGGTTCGTAGAGGGTGAAATGAGATGAGCTATCTCTTTGTCTAGCGCTGGCGAGCAGAGAGGAGCCCACAATAAGATAGAAAAGCTCATGGGTTGGCAAACATAGAGAGCGACAGCAAACACATGGGTTTGGGATAAAAGCCCAAATGGCCGAGACATTCTCAATGGGTTGAGGAACAGCTTGAATGGGTTGAAGAGGGGTGGACAGAGCTGGGCAGGAGAAAGGGTCGCGAGCAGGGAGGAGAGGTTGAAGGGAGGGGATGAGCTAGTACGAGGGAGATGGAGCATGTCCATCTGGATAATGTTTGTACGATACCCCTTCAGGAGGCCCTTGCATCTAGCTTCTGCACAGTTGCAACCTCTCCTATGTAATGCAGTTGCTGATATGGCTAGATCTTCAAGATGCGCATGAAATGAAGAAGGTGAAGTGGGCTGAAGATGAAAGAGTGGAAAAAGGGAGCCCAAGAAATCGCTTTGATACCAGTGAATTGAAGGGGATAGGGCAGATTCGAAGAAGAGGGAAGAATTAGAGAAGGGAGAGACAAAGGAGTGAGAGGTAAAGGGAATACCTCACTATTGGATATCTACTCAGCCCATTGAAGCTCTTGTAGACCATGCAGGAGGCAGGAGAACAATTTTGTGGTGGCAGGGGTCCACATCCAGGTTGTACCTTATTTGCAATACTTATGTACCTTTTCTACTCTCATGTGCATGGTTCATTAATTGATGTATCTATGTATATTCATTTGTGTGCTCTATAAGGAAAGGAGTGAGATTTGAGTTAGCACTGTGTGATTTTTGGGCTACATTTACACAAATATTGCAGGAGTGTTGGCTACAACAAGCAACCTCTGTCTCTGTTTTCTTATTAGAGACCTACACTTACCAACAGGACGTTGCCACCAGATCTTTCCCCACGACCTGATTTAGGCCCAAGATGGGAAGATGTCTCAAAAACCCTTGGTTCGACGATGAGTGCAGAGAGGTGAGAGCACACCTCACGTGGGAGCGAGCCCTGGGCCATTTGACATCATCTAAGGCACAACGGATCTTCCAATGACTAACATGTCATAAGAGGTGGGCCTTCCTCACACATAGGATGGATGAGATTTTCCTCTTCGGGGGCTCACTTTATTTCTTGCCCTCTGATTCCCTCACTCACATCCACAGCATGACTTGTGTGTTGAGTGCATCATTTTGCAGTTGCAGTTAGTATTGAGCAGGAAAGAGAGTAAGGATAGTCTATCTCCCACTACACATATGCAGCCCGATCCTCTTTACCAAGAAGAGGAACAACATGGCTAGGATGTGTAGACTACCGCACACTCAAGTTGTCAATGGTAAAGAGCCATTTTGCCATGCTTGGATTGATTACATTTTGGAGCATTTGAATGGGGCCAAGATGTTCTGAGAGATTAATTTGAACAATGCATACCATTAGATCTGGATTCACGAGCGTAAGATTCCGAATTCTGCCTTTTGCATGGAGAAGGCACAGCATGAATTTATTATTATGCCCTTTGGTTTCATGGGGGCAGCAACGACCTTCAACTATATGATGTTGAGAATCTTCAAACCTCTCATTGGTAAAATTGTATGTGTCTTCCTTGATGACATTTCTTTTTTTCCAAGGATCCAGCATCGCATGTTCTTCATTCCAATACGTTCTTCAGCTCTTGAAGAACAATCAAGTGTACATCAAGAAGAGCAACTTCTTCTTGGAGGAGGTACACTATTTGGGATGCATCATCACTTCCACAAGTTTTTGTTTGGACCCAGCCAAAGTGAAGGACATGCAGGTGTGGGAGGTCCTGCCACAGGTTAGGGGGACCGCGCTATTCATGGGCATTTGTCAATGGTACAGAAAACACATCCAAGGCTTGGCAAAGATTTAGTTCCCATCATCAACTTGCTACAAGGAGTCAAAAGCAAGAAACAGTCCATGGAATTTACTCCAAAAGCCATTATGGCCTTAAAACTTTTGAAGGAAACATTGTCCACAGCTCCATGCCTTGGTTCGGCTGAGTGGGATCAGCCTTTTGTGTACGGACTGATGCCAGTGACCATGTTATTGGAGCTGTCTTGGAGGCTGAGTTGGAGCAGCATGGCCACCCCATTACATTTGAGGGATGGAAGATGAATACAGCCGAGACCAGATATTCCGTCTATGACTTAAGGAATTGTTGGCAGTGATCCATGCCTTACAAACGTGGAAGCAGTTTGTGTATGGCAAGGAATTCATTGCTTAGGTAGATCATCAAGTATTGAAGTTGCTCTAGACTATGCCAGCCACCTAGTTGTCCGACCGCTAGATTCAATGGAGCTAGACTTTTCGCGAGTTTGGTTGATGGGGCATGTTAGCATGTGACACTCCTCTGTTCTCAAGGTATTGGTTTATGATGATGAGTCGATCCTCTGATACTTTCAAGAAGTGGTCGTGATAGAATTGGATCTTGGTGGGGGAACTCTTGCCACCCTCCCCCCTTTTCACCACTTTGGGGAGATGATTGAGAACTTGCTTGGTGCTGAAAATGTCGTTGTTGATGCTCTTAGTTGATGGGGCATGGAAGCATGTGAGACTCCCTTGTCCTCAAGGTATTGGGTCTGATGATGAGTTGATCCTCTGATACTTTCAAGAAGTGGTCATGATAGAAGTGGATTTTGGTGGGGAACTCCTGTTCCCCCCCCTTCCCCCTCCCAAGTCCGAGACATATGGAACTGGAGGAGAGCTTATTGTATGATACGGCTAATCTCATCTTGTGGATTGACTCGTGCGGTCCATCCATGCTATTCTGTAAGAAGGAAAGCTGATCCATTTGAATAACGTAATTGCCAAGGATCCTGAAAGTGCGCCTGGAAGATCTGCCTCTCTAGTCGGGCCAAAGCACCCCACCCTCGTGTTAGTCGTGCCTTGGCTGTGTGTGTCATTGTGAAAACTGGCCCTGTGAAGATTGCATTGCATTATCTCCACTAACTCACCTCGGTAAGTGAAGCTATGTCAGTGAAGCACCGCACATGAGGTGTTAAAGGCCATAACCTTGGTCTTCCCAAGGTTAATTGTCAAGTCTTCTCTCTCTATCTTTGCTTAACACCTCTAGGGCCTCCAGATGTCTCTGCAATCCTTCTGTCGAAGATGATATGAGAACTATGCCATCCGCATATAGTAGTATCTGTATCATCAGGTCAACCAGTAGTGATCCCTCACCTCATAGGCGGTCTATAAAGGATGTGATCTCATCAATGTAGAGCCGGAAGAGAGTCGATGAAAGCGGGCATCCCTGCTCACCCGATCGTGCTTTCAACCCCAATCCGATAGGCCTGCTAGAGTGCAAACTCTCCCTCTAACACACTCGCATGTGCTCATCTCCCCCTAAATCATAATCTATGGAATTTGCATCTTCTGTAATTTCTTGATAGGGGGGATCGTGAGATAGTGTCCAAGGCCTTTCAAAAGTCTACAATGGAAGCATAGACTTTCTGGTGTCTCAACTCGCTTCCTCAATGATAGCCCTCAGAATGAAGATGTGGTCTAGAGTGGATTGCTGTCTCCGGCTGCCCTAGAGCCCGCCGCTCATGAGCCACTAATCTCCCTCTCTAATACCGATCCATAAACCTTGGCGAAAGTGTGGCCAATCATAAGAGTGCGGTAGTTCCGAGTATCGAGAAGCTCCCGGTCTAGGTGGCTCACATAGACTGGCTCAAGGGCACAGTCAAAGTGGATCTCGACATGAGTGGGTGTGGGAGGGGCCCTCCTTGTGACTGGCATAGTAGCAGAAATACAAAAGTCTAGGCACTAGTGTCAACACCGAGTGGGGGAGGCGGCAAAGTCGTGTATCTGTGGGTCAAAGGCTAAGGGACTTGTGGACATCATGTTAATTCTACCTGCTGTTTTTATTCCTTCTATTGGGGCTTGGCATCATCAGTAATACTCATTCGTACATATGTGTGGCTTCCTCATTGAAGAGGGCTTGTCTGAGCCCCAATGAAGGGCTATGCGGAGGCTGTGAAGCTATCCATGGCTGAGGCTATGCTAAAGAGGCTATGGCTGATCTGCAACCCAATCTGCATCATGGCATCCCATGAGCTAGGGTTTTTTCTTGTATCCTTCAAGTATGATGATTGATGATTCTTGGTACCCTTGAGGTACTTGAATATTCTCTTTAATAGTTTCCAGTAATGCTTACAAGGGTTTGCCATAAGCTGACAAACCAAGCCTACTGCATAACTGCTGTGTTGCCTAGTTGCTGCCATTAGATAAATTACTTTGCCAGTTTCTTGTCGATACAACGTAGCAATGTGGGTTTGCTTACTCACAATCTTAAAGATATTGTGACCTGTTTTCGATTGGACTGCAATAGGTTTGCAGTATGTCATATCAAACTGTTTGAGCATGTCATCAATGTATCTTCTGTGATTTAGGAACATCCCATCTTCATTCCTGTTGATCTCAATGCCCATAATGTAATGCAAATTTACTAAATCTCATGTTAAATTGCTTAGACAAGTCTACCCTAACTTCATTTATCATCGCAGTTGCGTACAGGTTACTGACCGTAAACTTGTGGGTACAGATGTGTTGAGCTTGAAGACTACTTTAAAGCTCTCAAAATCCTGTAGATACCTTTTCCAACTTGATGAACAACGATAGCAGAAGTTTGAACTTTCAAGTTCTCCAAGTTACTAAGTCTTTTAAGGGATACAGGAAGGTTTCTAAAAACGCTTGACATGCATGCTATGCCTTCCCTAGCTAGCTCCACCTCTTCCTTGCCCATCCTTCCTGCCCGCCCCCACCCTGCCTCGTTTTTTGCACCCCACCAGTCCATTACAGGCTTGTCACAGTTCCTTTTTAGGGGCCTTGACACTCCCAATGGGGCTTTCTTCGCTCATAGGTGTCTCACCCCTTTGCGCTAGCTTGTCTTGGGCTGGTGTGTGCTCCATCATAGGCCAACTGCCTCTGTGGTGGCCGGCATTGCTAGGGGATGTTCCGGCTACTCCATGCCTCTGCAACATCTTCCCAGCCCTGCTTGCCCGCTCCCACGGGCTCTTACAGCCCTGGTAGCTCCATCACCCAATGGCCTGCAAAAGTTTCTCCCAGCCCCTTAGCACAGGAGGCATTGTAGCCTGCCCCCCTTTTTTCAAACCCCGTGTACATGGCAGTGCCCTTGACACCTTCAACCACCATCCACATTTCGCAGCATAAAGAAAAAGAGAAGGAAACTCTAGAGGAAGGACACTAGCACTGATACTGTGTAAAGAAACCAAGATGGAGAGGAGAGGAGGGAGAGAGACAATATAGGATAGAGAGCACCACGGTCCATGACACATGCAGAAAGGAGGGGGGGAAGAGAGACACTGTAGAGTAGAGAGCATGACGGTCCACAACACATGTGAACTACAGTGTACATCTACCATTCAAAAGAAAGCCTACTTACAAGTGGTCTTATAGATAGCTACACGACTGTAACACTGCTATTCCAACATCCAGTTTCAGAATGTTGGTTTTGTCACAGTCAGCATAACTGTAACTCTATCCATGGTGAAGGTTCGGGAGCCTGTTAACATGACAATTAGATTTCAGAAGCTGCAATTCTGCCAGCATTTTGTTCAGGGTATCGGTCAAAGATGAATTTATCTAAAAGCGTAGGATATTTTGGCAGGGGTGTTAGCTTTTTTGTGGAATTGTCAATTGTATGAGATGTTAATGGTGTCCAATAGCTGTGTGAGGAGAAATTTTAAGTCTTCAAGACTGTGTGTTGGATTAGTCCACTCCCTTACATCTAGAAGAGAGAGAGAGAGAGAGAGAGAGAGAGAGAGAGAGTGCTAAACTTTACACTCGATGCTCAGGAAAACAAACTATTCATCAGCTGTATGGAACAAGAGTGGCAGTGTTGGCTGGAGATTTCATGTTTGCTCAGTCATCCTGGTATTTGGCAAGCCTTGAAAATATTGAGGTTATCAAGCTTATCAGTCAGGTGAGTCTTTTATCCATGGGCTGTACAGAAGTCTGGTGTTAGTTTAAAAGATGTTGTGAAAGGATAAAGTCTAGTTTGCTATGTGTCACCATCACAGTTGTGCAAGGATTTGTTGAGGATTAAAAACGTCTGAAGTGTTTATTCTTTGGTAGGTTTACAGGACATGTCTTCAAGAGTTTTCATTTGGTTGTGGAAGGTCATTTAAGCAATCTTATTCTGTTCTGCATCAGGTCATAAAAGATTTTGCCAGTGGTGAGATTAAACAAGCTTCAAGCCTTTTTGACTGTGACATGTCAGTGCAAGATTACTTGGACAAAAGTTACTACAAAACCGCCTCTCTTATTGCCGCAAGTACGCGCTCAGCTGCAATTTTCAGTGGAGTTACTTCAGAAATTTGTGATAAAATGTTTAGCTATGGTATGAACTTGGGGTTGGCATTCCAAGTTGTAGATGATATATTGGACTTCACGCAGTCAACAGAACAGCTTGGCAAACCTGCAGGGAGTGATCTGTCCAAAGGAAATTTGACAGCTCCTGTACTTTTTTCCTTAGAAGAAGAATCAGAACTCAGAAGGCTAATCGATTCTGAATTCACAGACGAAGGTTCACTGGAAGCTGCAATTAAATTAGTACAACAGGGTGGAGGTATAGGAAAGGCCCGTGCTCTAGCTAAGCAGAAAGGTGACGAAGCCAAAAGTTGCCTTGAATGCCTGCTTCCGGGGCCAGTAAAATCAAGTCTCGAAGGCATGGTTGACTATGTATTGGAACGCCTTTTCTAGCATCGTCAAATGAAGCAACCGATGCAGTGAAGATTATGCGCATGAATACCACCAACAAACTTCAGCTTGCAAAGCACTGATTGATTTTTTTGTATTTCTAGATTGTAAAATGAGCGACATGGAACTAATGGAGTAAACTTGCATTTCTTCGGATGTGCCATAGACAGTTTGACCAGCAAAAAATGTTTCGAGCGATATCAAAAGTCACTTGATTCGCTTGGGAAGGTGAAAACGAGTCATTGAATAAAAAATGCAAAAGCAGGACGCACAGCATTTGGCAATGGCATGCTGTTCTGCTGTTGGGTGGAGTCTAACAAACTGAGTCACTTTTGTGTTATCGCTTAAAATATTGGCCTGTTTGGAAGGATGCAAGTGTAAATTTCAAAGCATTATGTTTCTCCTCTTTGATGGGTTGGTGGGTCAGGTCGCTCTTCCATTTATCATTTGTTACTTCAGTGAGCTACATAGAACTCGTTCAGTTATATGTGAACCTTAACAAAGCAATTCCTTCTCTATTGGTATTCCATTTGATCATGATCATGTCCAAATTGGATAAATGGAGAAACTTCAATCGTCTTTTTATGGCAAATACGATTTTCTTTTACATTACACACTGTCAGTTGTGTTAATATAACTAGTTCTGAGTTCTTGATCTTACAATACTAAAAGGCTTCTATAAAGTAGCATTGCCCATCGTTGTAATGCCCATTGTATGACCTCGGAAGAATCAGTTGACATGCCCATTGTATGACCTCGGAAGAATCAGTTGACATTTCCCATAAAGGATCTATCTTTGTAATATATTTATTTGCGCTTCATGTAAATGATCAGGAGGGAATTAATGTCAAGGTCCTGGATGAGGGTTGATAGCACCAAACTAGGTAGATCTAAGGCCAAGGGCCTAATGCAAAGGTTATGCCTAGGGGCAAAGAATTTAATGCATCCCAAGAGAGGGGTGAAATGTTGCATTAGGAAGGCCCTATATGGATGACATGTGGCATCTAGATCTATCTAGGGAGTTGGGGCTTGTTGAAGCTAGAGAGAGAGAAGAGAAGGATTTTCACGTATGATTTGTATCGGGATTTCTTTGTCTGCTTGGGAGCTTCAGCAAGATTTGGCTGGGAGGTTATTCATGGTGTTGCTCCCGTGATCTGCAGTAGAAATTAGATATTAGTGCTTTACACTAAGTGCATGTGTGCATCCACTAGCAGTCATATGGTTGCTTGTGTGCGTGTAGAAGAGGCACACTTAGTACCATAGGCCATGACACAGGTGATGTTGTAATGCAAAGTCCCCTACATGAGGTGGTGCTTATGATTGTGGACTTTCTATGATTTAGGAGTTACCTCCTTTGATGTAGGGGAGGTGCCATTGATTTAGGACACCCTCTCTCCATTTCTATAAAAGAGGGACTTTCCTCTCAAATGAATAGAACACTCATTTCTATATCTTACGTGTTGTCACTGAGTTTTGCCTCAATGCATCTATTCTTCCGGAAGTTCCAATATGTGGTATCAGAGCTATGATCCTCCTTGAGCTTCCACCTCATGAGCCTAGCCTAGTCCCTGGCTTGCTAATCCTACCTAGCCTAGTCTAGTCTCTAGATACCTTGATTCTTTCAAGATTTCATTATCTTCTCTATTTTCTCCCTTTCAAGCCCGATTTTGGAAGGCTCCATTCTTCCTCTTTGAGGCCTCATTCTCCGAACCTTCTGAACTGGAGATTCTTTGTCTTTGGATGAAACTATGATCCAAAGGAATGAAGCGTTGGTAGTCTCTGCTACTCGTGCCGACAAGAAAACAGTCCATCGATCAGTCACAAAATTCTAATGAAATTCTCAACTATACTCTAATTCCTTCTAGTCACGGGTGGGCGACACCACAAGCTACCTTGTGTCCAAATTTGAGGACCAATGCTTGTTGGAGCGAGGAGAATTCACACAAAGACCAGTTGAAGAAGGCGTACTTCTCCCAGACAGAATAGCGCATAATTTCGCCTAAGCTCTATGCTGGACTTCCTTTGATATTCAAGCTTTGATTTGTCTCATAAAGCCCTATCAGAAGTGACATATTCAGTGAGATAGAGCTTCTCCAAATCTGCAACTTTCTCTGGCAGTTATTTGCAAATGTTCTTGAATGCTTAAGTTTTGATGATACTTGATGCTTGAGATACTTGCATTGCAGCTAAACTGAAGTACATAAACTCCTCTTTCAAATTGAAAGATCAGTTGAGGTTGTTTGCTTAACAAGAATGTCAAGTTCTAGTTGCTCTTTCAATGAGGATTATGTAAAGAGAGTAGAGTATCTTTGATCAGATATAGCTTTACATTACTTGCATACTTGTCTACATGAGAACAAGTATTGTCTTCATCAAGTGAAGAAATACAAAGCTTGATTTGTACAAGCCAAGAGAGTGATTCAATAGCAGATTAGAACTCCTAATCTTGGAAGATCAAAGTGCTATTGTATTTCTTTTAAAGAGTTTGGGGTATCTAACTCTCTCTCCAATGAATTATACTTGTGGAGAAGGAGACTTCTTTGTAAGGGACTAGATATTGCCACATTAGTGGTAAGACCTTCCCACTATGCCTTCATCATGTTGTTCCTCTAACATTGATAATGTATCTCAGAGGAAAGCATTCCAAAGAAGCCTAGAATGAGAGTAAAGCCCTGTAATGGTGAATATTTCATCAAGGTGAACACCAAGAAAAAGATATGTGCCTTCTGTGGAGTATCCAATCATACTATGGAGTATTGTCACCTAAAAAAGTTTTCTCTATAGTTGCTCTCCAAGAGACAATGACATCACTCTACGTCTCATTGTGTATGTTTGGGCACTCGGATTTGTCACTCTGAACATTCCATCCTATCAACTTCCTTTTATGTTACCAGAAGAATCAGCAAAAGCTTTGACTGATGGAAACTTCCAACACTGAGAAGGGCATCCAAATGTCTGAAAATATTCTGCTGTCTAAAATTGGATGTGCGATGCATATGGCAGAAAGCATGCAGATATTTTCTTCCCAATTCGTACTTGCTACGTTTTTTCAGTTGACCGTAGATTGATTCGTGCGTTGTCCATAGCTTTGATTTTGAAGTTAGTATTATGAAATATTTAACCTGTGTTTGTGTAGTTACATTTAGTCATATGATTGGCAACAAATCTACATGTGCTTTTGGGAGGTAAATCATGGTTTATGAAATATTCTATCACCGTTGCAGCTTTGTTAAAAGAATTCTATGTCGTTTTTTGTGTAGTTGCAATCCAGGATGTGCGGGCTCTTACCAATGACGTTGTTAGGACAAGGAATGCAACACCAGTTGAAAGAATAGCCTCCGAGACTGAACGATTCCAAAGGTATGCAGCACACAGTGCGAACTGGGTATTGGAGAGCGGAGGCCCAGCCCAAGCAAACACAAAGAGGAGGGGGTGTAGCATCACACTATATCATGGAAATGCGAAGCGAGCCCATTCCAGTCGTCTCCCGCGAGAAGCCTTGAGAGAGCTGCATTCCGAGGAATCAAAGTTCGACTAAACAAGACATCATCAAGGAGTAGGGAATTGTCTCCGGGAAATGGTTCTTGGAGGAAACTGGCAACGGAAGCTTGTTTTGTCGGTTTTCGATCGAGGATCGGCAACTGGGTGCCACGTGGCCAGACGACGCAAGATGGTGGCATCCATGTGATTTGGTTGCACCAACTAGGATGGCAGCCTTTCACTACATTTCTAGAGGATGGCCGTTGGCGGGTGGTGTGAAGCCGGTTTGAGATGACGAATAGCTTATGGGGTGGAAGAAAGCACTCCATTGTGCTAGAAGAGGCTTGTTCTCTATGTAAGGAAGTTAAAATGCTTCCTCAACAAACTTGTTAGTAGGTGACACCTTCCTCCCTTGAATGATGACACTTATCATCATGGCTGTTGATCAATGTTGAAGTATGCCCCTTGTTGAAGGTGCACAAATGCCTGGCAAGCCCATTTCTACTCAACACTCTCACTTTTTGACACCCATTTGATCAAGGAGGGCGGTAGGATATGTGGGTGAGGCTGTTGTGTGCGCTTCTTCTATGTTGTGGAAAGGGGGCAACTGTCTCTAAAGGGGGAATGGTAGATTAAGAGATTTCTTGGAAGCATGCAAGGAGGGGTTGAAGAAGTGGGAAAAATGACAAGGAGTGTAGCAATAGAAATGCATGCACCATCGAGTAACAATGCAGTGTTGAGTTGTTTTGGTTGTTCACTTATGACCAATGAGAGATGCTAAGACGATTTATAAGTGATCTGTAGTATGATTGCTTGACATGGTTAATTGAAACTTGATCTTCTGCATATGTGAAGTTGGCACACCATTAGATACCATGATGGGGCAACGTGGTAGGTCATTGCATGATATGGCTTCGCCTTGTTGCAGTTTAAGACTAGAAAAACTTCAACTTGAGCCATAAAAAATTAGTTCTACAACCTCTTATATAATTCAAAATTGCTGACAAGCGTGGGTCAAAAACATCAAGTTCAAAATTTTCAAAGCGGTGATTGGGTAACGATGTATAATCCAAAATTGGGTCTCTGACCGGGCACTTCAAATCATATGTGTTACATCCAAAATTTTTTATTTACATGGCATTGCTTTTGCAAAGCCAATTAATGGATTTTGCATGAAACCATATGTGGGGCCAAGGCTTGCAATCAATCAACTAATGGTAGTAGTCAGTTTGGTTTCTACCATTGGTGAAGATCTCGATTAGCTTGAAGGGTTCATTTCAACTAAGCTTCACGTGGGGATTCTTGGGACCAAGTTTTAAATTATAGAGAAACACAAGTACTTGGGGGTGATGTGTTAGTCAAGTTGGGATTTCCTTCTCCTCTACATCACTTCTTTCCTCCATGTTGCTTTTGCCCTAGAGATTGTTGGGCTCAGCTTCTAGTTGTTTCAAGCACTGTTGTATAGATTTTGGCTCCTCGAGTTAATATGACCTGTAAACTTGGGACTAGGAATGCTCAAGTCACAATGATAGGCCATGCAGAAAGGGGATGAGGGTTACTATGACCTTATAGGCCATTGTGTATGACCAAACAATGCATTCATCTTGAAATCCAATCTCATCGATTGGTCTCCACCATCTTGATGAGGATGGTCTTCAACATAGTCTTCGTTGCCTCAGCCTTTCATTGTAGCAAGGTTAACAAGTTGTGTCCACTCAGTGTATGAACATGAACTCCTTGATCAAGATGTCGAGCACTCGTTTTGTGAAATGTATATTAATGAACTCTATTGGGAATCTATATTTGCAAATGATGTACTCATAATGAACTTAGCAATTCTTCAATCCAAGTTGTCCCTCAGTACCTCGGCCCTATCGAATTTGATGCATAATCTATGCCTACAAGAATATACTTGTTATGGGGAAATTGAGACACCTACTTGAATACATCCATGTAGTTCATACCCCATCTCTACCTAAATTAAGCTTAGCTATAGGGTCATGTGGTCCTATGGAAGTTCTCTTCCCACTCTTTGACACATATCACTTGTGCTTAGCTGACAAGTGTATGTTAAAATGTTGATGTATCTCCCCATTCTTCAATCATCACTGCATTGGCTTGTGCCGGTGGTTGCTCATGATGTGGTGGTTTGTGCCTCAGTGGTGGCCATGCATGATTTCTAGTCCTTGTTCTATTCTATGCCTACACCACAATGGGATCCTTCTTGCCACCCTTGAACTTAGTGAACTTACACTTCAAACTAGCTACATTCAAATTCATTAGATTTGTTGGTGGAACTAGTGGTACAATATGTGGATCAACTAGATTCTGCCATATCTCAAGATTTGGTGCTCTTGTTAGATTTTGTTGAACAATTGGATTTTGTTGGGGACTACCAGTTTTGCTTGTTCTACTGGATTTGGTTAAATTATCAAATTCTGTTGGATTGCTGAATTTGCTTGTATTGTTGGATTTTGTTGTCCAAATAGGTTTTGTTGACCCAATGGATTATGTTGACCAAGCATGTCTTATTGTCCAAATGGATCCTATTGCCCAAATGGATCTTCTTGCCCAAATCTTTTTGTTGTCCAAATGGATCTTGTTGTCTAAATGGATTTTGTCATTTTCTTTGTGCTCTTGAATGTTCAGGTGACTGGTTCATTTAAAATTGTTGCCATCTTTCATTACGCAATGGAGTAGCCATATTAGCATCATCATGAGGCACCATTGGGACTCTTACATCCACCCTTGAGGGTTCATTGGAATTTATTGCTTACACAGTGGCTTGTGGTTCTACATTCCACTCCTAGCAACTTGTTGTCACAATGTTGTATGCAAAGTGAGAGATCCTAGATCATACCAAGAGTTAGACATGTAGACACTCGCTTCTTGCTTTCCATTCCACCCTCATCTTCAACTACATGCTTTGGATGATTTAGATGTAGAACATCATCGTGAGCATATTGTAGCATGCCATAAATTATGCACAACAGTCCTTATTCTAGATCTAGATTAGCTTGCCTTCCTAAATGAGGTCTAATCCTTGGACTCTCAAAATATAATCAATAGTAAATTCATGACACAACTAAGTGATTACTGGTTGAATAACATGCCGAACTTCATCAAATTCATTTGATTGCATAATTCGGAAATGGAATCCAAAAGATGCATGAAGAAGATGTAGGATAGGGAGTTGGTAACTATAAAGATACACACGCTTTCAAATCTTGATTGTGTTAATAGACTTTATGAGTGACCACTCCTCAACCTCAGAGTGAGTGCACATTATTTATGCTCAGTTATCGACCCCCCTCCCCCCCCGTCCCAACACACACACACACAACCACTAAACATGTGCAAGTAAGTGCACATTTAAAATACCCCTATATTTAAAAATTTACATCTTTTTGTGTACTTTTTTACCCCTCCTCCATACGTATACATGTCTTATATTTGAATTTAAAATTCCCCTCCTTACATGTACATACCATAATTATAATAGATAAGTATTTTGTTTTGCCCCCTCCTATCTATAAGTGGCTTGTAAGTCCCCCTAATTTGAAATTCCCCTTCTATGAAAGAACCTACTACCTTACATGTTTACAAAGTGACCACCCCAAGGATTTCAAGAAGAAGAGAAGAGTAGTTAGGAATGGAGGTCAAAGAAGCTATTCTTGAAGTCCAAGAAATTCCCCATAAAATTAAGATGTTTGAAGTTGCCACTATACAGAAACATAGTTGATCTAGGAGACATATAGTTCAACCTGATCTTCCTATCTCATTGGAAATAGAGAAGAAGCTTATTCTATCCTCACTGATCTAGTTCAACTCCCCTACTTCTTGCACTAAGTCCATTAGTTTGTCGAGAGTTTACTCAAATAATTTCTACAACAAGAGTAAAAAAGAAAAAGTTGACTCAGCCTAGTCCATATGTTCTCATTTGATGATGATAAGTTTGATCATACCATTGATATTGCCATAGATGGTGTGAACATTCATGGGTCTTGCATTAATGGAGGTGCCTGTTGTGAGGTGATCCCAATGGGGAACCTATGAAAAACTAGGCCTAGAATGCACTTGTCATATCCCTATCAAGATCAACGTGGTTGATGGAAGAAGGGTTCTACCATTGAGTGTAGTGGAATGTGGGCCAGGGAATGTGGGCCAGTAACAATGTGTGGAGTGACCACAACACTAGACTTCCATGTGATTGGGGAGTTGGACACATGAAAATTGGAAATTTAGCAACGATTCCTATCCAACTGAGTGCAAAACAAGTAAAGGAAGTAGCTCAAAGTTCCACTTGTAAAACAAAAGATGAATACACTAGTGCTAGGCGAATAATATTTGCATAGTATTTTGGAAGTATTTATGTATAGTTAAGTGCTTACAAATACAAAGGATCACCACCTTTCGGGTGTATCTCTTCAATTTCATGCTTGGAAACATATGAGAGCCAGAATGTGATGTTTTGGGATTATGAGTTTTGCATGAGAGATTTTTCTCTAATAGTAAGCACTTTACATTTCTAAATGGCTATTCCTTTTTCCATATCTGTTGATTTTCTCTTTCTGTTCAAATAGTGTTGTGAGTTTCTGAATTATATTGCAACGATGTTTCTTTGTGCAATCTGTAATGTTATGCCTACATTCTGCATATGGTGTAGCATTACACTCTCAACTTTCTAATAGTCTGGGTTACTTTGGCGGGTTCCAGAGATGAACCCCAAAACACTATCGATTTTGCTATTCGTGTACCCTACCAACTCTGAGACCAAGGTTGCCAAAGAGATGAATGTTCTGAGTGGAAGATGAAGGATAATAGGCACAGTTTAGTGGCAAAATCATTTTGATTACAAGATTGATGAAGATTTGACACAGTAAAAAGGGGAAGCATCTATGAAGAGAATGTGATAATACAAGTGGAATGGAAAGCAATGGGTGATGGTCTGCAGGTCTGATTCCATGGCTCAACGGGACCCATCACTTTGCATACATGATCAAAATGGCAGCATTTGCAAGGACCAGATGCAAATCCGCGTATTGTTGACCCAACAATAAATGCAGTAGAAGCCTCCGAAGTGGATGAAAACATCCCAATGGCATCTCAGGATGATGCTAGTACTATTTTACGGGATGAATGCATGTAGCATGATCTGGCTTTCATAATCGACACTGTGGCATTGGCTCAGTGGAAAACCAACTGTTGATTATAGTATGGCCCACTTCAAGTCAGAGGGATTGGACAAAAGAATCTGACCATAGAATTTAAAGACAAGGAAAACCATTTGCCAGTAGTAGAAGAGGGATTAGAACCATAGCCAAAGAAGCAGCTGAAGAATCTGATGATGATCAATAGTTTAGCAGTACTAACAATAATCTGCAGTATCCGAATCTATCATCAACCCAAGGAGGGCATGGAACCATTATGCTTCGGGAAGTGTTGGACTCGGCCAAACAGAGGCAAAAGGAGAGGCTAGCACAAAAGCAAGCATACCTGGTACTTGAAGATTTAAACGGAACCAAGTCATGAAGTAAACCTATTTCAAGAGTTTGCTTTTAGAGAATCGAATATTGTGAACCTATTCATGCCAAACAAGCAAAAAAACCTTGTAAGTCAGTTCAATACACAAACATTTCTAAATTTGGTAGACCCATCAATCCCACTAAGTCAAGAGAACTCGGTTGCTCCATGGAATACAGGAACCTATATGAATCCAATAATACAAATTAATCCAATTATTCAATAAGCACTGACATGCTACAAGTGCCAGCACTACCAAAAGTGCCAGGAGTGCCACAAGTGCTAGTAACATTGCTAGTTAAATATTGATAGCACCACTAATTTTGCCAAGCAACCCAATGAACGCACACAGCATGTTTGAACTGCAAGTTTGTGGAATTCAGGGGTCGAAAGAAGGACAATCTAGATAGCCATGTAGTGCAGTTTGAGATCAAATGGCAGGTGAGTGGCTTTGACACCATGTTTGGAATCCAAAAAAGCTACAATAAATTGCACACACCTTAAGTGGCAGGGCTATGAGTTGGTTCAGCCCGTATGGCCTGGAATAGTTTATAGATTATGAGAAGCTGAAGACAACTTTCATGCATAGGTTTCATAAGCAGAAAACACCAAATGACATCCGCAAAAAGTTACGAGAGCTCTGTTGGAAGAAACTAATGGTGGAAGATTATGCACAAAAGTTCCAAAACCTCAGAGCCAAGCTTGATGTGGTTGAAAGACCCACAACCGAGATGTTGGAAGAATACTTATACAAGGGATAAAGAAAAGAGACATAGCGCCATAAGCGGATTGGAGATTCAAGGCAGTAATGGCTTCAATGACTTGATAGATGCAGCTAAAAGAGCAACACAATGATGTGGATCGTTTAAAAGTCAATCCAAGAGTGATGACTTAGACAATGAGTATGATTCTAATACAGATGAATTCAGCAGTGATACGGACGATGACACGTAATTTAAAAGTGAAGAATCCAAAAGTGATTCAGATAACGAGGATGGTATGTCCAAAAATACGAGAAAAAAATAAGAAGAAGAAGTCCAGCAAGACAGAGACAAAGAAATCTAGAGAGAAGGGAAAATCAAAGAAGAAAACAAGTGAGATAGAGACACTCCTAAATGAGAAATTGAAGGGTTTAGAAGCAATGAAGTTGGCGTCTCAACTGAATTGTGATATTTGCACAAAGAATCACCCAACTAGGGTCTATTGATATAACTTGAACACCGACAACTGGTGCTAATCAAGTGGCCATTGACCCAACAATGGCACAGAACATGGATTAGATCTAGCAAATAAACAATTGACCCAACAACGGCACAAAATATTGATCAAATCTAGCAAATAGACAATTGGAGCTAGAGAGGCAACTGGAATTAGAGGTAAATTGGAACCTGCAAGTGGCTTGGGGTCTGAAACAAAATTTTGGTATTGATAAAGACTGCAAGTATTGTTTACACAACGGGCATAGATAGGACCCGGATTGCCCACTATGCTGCAAACATAGAACAAAGAGAGAATTGAAGATCACATGTTGGCCATCAAGAGGAGGATTGCCTCCATAGGACCAACCACTGATACAAACAAACACAGTATTGATCGAAGAATGGAAAGACGCATCCGTATGCTAGACCAAATCCACAACTCATGTGTACAAGTGGCAATAGTGTGACTGCTTGACATGCACAAAGCAAGGTGAATTGTCACATATCCAACTAAAAAAGATCAACGTGTATGTAGTAACACGATCCAAGGGCCCAGTTAAAGAAACCATAGTAGAAGCCACTAAAGAAGGAAAAGTGTTTGAACTAGAAAGACCAAAAAGAGGTCCGGATGTCAAACTTGAAGCAAATAGAGAGAATGTATGCTGAGATCAACAACAAGAGCGGGAACAACTAGCCACACCAAAATTACGGCAAGCTGGATCCACTTTTCTTGAAGGCAGTACAAAGCCAGGAAAGAATAAGGAAGTAAGACCTTTAGCCCACAGCATGATAAAACTCTTGCATTGAAGAATTTTTCAAAAGGATTGTTGATGGCCTTGAAGAAGGTGGAAGTAATCTAATCCTAAAGGCCAAATCAGTGTATGAAGATCAGATGTGAAGAGCATCCTGGGTGAAAGAAGACCACTTGGAAGAGTTTAATATGGAAATGGAGGAAGAGCCAAAACTAGTCATTGTTATAGGAGCATTTCCACTAGATTTGGTCCAGCTACTAGAGAAATACAAGGATGTGTTTGCATGGGAATACACAAACATGAATGGAGTAGATCTGGCTCTCTATGTCCACCATATCAACATGAAGAAAGACGCTAAGCCCATAATGCAACAACGATATCAGATGAATCTAAATTTTGCCAAATAAGTAAAAAAGGAAATTGATAAGCTTTTGAGGGTGGGATTCATTTATCGAATAGATAAAGTAACCTAGCTATAACCAATTGTAATTGTTCCAAAGAAAAATGGGAAACTTTGATCTAGATCTGTGTGGATTATAGGAAGCTGAATGTAGCGAAAATCATGGATCCATTCCCGTTATCTTTTTGTGATACACTGCTAGATGCAAATGCAGTTCATGAAATGTATAGTTTTCTAGATGGCTTCAGTGGATACAATCAAATTTAGATGGTTGGAATGCGGAGTTTACACTAGTAATGTCATGACCTTTGGTTTGAAGAATGCACCACTAACATTCCAATCGTGGATACAGAAGTCTTTGAACCATACCTGATTGCTTTCATGTGGGTGTGGGATGAATTCAATGCTTTTGGAAGGAAATATGAGCATCTAGACCAATTGCGGTTGTACTTTGAGAAGTGTCGAAGTTTTGGGTTTAGCTTGAATCCTAAAGTGTGCTTTTGCAGTGAAGAGTGGAGTGTTACTAGGTAACATCATTTCACATGAGGGATTGGTGATGGATCCTTCTCTTACAAGAGTTTGATGATACGATAGTACATAAAGCAGCAGGAAGACAACATTTGGTGGCAGATTACTTGAGCAGGTTGGACTCAAGAGAAGTACCTTTAGAGGATATCCCAGATGATCTACCAAATGCAGATCTATGTGAAGTGAACCTATTCGGGGCATGTATTGGTATGATATGGTCATTTTGTAGGAGAAATTATGGGCAAAGAAAGTCTTCCAGTGTTGTGATGGCCAGATGCACATGAATTCACAAAGCAATGTTGGTAATGTTAGAGAGATGGTCATACATTGAATGCTCCATTGGAGCCCTTCCAAAATGGGGTTGATTTCATGGGACCATTTAAATCGACAATGCAATATATGGGCAATAAATACGTGGTGATGGCCATGGATTACTTGATCAAATGGGTTGAAGCGCAGGCGCTAACGGTAATACGGTGGCCAGCACAACAAAGTTTTATATATAGGAACATCATTACAAGGTTCAGTTGTCCAATTGAGTTAGTGTCGGATTAAGGAACTCATTTTCTTAATGCCACAATGAAACAACTAACAAATGTACATATGGTAGTGCATAAAATGGCCACAACATACCATCCGCAAGGAAACGGAGAGGCAGAGAGCAATAACAAGACAATGAAATGCATCTTCAAGATGACCATATCAAAAAATCAAAAGGACCGGGATACAAAACTCGACTCAGCACTATGGGCATACAAGATAGCTTTTAAGGTGACCACATCCATGACACCATTCCGATTGGTATACAGTTTGAAGGTTATTGTCCCAATGTCCAGAGTTCATATAATAGAGTTTGTGAATTTTGGTGGAAAAAATGATCCCAGAGAAGTCTATGCAATTTTGGCAGGAGCAGTTACTTTGATTAGAGGAGGACAAGATTCAGTGCCAGTATACAGCCCAAGTCATTTAAGAATGGCGTAAAGCATGGGTGAAGTAGAATATTAAGTTCAAGCCCTTTAGAGTGGGATCTAGTATAGTATACAAGTCCAAACTGGGAAGATTCTTGGGCAAATGTAAATTGAGATATCAGTGCAAGTTGTTTTCCTTCCATGGGGTGTGATTCTTTTAGAAGCATGGTTTGCACACCCGTTTTACATTTACTTTCTCCTACTTTAATCTCATCTGCAAACTCGTCACTAGTTATTTTGGAATTCATTTGGAACCTGCAAAAGTATCCCATAGTAGCAGAGAACTCAAAGTGTAATGCTACACCGTATATGGAATGTAGGCATAACATTATGGATTGCATAGAAAAACATCATTGCAATATAATGCAAAAACTCACAACACTATCTGAATTGCAAAGAGTAGATCAACATATACGAAAAAAGGAATAGTCATTCACAAATGTAAAGTGCTTACTACTAGAGCAAAATCTCTCATACAAAACTCATAATCCCAGAACATCACAATGCAGCTCCCTTACATTTCCAAGCGTGAGATGGAAGAGGTACACCTGATAGGTGGTGATCCTTTGTATCTATAAAGCACTTAACTATACATAAATACTTAGAAAATACTATTTGGATATTATTTTCCTATCAATGGCACACCCAATGGATAGGAATTTTGAGAAAAATCATGGACTTGAACCCACCGAGATGTTTACATCAGAAAATCTTAATGCTTTCCAACTAAACTCTCTTAATGAGCTTAACATCTCCTCAATCCCATACCATGATGGACATAGAGTGAAGAGCTTGGTGCAATACCAAGATTCAAACTATTCCCACAGATAGCTACTTATATGGATTACAAAAAAATGTTTTGAATCCAGGATTATTCTATCTTATAGCAAAATTGAAACATGTACAAAATGTAAGCATATCCTGGTTGTATGTTTCTGTGTTTAAAAACATGGTTGATGGGTGTTTGATAATGATAAGTAGTGTTTTAAAACACAAGTTTGGTGATTGATTGAAAGATATACTGATCTAAAAGATCAGTTGGGTGAAATCTGGGTGCTCAACAAACATCTGTAGCCTTAGCTGCAGGCTTCTTCAACTCTATTTGCAAAGAAACTGGTCCAACATTTTCCAGTCCTTCTAGCCTTCCTGATGAATCCACTATACCTGCCTGTTTCTTTTGTTTGAAAAATCACAAATTTTATCAACTAATTCTGATATATTTTGTGCTGCAAATGCTTGTAAGTCAAAATCCTCTTGTTCATCATTGAAGTGTGTGTGTATAGCTTCTTGTGTCTGTGCATCCCCTTCTTGTTCCTTTTCAACTAAATCTACTGTCTCTATTCCCATTTTAGCTATAAGGGACTGATTACCTCTTGCTCCTCGGATGCTCTAAATTCATCTTCTATAAATTGAGACTCCCCCAACTCTAACATGGATGTTGCTAGTATAATCTATTTAGATTTCTTCTCTACATGTAGTTCTATCTGCAACACTTCAAACTAGTTTTGCAACATGGTTACTCTAATTGATTATGTAGTTTTGATATGCTCTCCAAACGGTTGCTCTAGTGTGATCAAAAAATTTTCCTTGATATTCAGCCACATCTTGGTCGTGTAATCATAGAGCCTCCTCTGAAGTTCTTCCACACTTTTACTACTCATGAATATGCCTGCAATTTCTAGTCTGTCAACATTATTCATCACTTTAATCTGAGCCTCCACTTCTGACAATGCATCTAGCCTAGCCTACAATATTGTAATCTCAATAGACAAATTTGCATTTCCCTCATCAATATACTCAATTGTTTTGTGAGTGTATATTTGACTTCTTCCAACCACCTCTGGACATCCTCCACAATATTTATTTTTGCAATCAACAAAATTTTGTAGTTACTCTGTTTTCTCCATCTGTGCATTCTATTGTTGGAGCTCTCCCACAATTACCATATTGGTTGCTTCTCTATGCTGGGCTTCCTTTTGCTTTGTAACAGCTGTATTCTTTTTTGAGTCCATGTGGTTTCCTCATTTGTCAGTTGCCTGACTTCAGTTTGCAGTTTGGTAATCAAATTATGCATGCGCTTTTTAGACTTCTCATGGCCTTCCCTAAAATATTTATACATTTGAAGTTCTATTTCCAGCTGTTGCATCAAAATTTGCACATTTTGAGACTTTAGCCTTTACTATTGGTGAAATGTAGAAAGAATATTGAATAAAAGGAACGATTTGGCTTACTGCCAAATCCGCCTGCTCCTTAGATATTTTTATGGTTTCCTCTAATCCTCAAGGTATATTTCAAAGATCTAAATTTTTTATCTTAGCCTGTTATGGTTCCCATTTATTTGGTGAAGGGATCAAAATAAAATTGTGACACTTCACTGCTTGATCTTTCTCCACTATCCTAACATGCTTCTCCTCTATTGGGTTGGCATTTTACTTCTCATTCTCCTGGTCTATAATCAATGTACCTTTCTCCTTAGGTGGTGACTCTAGGATTTCCATCCCTTTCTCTCCCTTTAACTCTAATTTGTTGCCTCCCTACTTGAACCTCAGCTTCATGAGCTTCCTTGTGGGGTTAGTAAGATGGGGTGGAAATGGAAGTACATCCTTTACATTTTTGATTGTTTTATATGAATGATCTATATCTTGGACTGTGTAGAGTCTATGTATCCAATCTCTATCATTGCTGCTCTTTCCTCTTCTATCAATGGCACTCTGTGTGGGCTACTTGCATCTTCTCTTCCTCTCAAGGGCCTCTCTGGCTGGGACACTATGCTAGCATACTCAAAGAGACCTGCCAGCATTTGCCTTAGCTTGGACTATGTAACACTTCTTCTTTTCTTTTTGCCAAGAACGTCCCCCATAATCCTTGCATGTACTATACCAGCTCAATTATATTTACATCGATTCTCTGCTATGACAGGATGAGAGAATAATTTGATTTCAACATGTAATCATACTTAGTGAGAAACATAATCCTTTCCAATAACCAAAATAATTATTTTTGCCTAACTATGCTCCTACAATTCTTGATCATATATTAGAACCAGGCTGATTGTAGCATCCCAAACTCTACTACCATCAATTATGGAGAGCATTTCACTTCTGACTTCATAGGTGCATCTGGATACCATAACTTGGGAAACAACTTGATCTGTTACTTTAACACCTGGTGCTTAAAATGCACCTAAATCTTGTAGGCGAGCAAACCGCTCATTGGCCTACGTGCTTATCTGCCACTTCCACTAGTAATAGTTATGGTATCCCTCCAATTCCATTTTCTTCAACCACACCATATTCTCAGATACATCATCATCCAAATATAACTTAAAATCCACAAATGGAGATAAATCAGCCACCACGACATATTGACTTACTCTTTTTGCATGGTTCAAAGTCAGACTCCACTACCTAATCTTCGAAATTTGGGGCCTTGGAGTGCAACATTCAGGATGGTCCAAACAAAACCTTGCTCTTCCCCATGCTCTTTGATTGGGTTTTCAAATTGGAATCAGTATCTTGTGCTTGACAGGTGGCACTCACAATATCTATTGTTGGCAATGGTCGGATGCATAGAAGGCCTTGTGTATTGGGTTTTAATTGATGAAATCGATCTTACACGTGCTTCAATTGATTTGAAGGATTGAGATGATAGTGAACTGAACATAGGAATCAATCATTTAATGCTTAAACCATCTCTTCAATGTGACCCACACGTGTAAATTGTCAACCCACTGACTACAGGTCGCTGCCACCCTGTGTTATACTTAGATACTATTGCGACCAATATTTTTGATTCTAGATCCTTCGACTAGGCCATCAGTGCATGTACCCCTATGAACAGATTCATGCGGAATCTGTTGATTAGTGTCAGGAACATGTTGCCATGTAGGTCCGCAATCCGAAAAGTTCCATGTTCTAGGTCCTTCACAATTTGGTATGGACACAGAATTGCAAAAAAAACTAGATCCAAAAATAAAAAATATAGAGTAGAGGGACTACACAAAAATCCTAGAAGGGTTTCCCCAAGTATTTTCCACCTTTTATAAGGAGGTAAGGCATGTAAGAGGAATTGGACCTAAAATTGAATTGGTTCCATGTAGTAAGCTAGTAGCACAAAACCTTAGAAGGATCGGACCAATTCAATGACACGACTTAGAGTTTGAGGATTCAAAGTTGCAAAAGGATAGGTTGATAGTTCCTATTGACAATTTTGAGTGGGTATCTCTAGTGGTAGACATGCCTAAGAAAATAGTAAATGGTGGATATGAATTGACTACAAAAGATTGAATCAGGTAACCAATAGAGACCATTACCCAATGCCTAGGACCAAAAGAATTTACACCTTTTGTTATGGGTATTCAAGCTATTATCAAGTAAAGCTAGCCATTAAGGATGTTAAGAAGAGTACCTTCACTACTCCACCGGGTACATTTTCATTCAGAATCATGTCTTTTGGGTCTACCAATGCCCTTGTCACTTTCCAAATGTTGATGAATAGGATTTTTGCACCTTATTTGATATGTCCATGCAAGTTTACCTAGATTATTTTGTCATTTATAGTACTTGACTCAATGCTTCGAGGAAAGTAGAGGAAGCTTTTACAAGACTAAATGAAGCAGGGGGGGTGCCTAAACTCCTCCAAGTGTTGGATAGAGAAGAGAGGATGATTGACCATATTATTTCATCAAAAAGATAAAACCAAAAAAGACTAGCAAAATCCAAGGTATGAATGCTTCAAGCACTGTTTCTTAGCTCCATGGATTCTTAGGTTTTGTAGGTTATTGTCAAATAACCATCTTTGATTCTTATTGCATTGCTAAACCCCTCACTAAGCTACTTCACAAAGGTTCCATATATGGGCAATACAAAGTCGAGGTAGTTTTAATTCTTTGATGCAAGCATTGACAATGACCCCCATTCTTAAATACCCCATTTGGGAGGAAAATTTATCTCAATGTTGGGAATTCTAGCTATACATTGGCTAGCATTTTGTTCCATAAGGGAGAAGACAATATAATGTTCCCTCTTTCATTTTCTTCTAAGCAAATGATGCTAGCCAAAGTACTTTATCCCAAGCAAGAATGAATGGGGCTAGCTTTGGTATTTTCCCTTAAGAATTAGAATATTGATATTTTGAGCCATTTGTTTGTGGTTCACATTGAGCATGGCTCCATTAAAATTGAGGTTTAGGTGCTCAATTGGCTAGCCAATTTGTCAAATGGAAGCAATTGTTTCAAGAATATGGTTTCACCTTCAAGGTGGTAGGTGGGGTGAGTCGGGGGGGTTGTTGGTAGCCTTCAAGATTGCCTTCTCCAAAATAAAGAGCCAAGCCATGGTTCTCACCCTTGACCTTGTGGACTCCTTTTATGAATGTATTCTCTTACACTATTTGTGCCACCTCCCAAATCTTCTCCATCTTCATACCCTCTCACTAATTTCCACCAATTATTTCACCTAGCGGGATAAATTATCAGCCATTGTTTGATGTGATGCCACAACTGTAGCCAAATTTTTTCTTCAGCTCATTTGCACCCAGTTCGAATGTCCTCTCAAGCTCTAGTCCAACCAAGGTACTCAATTCATCAATGAGGTAGTTAATGATTTGCTTGGGAATAAGTCAATTCATCAAAGGAAAATAGTTCTTATGATCCTTAGGCTAATTTGGCATCTTATGTATGATTTGTCATCCCACTAAGATATCTAAAGATCCACTTTGCTCCATTTCAATGATGGACACACAGATTTTTGCATGATCTAGTGGCTCACAATCCCTACCTCAGCAAATATTAGGTTATGTTGATCTCATTAAGTATGAGAGCTTACAAAATATGTTTTGGTATAGTGTAGGATCTAAAAATTTTCACTTCTGCATGTATTGTACTTGGTCTCAATTGATGTACTAAGAGGTATAGCATTCAACATTCCCAACTTGCTCTAACATAGAGTCAATCTACCTTATTTGACTCAAAAATATGTCTTCCTTTGTTTGTTCTATCTTAACACCCAAAATGTAATGCAAGAATTCCAAACCATGTATTTCTAGTTGCTTGCAAAAATTGACCTTGACCTCCTTGGTCAACAATTGTTGATGCTTACTATCATGAGTTCATACACATCGAGTGTAATAATCATAAGAGCATCTATAAATCTTTTCACGTACACTCCATGATCAAGCTCACTTCTCATGAACCCTTGCTTCTTGAAATATGTGTCAATTTTGCTATATCAAGCCCATGGGGCTTGCTCCGTAATGTTCCTTTTTCAATTTGCATACTAAGTGCTCACATCATTTTTCCACAAAACCTTCTAGCTATCTAGTAAGGAATGTGGACTTGTGGGACATCTATTTGATGTGTGACCCCATCTTACAAGCAAGAGAAATAATAAGGAAGATTGTCTTAATTCTTGTGTGTACTTTTAGTGTTTCTTTTTGTTAATAAATTTAGGGAGCTGGTGAAAAATTTACCTCGTAGTACAAAGAGTAAATTCAAGGAACTGGTGCAAAATTTTTCGAGTTGTAGCCAATGGCCTCTTGTTGAGCATATACATTTGCCACCTTCTTGCCTTATACTTATCTACACTTCAGTCAGCTTTATGCTTGACCTTATATACGCATTTGTAGCCAATGATATTATTTCCCTTGGGTGGTTCCACCAACTCTCCAACTTCATTTTTCAAAATGCCATTATATTTTCCTTTCATGGCATCGAGTGATTCCTTGGATTCTATCACCGCTTGAAAGTTGATAGGCTTTTTTACTTGTGCCATGCTTGGGGGATTATGCACAAATATGCAAGCATAGCATGTAAGTTCAATAAAAGGGATTTAAAATTTCTTTTTTGGACATTTTTTACATATACAAGGGTACCATTAAAGGGTCTCAGTTTTTGAAAAGAACAGTTGTATTTTTTAAAATAGTTCACTTTGACATCTTAATATAAAACCTTAAAAAAAAAAAAAAAAGATATTCACAGATTGTAGAGAAAAGGTGTGTTTTATTCACGAAAATTTCACAAATAAAGGCTTTCAAATTAGGACATGAATGAACATGATACATAGGTTTACATGTAGTCTCAAGGCGCCATGGAACACCCAAAATTATTTGCAGTCTTGTAGGTTTCACATGTTCTTGATAATGTGTTTTGCTTCATCCACTAAATTCTTTGCCCATTTTTATTTTTATTATTAAAACAAAACTTCTTTGCCCATTTTGTCAATTGTTTGGATGATATAGCACCTTCATCATGTTCACCACCATGAGATGCATTCTCTTCTCCCTTTTTCATTGAATAATCCTCCTCGTTCTAGGTGGCATGGCATCACATATTCTGCACTCTATGATGACTATAAGTTTGCATCTCTAGATTCTCTTCTATCTATCTCCTCACAATGATGATGGCAAGTAGCCTGCCTTACTTTCTCATCAAACACTGTAGCATGAGAAGAAAACATCTTATGACTTGTGGGAATGCATAGCTTATAATTTTTATGCTCATCTACATACCCAACCATAATGTATGTTTCACTCTTTGACCAAACTTGCCCCTCGTGTCCTTTGAAACATGAGCATAGGATGTTAACCTAAATACTCTAAGATGCTGGAAATTTGGATTCCTTCCACCTCATTCTTCCTTTGTTGTGATCACATAAAGCATTAATAGGGGATCGGTTCAGTAAATAGACCATTGTACAAACTACTTGCCCAAAACTTGTCAAGCATGTCCCTATTCTACCTTGCACAAACAACAATGGTGTACTTCTTCCTTTCTACTACTCCATTATGTCTTTGGAGAGGAAAATCTTTGCATATTCCCCATTATTTGAAAAACCCTTTTTTTTTGGGATACATATTCTCTCACATCATTTGATGAAAGGCATTTGATTCAACAACCAGACTAAGCATTTTCCACAGGCTGAGAAATTGACATTTTCAAGAAGTTCAGACCTTTGCTTAATGGTGTAGACAAACATCTTTACAGAGTATGGCATATTGGTCATGTATCCTACAATGTCATTGTACAATGGTCTCTTGGCTCTAATGGTGTGAACCTTGGAAAAAGATTCTCTATGTTGTTTTTCATCAAGCTATCCTTCACACAAATCTCCCTCTTTGATGGATGGGAGTCCATTGACCATGTTAATAAAGCTATCCTTCACACAATTTCCCTCTTTGATGGATGGGAGTCCATTAACCATATTCTTGTGTTCAAGCAATTGCATGGATCTAAAGTGAAGATGGCCATACCTTTTGGTGCCACACTTGGGAGTCAGTACATGCAATCATGCATGCTATCTATTTAGGGGGTGTGGTTACCAACTTATAAAAAATGTCATCTCTCAACCCATGTCCAATGATATCTCCTTGAGTGAAGAAGAGCACCTTCTTGTCATCAAAGAGGACCCAAATCTTCTAATTAACACATCGTATATTTGATAGTGGATTCATGGAAATTCTGGACACAAAGAAAAGCACAAATGGATTTGATTATACTATTTGGAAGCTATACTATTATGTCATCTAATTTCTTTGGATGCTTGTCTCCAAGATGAATATATGGATCTCCCTTGATTGGATCAAGTGTCTTGAACCAACCACGTTTTCAACCTATATGTTCTGATGCACATAAATCTGATATCCAAATATCTTGGTCAATTTTCTTTGATACACTAAAAAATATGCATAACTTGATGTTTTTGAAATTTCCAAGTTGTTTGAAAGACCTATCTATGAAAATTGAGATGCTTACCATCTCACAACATACCTTATGTGAGGTATCATCTCATTTTGACCCTGAGTAGCATATTGTGCCATGTCAAGTCTTTGAGTGGATAGGAAATACATAGCAATGTGGCCTAGCTTGCCACAATCATACTACTTTATTTTTTTCTTTGCAACATGGCTTTTTGGCAAAAGCCTATTGTATGCGTTGTCTTTGATTGTTCTTGTTTTGTCTAGGCTTGGACCTTTCTTGTGAGGCTTCTTGCCTTTGAACAAGATGTGATGCATCTCAGCCCCATTAGTGTACCTTCGACATGATCTTCCCCTAGTCCTTTTAACTAATCATACTCGTGGACCAATAGGCTTACTAGTTTGTCTTACTTAATGACCATGTCTCTAGCATCAATACCACCCTGAAGCTCTCAAAGAATGGGGATAGACTTTGGAGTATCTATTCGAAGTCATTCTCAACCACTCTATCTTTAAGGATATTCACCTTGTTTTGATGATCCATCACTGCATCATTATAACTCATTCTAAGATTTGACAATTGTGTCTTTCTATTGAAACATGTGACCAATGTCTTTATATTGAGATATGTGACAAATTTCTTACCCTCATAAATGGACATCAATGTATTCCACACCTCAAATTCTTCTTTAAAATGCATCATGTGGGAAAACACCATATTCTTTACACACATTGTAAAAATGTATGTACCTATGGTAGTCATCTCATCACATGAATCCTTGTTTGCTTGTGTGGAACTCTATGCTAGAGTATAAAATTTCCCATCAACAAGTGAAAATAAAGGGAGCTATAGGTCAACCTTAACACAATGAGGGGAGAGAGAGAGAGAGAGAGAGAGAGAGAGAGAGAGAGAGAGAGAGAGAAGACCTCCCTTATATTATGTATGACCTTGGTACGCATTTGTCTAGAACTCCCCGTACACAAGGCAAGGACCCCTCACTAACATGGCTCAGAGGCTCATCATGCATGGATGCGTGGCCAACTCGAAGGTCTAGGAGACTAATGCGCCAACATCCTGGAACTCACATGCCAAGTTTGATAAATAGACCTATCAAAGCCAATACATGGCTCCCATAGTACATCTCCCTCTTGGCTCTAGGGACTAATTAGGAACATGGAGCCACACACCATAAATATTAAAGAAATACATCATTTTATGAGGACTATCCAAGGTAGAGGACCTTTATTGACTCAACACACATCATTTATTTCATTCATTAACAACCCCAAGGCAGCCCCAAATATTCCTAACCATTATCTATTATTTCAGATAGATCATGCAAAAGAATAGATAAAGCTCGTCGGTTAGGTACAATAGATGTGGCATAAAGATTTTAGAACTTGGCTTTGATTGTCGTGGGTGAAGCAATGGGGTCAAAGTGACAAAGTAATTTGTTATCCAACCTCATACTAATATGAGCCAATGCTTTCTCCCTAGATTATATGACTTCTTCACGAGGATAAGGCTCCATGGTATCAAATCGATCTGAGCTAGTGAAGTGGTGGACTAGTAGCTCCCATAGGTAGAAATCCCACAGGTAGAAGTGGCAAATGAAGCAGCAAATCGGGGGCACCAATCGAGGCAGTAGGCAATTGCAAATGGAGCCGAGGGCAAAGGGCAGCTACAAATGATGTAGTTGATGGGCAATCTGTACGGGAATTTGTTTGGGCACACATCTCAAGGGTAGGGTGAGCATGAATAATAACGCCAATGGTCAATGTAGTAGAAGCTCTCTTCAAGTAGGTCGTTTCTTCAAAAATGGGCTCCAAATGAGGTCGTTTTTAGGGTGACCATTAGTAGAAACATCTCCACAATAGTAAGCATATTTCCTTCACAAAATGGCCCCAAAGCAATTAAAATGAGGTGTTTGTGAGCAAAAACGAGCTATATTTTTCCTTTTTCCTCTACGAAGACGCCCACTGATGCCCACAAGAATGGTGGTCGAGTTGCTCCTTTGTGGGCAACAAACCAAGCTCCATAGCTTCCAAAGGTGAGGCTAAGGTAGGAGAAGAGAACAAGATGTGGAGAAAGGAGTGGAAGGGAGCTCAATCATGGAGGAGAGGATGGCTTCCATTTATGGGATTCTCTCATCCTCTAGATTGAGCATGGAGAAGGGAAAGGTAGGAAAAGAGGCTGTGATACCACATGAAGGTGCATGGTGGAGAGGGAGAGAGAGAAAGGGTAGGCTAGGGAGAGAGATAATGATACTCAAAGAGAGACATAATGAAATGGAAATGAAATAGCAAGAGCAATGAACAAAATGAAAGTACTAACATGTAGACCAAAGAGCTTGTAGGCTTGATACTTGATTGATTTGACACGAGACAAGTACAACTCTTATATAGAGCACACACACACATATGAACACCAGTGCATATGGGATAACTCCCAATGTGACATGTGGCATCCATAGGACACACTAGACTAGAACTCACTAGAACACACCAAATTGACTCATCTTGACTCTATTTCCTAACACTTCTATGTATGGTTGATCAATATGCCTGTGTTATGGGTAAAATATCTTGGAAATTTTAGAAGCAATATGATAAGTAAAAGAACTTATATGCTTTGCACCCAAGGAGAAGCATATCATTGTGCAATTATCTAAGGAAAGGTGGAAGCACATGCACATCTTTACATAGAGTTGCATTTTCCTTGCACCCACAATATCAAATGCATGCCCTTAGTCACAAAATCTGGAGGACATAGGAAACTTTTGATATGTTTGTTTAAAACCTCTTACTATGAGGAGACAAGGGAAAACTACCCTGCAACAAGTAAAGTACACAGATTGTGAAGCTTTGTTTGGAGACCCTTGGCATCTTGATGCTATTAAGACTACTATTTCACCAACTTGGTGGAAGAAATATGGTGGAGATTCATTTAAGTTGTAGTATATTGCAACACTTGTGCTCTCAATTGTTCCATTATCTAGTGCTTGCAAGAAAAATTGGAGTGCATATGATTTTATTCATTCAAAGAGATTTCAACCGGTTGAAACCATCTAGGGATGCTGACTTAGTTTATTGTTTTGGAAACTTGTGACTCTTGAAAGCGCTCAATGTTGCAACTAAGGTAGCAAGCATATCCAATGCACATGGCAATGATGAACAATGGGTAACTATGGTATTTGTGGTTGATGGTTCCTTCACTAAAGAAGACGATGAGGAGGCCAAAGAGATCGATGATATCACACCCATTCTAAGTGCAATATAAAATGTTGTATGATTCAAATAGATAGATGGATATGAGAATATGTTATGTAAATTGAAGAGTGCTTATCTTTCTTAGCTAATTTGATGGTATTAACATGTAGTTTCATAGGTACATGGTAATTGGACCTATACAGAATGTGAATCAATTAAAAAAATTGAATTCCATGTTCAACAAGTGTGTCTTCTAATAACACGTGGCTTGTCCACTTGATATGTCTCTCACACGGCATGCATCAATGGATACATGGTATTTGGATCAAGTAATCTCTCTATCTTATTTTTTTGGATTGATTTTTTTTTTAGTATTGCCTTAAGAATTTGATTGAACACTTGAAGATATGTCTAGTTCAACTAGTACTCTCTCTTCCCATATTCATTTGTGCTCAATGTTAGAATTATGTTCAAGAATTTTATTTTTTATTTTGCAAATGTATATGTGATCTTTGAGATCTTACATATTCATTTGAAATCATATATGAGGATTCAAGGATAAACATCATGTTCTCCTTCTCTTTAAAATCATATTCATAAAATTACATGCGATGAACATGTCTACAAGATGAAACACATTCATTACATTCAACACATGCCCATAGCATCAAAGTCAATATGTTTACAAAATAACATTACATAAGCTCAGAAGAAAAAGAACTAGGGACAATGTTTGTAGGTCTTTGATTGCTTAGTCTTCTATCATGGCTATTTAAATTAGTCAATTCTATAAAATTGAATGAGTCAAATGCATCATTCATGTCTATATCCCCAAACATGCTTTTGTATCTTGTGATCGCATCAAAATCCTGTAGTGCCTGGATGCGAGCTTAGTGTCTAGATCTCCTCATCTTTGGATGTAATTCAAGTTTGCAAGTCCTTTATGATGACACCTTGGTGGCAATGGCTAGCTCAACCAAGTCATTGTGTGCTTGTGATTCACAACACAAGGCCTTTGAGACTTTGTTTCTCTATTCTTAGTCTTGACTTTCTTGTGCTAAGTTAGCCTTCCCTTTGCTATTCTTGAGAGTTGATGTTTGTGTATGTGATCGACGTGACGATATAATATGTCATGAACATACACCTGTCACCTCTAGAGCCTTTGAAGCAAGATATTGTCAAATGTCTTGTGTTTTAAGCCAACAAGCTTGGGATGCAAGTAATTATTTCTTGCACTTCCAATTTAAAGAAACAATGTCTTTCTTACAAAATTTGATGGACAAATCTTAGCCACTCGCTTGAGGCTAAGTGGATCTCCTATCAGTGTCATGATCTATGGGACCCATAGTGACGATCCCTAAACTCTCTTTTCCTAGAAAATTATTTATTCACTTAATATTGGATGAGCCTTAGCATGATTTAACTCCATTGACAACTCGGGCTACCAAGGTCCAAAACCAACATTGGCATCAAGTGGCTCCTCCACTATTGGTAGGTTTGGGGTTTCCTTATGAGGATCATCCATAAAGACATCAACCCCCTCTATTGACATTTTATATTCTTGGAAACAAGACAATTAATTACATTACCAAGGTGCTAAAATATTTTTTACAATCATGACTGAAAGCTTCTAGTTGTCTGAATCTTCTAGCTCCCTCTCGAAGCCTATGCCACCGCCTTGCTCTCTCCCTTCTATCTCCCCTTGCTACCTCCATCTTAGGTGCTCCTTTCCTCACGCTGCATCCTCTCTCTCTCCCTCTCTCTCTCTCTCTCTCTCTCATGCCTAAACTATGATCAATTAAGTGTTAATCAAGCATCATAGCAAACAACTAATTAATCAACCCTCTCTCACCTTCCTCTTAGAGAGCCTACCACCCGAACCTCCTAGAATTTTCTTCAAAAAATTTAGGAATGCACTTCGATTGATTGGGGATGAAAATTTTGTGTAGTTTGTTAGTTTTAGATTTTCAAAATCGAGCGAGCCATTTGGAGATTGGTGACAACAAGGTGTCCCATTGAGGCAAAATGATAATTGAGAAGCAATGTGGCTACAAAGAAATGCAAGGGTATTTAATTATGCATTTTTGACATCGTGAGCTCATGAAAAGACATTGAGAAAACAATTGGATACAAGAAAAAGACCACAATGTCCCGAAATTGGCCTAGAATTAGAGTGAGGATTGCCATATATGAATCTTTATACCTCATCCCATTTTGGGATATTAGTAGGTACGTTTAGAAAATCGTTCTCGAAAAACGATAATATAAAGGATAGAAAGCACATGATAAAGTGTTAATATGCCGTGTCAACAAAGAGTAGGGGGGTGTCCGTTGCATAAGGGAGTGGCAGCTGGCTGTATGGGAATTTACACCTTAGGGAATGAATATTGGTGAGACCCATTGTAACCCAGTGCCAAGATCAAACGTGCGACGAGGCGGCCAAAACCATTGAAGAACTAGTGGCGATGGATCATCCTCGTCTCCTTGACGCATCCTTTCGCTACCGACAACTTCCAAGTATTATCAACGCTTTTGGAAGTTGACAAACTTGATGCAACATGTGAACACGAACGCAAACCGTATCGTAATCCCCACGTGGACTCCCGCTACAGCTCCTAGGAAGTCGTGACGAAAACCCCACTGTTCTTGCATGTACTGAGGTACCGTCTGCTTTCCCTTTCCAAGGACACCAATAAATACGCAATCCAGATCACCCAATTGAGAAGTCATCAAGCCATATACCGTCCAAGAAATAGGATCCCCCCAATAATACCATCTCCACCAAACAGGAATTCGCTGCATTGCATGCCGACAAATTTGTTAGACAGCGCTCAGATGGCCACAGACAACTTCAAAAACTAAATATGCAAATTCGTAGGGCATGGATGAATTTAATTTGTTTCGAACATATTGACTGTACACAATCTACTCTGGCTGAAGGACCTCCTTCAACTCATCTTATTCCGATACTTCTCTGTCATTGGCTCTGAAGGCTCTGGTCCCTGACATTTCTTTAGATCTGGAGCTTTAACTTGGAGTATTTACAAGTTGGTAATATCCCCTCTGCTTCTATTCAGTTGACCTCAACTGAAAAGATTCCTTGTAAATATCCAGGAGCTGTGGATGATCAGACATGTCTTCATCCCTCCACTTGGCATCCAATGACGAATAGTTCTTGAATTTTACAAGGTACACAATCTACTCTGGCTGAAGGACCTCCTTCAACTCATCTAATTCCGATACTTCCTCTGTCATTGGCTCTGTAGGCTCTAGTCCCTGACATTTCTTTAGAAGACTCACATGAAAGGCATTGCGAATCCTCCAATGCTCTCGCAATGCCAATCTGTATGCATCCTCATTAATTTCATATGTAACCCTAGAAGGGCCATAATACCTGCGAGATAACTTTGACATACACTTTTTCTTTGGCCTTAAGCTTGCGGAGCCTGGCTTCTTCGAACTTCAAAAGTATCCAATCCCCTTGCTTGAGATCTAACTGCCTCTTGTGCTTATTTACAACCTTCTTATGCTTTTCTTGATACCTTTCTATTGTTGTCCGGACATGGCTAAAAGCTATCTGAACGTCCCTGACAAACTCATTAGCGGCAAAAATCTCATCTTTGGTTCTCAAGATAGGTGGCAGAATCACCTTTCCATTCCTAATCTAATTTTTGGTCAATCATGTAGCATTTCAATAAATCCAACACTGTTGAATTCGCTACTTCGCTTAGACCATCTATTTGGGGATAAAAAGAAGAAGAAAAAATCAGATTCTCCCCATATTATCATAAAGGGCTCTCCAAAATAGACTGGTCATTCTAGGATCTCGGTCACTGACAATGGCGATGCCATGGTGCTTAAAGATCTGTGCCATGAAAGCTTTAGCCATATGATCTCCCTTTAGAGTTTTACGTACAGGAATGAAATGAGCCTGCTTACTGAATCCATAAGTGATAGTCCAAATCCCATCATTCCCTGAATTTGATCTTGGCAAATTAAAAATGAAGTCCATTGCGATACTTTCCCATGGTGCTTGAGGCACAAGAAGAGGTATAAGTAGGCTAGGTGCGTTCCACCTATCATATTTGACATTTTGACAAGTGAGGCATTCTATGGCAAACTAGTGTATATCTTTGCGCATCGCTGACCAACAAAAATACCTGTGTAAAGCCAAAGTGGTAGCTGCAATCACTCTATGCCAAGCATATGGAGGTGCATGGCATCCCTCCAAAATATTTTGCCTCATCTCTCGAGTGATGCTAAGCAGTCAACTTTCACTAGATACCCATCTTTTAGGGAATAGTGACTGGTGGGCTGCCCCTCTTGCACTTGCTTCAAAATCTCACCAAAATCTGCGTCATTAGCTATCGTTCTCTCATGTCTTTGAGATCTCTATGATAGCCAATAGTCACATTATTCACCTAGGGTCTTCAAGACAAAGCATCTGCCACTTTGTTCTATGCTCCCAGAGTATGGACAATTTGAAAATGATACATTGACAGCATATTTGCCCATTTCATGTGCTTCTCGAATAGCTTAGTCTGAGTCAAGAAGTATCTCTGACTTTGGTGATCAGTCTTTGCTGTAAAATCAGCACCCAAAAGATATTGCTTCCATGTATTAGCGGCATATATCATTACTAACAACTCTTTCTCGTAGATTTTCAAATATCTTTCAATAGTCTCCAGCTTCATAAGCCACTACATAACCATTCTAGTGCAATGTAGCCCCAACACTCTCTCCACACGATCACAATCCACATCAAAAGGCTAATACAAAACAAGAACTATCAGAAGTGGCTCTGTGATTAGCTTCTCTTTGAGTGTAGTGAATGCTTTCTTTTGTGAAGTACCCATCTAAATGCTACATTTTTCTTGGTCAAGTCATGAAGTGGAACGGTGATATCCGCAAAATGCCTGATAAATCTTATGTAATATGAACACAGGCCTAGGAAATTACTGACTTCATGCACAATTTTTAGCTCTGGCCATTCCTGGATGGCTTGGATCTTTACCGAATCCATCAGTATTCTTTCCTTGGATATTATATGCCCCAAATCATGGATTTCTTCTAAGAAAATTTCATTTTTCTTGCTATTTGCATAGAGCTGATGATTTTGTAGCTCTTGGAAAACAAGAGCAAGATGCTCCTTATGCTCTTCTTCGGACTTTGAGAAGACAATTATGTCATCGAAGAAGGTACCTGTGAACTGTCTATAAGGACTAAAGATAGTATTCATCATTCTGTTAAAGATTGCCGGGGCATTCGTTAACCCAAAAGGCATCACCAAATACTCATACAGCCCAAAAGTAGTGCGAAAAGTTATCTTGTGCACATTCTGTTGCTATATTTTGATTTGACAATAACCACTCTTCAAATCTATCCTGAAAAAAACTAAGGGTCCATTGAGCTGGTCCAGCACATCATCGATGTGCGAGATTGGAAATATGTTCTTGATGGTCGTCTTGTTTAGTGCACGATAGTCAACACACATACGAAATGAACCATCTTTCTACTGTACAAGAAGTAAAGGGAAACAAAATGGAGAGGATCCGGGCTCAATCAGCCCTTTGGGACAACAAGTCCTGCACTTGGGCCTTGATCTCTTCTTGCTCAGTTGCGCTAACTCTATACAGGGCCCATTAAGTGGCTCATTGCCAAGAATAAGTTCTATGCAATTATCTTCAGGTCTCTCAAGGGGTAACTCCCCTGACAAAGCATATGAAAAACAATCTTTAAATTTTATGAGAAACTGAAATTTATCTTTATCTGCCCCATTCATTTCAACAATTCTTTCTTTAATAAAAACATGTACGCTGAGACTGCAGACTTTATTGCTTTTCCAACTAAAACATTAGATATAATGGGGATGGACCATGTGCACTAAGATTGCAGACTTTATTGCTTTTCCAACTGAAACATTAGATACAATGGGGATGGTCTCCCCTCTATTCCTAGTAACAACACACTATGTCTTATCCCAAACTCTCAGGAGGGATAACTTCATTGCCTTGCAATGAAACCAAGGCATTCCCAAAACTACATCATGATGTTTAAGCAGGAAATGAAGAAATACTCATGATCAACATAACTCTGTACATGAAGACGGAGCTTCCCAATTAAGGAAGTAACAGGCACAGGGCCCCCATAGAGCATCTGATCGGCATCAAGGGCCCTACCCAACTCTTCTGTCTTAATTCCCAGCCTTAGGGCTAAATCTTCAGAGATATAATTGTCCGTAGCCCCTGGATCAAATAGTATGAGCACCTGTTGGTCTCTTATCTTGCCCCATGAAAGCAGCAACTCTCTTTCCTCCAAATTTGACACTTTGCCCAAAACGTCCGAAATTCGTTGCTCTTCCTCTGCATGAGGATTTACGAGCCTGAGGAACAATGGATCCCTTCTAGCTTCTACAAGCCGTGCCAGTAAATGTCTAAAGTTGCCTTAGTCTTTGACTGCTCACTCGGCTCTTGTGTGGCCTGGTCATCCCTATCCTCATTGGAGGGCATGACATACTACTGTGAAGCCATCTTAGCAAACTTAAGTCCGAACCTGTCAACTCTCGCACTGAGGGATAAACTAATGCAAGAAACTCTTTGTCTTTTCACTTAGAAAACCTCAGCAAGAGCTTTTTTGCATCCATAAACTTTTCCCAAATTGGTGCCTATTATGACCAAACTACATGCTCAACCAAGACCGCTAATTGGACGAATCCAAATTCACAGGTGAAGGCACGATGAATAAAAGCCATTCTCTAGTTCAACAAGCTCGTCACACACTCTACATAAGAAGTACCTGCATGCTGAATACCAAAGCCCACAATTCCCTAAATGGATCTAGTATGCCACATGTCTACATTTTAGGGTACCTCCTAAATGCATCATTTACCCCTCTCTTGGGATATCATTGAAATCATTTGCCCCTTGGCACCTTTAATGCATTTAGACCCCTTAGCCTTAGATCCACCTAGTCTAGTGCTATGTCACCCTCACCCAGGACCTTGACCTTGATTCCTTTTTTATCATTTACATGAAGCCCAAACAAATATAATACAAACATTGATCCTTTAAAGGAAAAGGTCGACTGACCCTTCCGAGGTCATGTTGCCTCAACTTGAGTGTAACATTCCTTCCCTCTTCAAGCATCAGCGTCCTCGATGATAAAGTCTGGGAACACTCTTCGTAACTGGTATACACATTCCTAGGTAGCTTCTAATAGAGGTACCATGCCATGCAACCAACACCGTGGGTATCTTCCGATTGCGTACTTGCATTGTTCCTCGGTCCAGGATTCTTGTTGGTTTGTGTCCTGCATTATCCTCTATCTCCTGAAACAAAACAACACCCCCGATTAGTGAGTCACCTGTATGCAAAAATTTCTTTAAACGAGAAACATGAAACATTGGGTGCACCTTACAACCCTGTAGTAATTCTAATTTATAGGCCACCTTGCCTATTCTTTTTAGAATTAATCACGGCCCACAATATCGGGGTGATAACTTAGCACACTCTCTTGCATTCAAAGACTTAGAGTGCGAAGGAACTTTGAAAAAAAAAAATTCTCCTTCCTTAAATTCTCTAACGGATCTATTTTCATCCGCATACGCCTTCGCTCTATCCATATCCTGGCGGATGTTAGCTCTCGTAAGTGCTAGCATCTCCTGCATCTGAACCACAAAGTTTGCAGCACTAGGTACTTTTTGAGATACTCCAACTGTAGTTGGATTCGCTGGTCTATAACCATAGTTCAGCTCAAACGGACTGAACCCTGTAGAGGAATGTTTTCTATCATTATAGGCAAATTTTAACAATGGCTAAAATTTGGTTGATTGTTTCCGTTTGACCATCCATTTCTGGATGATCCCCACTACTCATTCCCAACTCAGTCCTTAGTGTCTCAAACACTGCAGTCCAAAAATGACTGGTAAATTTGACATCCCTGTCTGACACTATGGATTTGGGTAATCCATGCAAATGAAATATATGTTTAATAAACAAATCCGCTACTTGCGGGGCACTAACAGACTCTCTAGTTGGAATGAAGTGAGCCATCTTGGTTAGACAATCAACTATCATAAGGATAGAATCATATCCACCTTGTGTCGTAGGTAGACCTACAATAAAGTCCATGGAAATGCTCTCCCACCTACCTGGGTGGCTTCACCCGCTTTGCCTTACTTACCTGACACGAAAAACATGTCATATATTCATGAATATGTTTTTTCATTTTTTGCTAAAAGAAATCTCGTTTCACGAGATCATACGTTTTCTCGACTCTTGGATGTCCCGCACATGGGCTATCATGGCATTGTTGAATGACACTCTACCTGAGATCATTCTGATTAAGTACTACTACCTTGAACTCCTCTGCTATTTGATCAGCCAACTTGGCCATCTCTCCATTGGCCAACATCAGTGCTAGCCGAAGGACCATCAATCGGCTCTACCGATGCTGTACAAAGAAACAAAAACTCTTCTTGAGCTTTTCGAATTTCCATTACAGAAACCAACGGTCCTTGAGGTATATCTTTTTCACCTCGTAAGACATACATCACATCATTCATCTTGAATTGATAAATGTGCTTTTTCCAATCTATGGCTAGATTATACCTAGAATGCGAAGCCTTACCCAAGGCTATGTTAGCGTGAGTAAGCTTTGTCATTTCAAAATCAAGCTTCTCAGCATAGTTCTAAATTCAAAGTTCCAACTAAGTAACCCTTTGGTCCCATACTTCAATTGAACTTCCGTCTGCCATTCTGACTATATATGCATAGTTAGATGGGCTAGTCTTTAATTTTAGCCTCTTTACAAGCTTGGAGTTAATTACATATGCGTTGACGTTGAGTCAAACAACACAATGACATCATGATTGGCTACTTGCCCTTTCATCTTAATTAACTCCGTATCATTAAAGGCTATATACCCCGTTGCTGCAGGCTTTGACAGGACATTATCAGGTGCACTAGTTACTAGCTTAGCAACAGGCACACATAACAAAACAGGTACTGACCTTTGAGAAGATCCCGCTAGGTGAATCTGCATTTGTTCTGCTCTGGAACTTCCCTCCATTTTCACATCGCATTCTGAGATCACCATCTCAGCCATCCAACGATCCTTGTTTCATGGACAATCTTTTCACTGATGAGGCTGAAGGCATCCAAAACACAAGCCTTCTCTCCTTGCTTTTTCTCTTTGCTATGGGTTCAAAGAAGACTTCAACCAAGCTCGGGCTGCCATTGGTGTTACTTTTCTTTTCATTCCAATGGTGGTACTTGGTCTAGGAGTCTCAACTGGCTTCGCCTGCTTGGCTTGACCACTAGGCTGTGAGGCACTCCATTTGCTAATCCACTTCTTCTTAAACCCAGTTTTCTTCGGGTACTCATACTGAGTCCCAACCTGCACAAACCCACTTGGTCTGTTCCCTTTGGCATCCTCATAGTTCAGGGCTATGGCAATTGCTTCATCTAGCATGTTCGCATACTTAGCCCAAACTTTCATCTTGATCCGATCATTCAGTCCAAAGATAAAATCTTTTACCTAGATTGACTGAGGTAGAGGTTCATTAACTTCCATTACACTTTCTTTGAACTTATCAATGTATTCCGCCACTGATAAATTTCTCTGACGAAGGTTTTGATACCAATCCCAAGCTCAAGATGCTTCGTCAAGAGGTAAGAAGTGTTTTCTAATTTCTTTTTAAAACCCCTCCCAAGTAGTAGATGCCATTCCATCTTTCTGTTGTTTTATCCACCACCTATTCGCTGCCTTATTAAACATATGGGTGGCCTCGCGGATTTTCTTCATATCATTCCTGATTTCACAAATGGCGAAAGCCTCATCCCATTTGTGTAACCAGGTCTCTATGATATCGAAACTACAGTTAGACATCTGACCAAAATACTTTTCTGGCCTAAAATTGGCAATATTAGGCACCTTAGCTGTCCTAGGCTCGACCGTATGAACACTGGTTTCAGGCTCCATTGGAGATTTACCTTTCTCTTCTTGAGATGCTCTAATAGACATACTATAAACCATTTTTCTGAGCTCGAATTGCCCTACATTTGCTTATAACTGTTGCACTAAAATCTGTTGCAAGGCATCCTCTAATAAGGCAATTCTACCAAATAGTGTATGGCCTACTAGGCGTGACACCTGCGGGGTCGGTCGAACTTCGAACTCTACGGGATCCACCCTAGAAGCTTCTTCTTCTACTTCCATTTAGGTCGATGGGTGTTTTTTTTTTTTTAATAAATAAATAAAACACCGCTTAAAACTGTATTTACAAACCGCTTTTCAATCTCATAACCACAAAAGGTGTCTAAACCGGAGTAACCATCAACTAAAAATAATTGAGAACCAAGATAAATATCTTTTCCCTATACTAGGAAAATATCTGCAATCTCAAATAACTCAAACCCCGAGGGCAAATAAACTAGCATATACCCCAACAAAACTTAAAAGGCATAGAAAGCTCCCTGGTCATATTTCTGCTACATGAAGAGATCAACTTGTCCCTGCCTTGTGACCACGAACATGCGGGGTGCCTACCCTTTCCTCCACGCTCACCGCACCAACAAACAAAGCACTTCGACCAAGGGATGGATGATGTGGCTTTCTTTCAATACAAACGTTCAAACGATCACCTCGCTCCCGAGATCTCCTTCACCCAATCTCTGTGAGTATCTATTCTGGACGCCACATGCAAAGTAACCATGTCGTAGCAGCAAACACAACGCCCAACTCTACGTACTCAGATGACCATCCACTCCTTTTTTAGCAACCAACCAATCTAGCTGTTTAAACTACACCGGATCAGAGATCGTGGTAAGATACTTTCTTTTGGCTTGGATAGAAGGACTTGAGCGCAGGCCAGCAGCAATAAATCTGTGTGCACCAACATTTCCTTATAGCCGAGTAAAGCGACGTTAAACTGTTGCACCTTTTTACGAGCTCTCATAACGCCAAAGCTTTCACAAACAACAAAGTCAAAGGTTCGTATCGACCCATCAACGATTGTAGTCACCCGTCCAATGACAAACCAGGAGCAAAATAAATTCCTTTGACAAATGGGTAAAGCAATGAGCGCTTGTGAACCAATTACATCCCACGTGATGGCATTATGCAATTACTAACATCGGGACTTCGTTGAACATTAGACCATGCGTAGACTTTGTGTAGAACCCAACCAACCGCGCTCTCTAACTGAGAAAGATCCCTAGGTCACTCCACATGCTTGCACACACAACGTAATAGGAGTCTTCTCCCTGGGATTTGCACCACATCAAATAGGAATCCGAATTTCCTCCTCTAAGGCTAATGCGACGTGAGCACAGAGGGAATTCTATCCAGACTCAACGTTTACCAAAAGTCATGTGCTCTACGTCCACTGACTTTTGCATCGACAGAACCGTTTTCAGACCATCAACTCACAAGAGCTTGCTGACGATCTACACCCACGCAACAAATCAAGGCTGATCCTTGTGCCCTGAAAGCTTCTCCAAGCCCAACACAACTCGCTCGACCTTCGGCTTTGATACCAAAATATTTCAACCAAACTACATGCTCAACCAAGACCGCTAATTGGACGAATCCAAATTCACAGGTGAAGGCACGATCAATAACCACCCAACCATTCTCTGGTTCAACAGGCTCGTCACACACTCTATGTAAGAAGTACCTGCATGCTGAATACCAAAGCCCACAATTCCCTAGATGGATCTAGTATGCCACATGTCTATATTTTAGGGTACCTCCTAAATGCATCAATTACCTCTCTCTTGGGATATCATTGAAATCATTTGCCCCTTGGCACCTTCAATGCATTTAGACCCCTTAGCCTAGTCTTGTGCCATGTCCCTCACCCAGGACCTTGACCTTGATTCCTTTTTTATCATTTACGTGAAGCCCAAACAAATATAATACAAACATTGATCCTTTAAAGGTCGACTCACCCTTCCGAGGTCATGTTGCCTCAACTTGAGCGTAACAGTGCCAACCAATTGTTTGAAACTTGAAGCATAACCTCAAAACTCAAATATGCTATGTGCCCCTTTTCTGGTTACTGCAAATAACACTCAAAATGCATCTGGCTTCTCTTTTCTCTGCTCAAAGGCATGCATTTGTAATTCTTTGTGCCTCTGCAATTTTCTGATTTTCTCCTTTTTTCTGACAAATATGATCTGACAGAGTGCATTTTGGCAGGCAGAAACTCGCAAGTACTCTTTTTTTTTTTCTAACTAGTTGCCTAACCAAAGCAACTAAACCAAATTTGAGTCTCGTTAACTGAAACTAGTTACTATAACTGAAACCCTAACCAACGTCAACTAACGAGAGTAAAGTCAAGCTAACCAGAGGTCAACCACCTCGGCAACTTAGCTAGCCTGCCACACCACCACCTGCATGCTCTGCCACGTGCCAAATCTGTATCCAAATCAACCACGTCATCACGTCAGTTGACACGTGTCAGCATTGTATTCAACACTGCCACATCAGCGCCACGCTGTCAGGTCGCCACGTCAGTCTCTGTTTGGCAGCGAAATCACCTCCAGACCTTGCGCTGCCTCAAGGCTTGCGCTAGCGTGAAGGCTTCTCTGTACGTTTCACCCATGGAAAAGCCTCGCTCGCAGCACCGCAACAGCATCACCAGCCACGCGATAGCATCGCTTCACAGGAACAACGCGAAACGGGAATCTTTCAGGATCACCACCCATCAGTACTGGTCCAAGCGCCTAAGAAGCGCTTTTGCCAACATTTCTCGCTGATCCATCATCCATACCCGTTCCTATCCAGTTCGTGGACAACACAAAAATTCGTGTGTGGACTTCCGCCGTCGAAGACGATTTGCCATACGTTTATCACGTGCTAAACCGTGGAACTTGACCCTTGTTTCCTCGATCTGTCCTGCACAGACACTCAATGGCATCGCTCTAGATTAGCAACGTAGCGTTTTGTCAACTAAGGACCGTGCTCCCTTAAGAAGGAGAACATGCCCTGCTATGACACCAATGAAACTTCTCTCCACACAAAACCCCTCGTAAATCAACGTAGCTTAATTTTTCTCTGGATCTCTCTCTCTCTCTCTCTCACTCCCTCTGTATGCAACACATTAGGGCCCAGGACAAACAGTTGGGCTGGATTCCCCGAAGGATTTTATTGCTTTTGATAAGAAAAACTGATTACAAGAGTTCAACGTTTCAGCTACTTACAAAAATCCATACGTGAATCCTTTTACAAAGAGCTCATAGCTCATTTCTTTGGCAACATGCCAATTGTCAAATTTTAAACTACTTTCCTAATTACATGCCACCTAAGGGCAACTCTTGAGTCTTCGAAGCACTTCACGGGGTGATCTCCTCCATATTGATTTGCGCCTTCAAGCCTCTTGGTACTTGCAATTATTAACTAAATCACACAACTATGGCTCCCATTAATGGTTAGCGCTTTGCATGCAAAGAATAATATGTGGACTAATCCTAGTTGTTGTGGGCGATGTTCACATAACATAAAATAATTTCTTTGGTCGACCAAGGTCAATCCTCTTGATCATAATTAAGGGGCTTGACTGACAGTTGAAGCGCCTTAATTATGACCAAGTCTCTCCAACCGAAGTTGGCACATCTTGGTTAATAGTTAATCCTCTTGGCATAAGCCAAGTCGCGTTGACCAACGTCAACACAAAGTCAGCTTTGTGGTTCTTTGGTTAACCGTAGTTAACTCTAAGCCAAGACTCCCAACTCTTTGGTTAACCGTAGTTAACTCTAAGCCAAGTCTCCCTAACCGGGGTTAGGCTTACATAACCGGAGTTAAGTATCTTTGATCGTAGTCAATACTTTGACCAACAAAAGATAACTCTTTGAACATAATTAAACAAGTGAGTACAAGTACTTGTGAGCATTGCCTTCAAATTGGTTCTGTCAAAGGAAAACAATTGTCAAGATGAATGAATAATTAATTTGCAACACCTGTGATGGATGCCTCTGTATAGGAAAGTTCAAATGATTTGCAAACTCTATGTGTGTGTGTGTGTGAGAGAGAGAGAGAGAGAGAAAGAGATAGAGTTCTTAAAAAAAGAAAGTGTGTGTGAGTGAGTGTGTGTGTGAGAGAGAGAGAACCAAAATAGAAGGGGGCCACTCGGCAACAAAGTGTGTGAGACACTTTTTAACAAAAATGTAGCTAGAGCGCTGCTTGGAAGGCAGTGCTAATAAACGAAGAACTCTTTAATTATGATTAAATAAATGGTCAACTGGAACTTTAACTTGTAGTATTTACAACTTGGTGACATTATCAGCATCTGAATCTCTTGGAGTCTGTTCCATGTGCTTTTTTCCTTCATAAACTTGGTTTCTTCGGAGCTGTTCAAGCCTTTTGTTCATAATTGCAAAGGAATTCTGCATCCTAACCCATTGGCCTTAGCACATGCAATATAGGATCTACATTACCATTGTTGATCTGCTCCTGCCCTTAAGATATTTGCTCATGTGAGGAGCTAGGGACATCCTTATGGTCCATGCCCTCCTCTTCAACTCCCTGAATGGAGCCATTGCCCAATGAAGCCAAACCAACCTGCCCCATGGAATAAGATTAGAACATCACTCTTTAAGGAATGGTTTCAAGATCTCCCATCTCTTGCTTCCTATTATGACTACCTCCTTAGATGCATGTTAGTAACCTGAATCCAACTGGAAGTGAAAACATTGTCTCTAACTGTTTAGAACAATGTTTGAACAATAAATTCATAGTTTAGAACATTGTTTAGGTCCTGTTTGTGCTGTAGACACACTGTTTGGTAGACTTTGCCAGAACAGTATAATGCCAGTTGCCAGGGCAGCAGATTCACTCTCCACATGACAGTTGCACAGATTGTCCTAATTCAGATCTTTGAGGGCTCAATCTTCATCAAATGCAAATAGAATAGAGCAGAATAGCATATAGAACTTAAAAGCCCCAAACTTCATTGTCTATAGTCTAGTATTAACAACTGTCAACAAAATGCGCCTCCTGGAAACCAATTTCAAGGCAAATGAAAGGGCAAAGGAGCTCTGATGGCCATCAAACCTGGACCAGTGCTTTCTGCAGCTGGGGCGACTCCCTGTATGCGATCAAAATGCCAATTAAAGTAATAGATGTCCAGATTGCTGTAGATGAAGATACCGCCATAGATACCTAGGCGATTCCGGCCCAATTGAGCCCAAATGATTCCCAAACTTGGTACAAAGTTTGCCGCAGCTGGGACTACTCCCTAGCTGCAGTCAAAACATCATTTGGTATAGTAGATACCCTGATCGCTACAGAAAAGTACAACTGCCTATGTCACATATACTCGAGCAATTCTAGCCCAAATGCTGGAATTTCGCATCAGTAGCTTAGGGCTTATGATCAAGAGTTCAACCCGATTACAATGATGTATGAATCATTCAATTCTGAGCAGGTTGGAATTTCGAGATAATCTAAGGCATCACGTAGATAGAAACACCTGGCCACAACAGATTTTTGCAGAAAGGTAGGCCCAAGGCTCAAGAGCTGGTGCTCCAATTTTCAGAATGAAATGATAAAGATTTCACCACAAAATCGCATGAAAGTGATCTGATACCAATGTAGCTAAGCCAACTCACAACCTCGCTAATTAAGCCCTAATCTTTAGCTAAACTAGCCCTAGAGGTAGCAGCTAGTAGTGAAAGGACAGAACAGCATGTAATTATGAGAATCCATTAGCAAATCATTAGCGAAGTACCAGAAAAACTTGAGGGAATCCATGGCTTATGAGGGGCTGCCCAAGCAACAAGCCAGGGAGAAGAGTCCTGGTTCAGCTTAGAGCAAACAGGCTCAGCTGTAAATGATGTTCATTAGATTGCAGTCAAAGTATGAGTACCTAGTATAGCAGGGCCCCCTTTAAAGGTATAGGCCTGGACAAAATTTACCACCATGCTTATGGGATGGCTGCCCTAGGATGCCACATGGCAACATTAGGCCATCCTACTAAAGTACTACTTATTTACAAAGCCATTGAGAGGCTGATTAGACTAGAAATTTTCTAAGTAGAATTGACCTTTGTTACAGCCATTCTCGTAAGACTTGGAGGGCCACAATATTTAAAATTTTGGCCAATTCCGTTCAGGCAGTCTACGAATAGTGTGGCGATACCCCAGGCATCCGAAATTAGATGACAAGATAAGAGAATATGTCTGCAAGATTGGAAGCAAACCTTTCCTTGATTAAAAAAAAAGGATTCCCTGAAAATTAACCAGCAGTATGGCTGTTAACAAGAAAAAAGACTCAAGTGTGAATCACCATTGAATGCAACAATAAATCACTTTTACCCAACAAAACAGAGCCACCATAAATTTGCCCCTTTTCTTTTAAATATTTAGATATTCATTTGGTTTAAGTTTTAAGAAACGTACTTTGTCAGCCCAAGTAATAAAGGAAGACTGTTTCTTGGATAACAGAAGTCAAACCCCTAAGAATGGCTTTTGAAAACGGAATGGTTTTTTTGAAAACGTGCTCACAGAAATTGTTTTATTATACATAGAAACAGTCAATCATCTGACTTTTATTTGAATTTGAGTGCTAATAATGACAGCTTCTACGTACTTGTGCACACAATCAGCTCCTCAATCCTGTGCTGGAGCCTTGTAGGGAAGTTTGCATGATGCAATATCAGGACCTTTGCCTTTCAAAAGAGCAATTCCTAAAGTTTCCCCAACACTTTTGCACTTGCAGTGAAGACCTGGACGGATGACATTTCCATACACAGCTATCTCAATGATATCGAGTTCCTTGTCTGCAGCAAAGCATTGCTCAAGCCCAGTCCCCCCGCATTGTGAAAAACAAAAGAGAAGGTAAACAAGAATGTCTCTGCAAATCTTAATCAACATGTGTTTGAGAAAATATAGAGCAGCCAGGGAAAGTTTATAAGCTAATCAGCTATACATGTGATTCACCATATCTTTGAGAAATTATAGAGCAGTCAGGGAAAGTTTGTATAAATGCAATGTGACTGAAACTGAACATAACAAAGCAATGGCAGAAGCTACTTCTCTTCGTCATGAAGGCTTCTGCAATTTCACAAAACCCTCAGCAGAATAAATCAAGCAGGATCATATCTCATAAACGAGACCACAAACTCAAAAATAAATTGATCCATTTATCACAGACAACAACAATTGTTTTGCCTTTCTTGAACAATAGATTACAAATATTCTGTGCACATATAAAATTTAAAAAACTGAAGTTTTCCACGCTTTTGGAAGCCAAAAAGGGTTTTAAAACCATCAAATGCAAAATGTCTCGGTGTATATGATTGAACGAGATAACGGAGTCATAAGTGGCCATTGTGATGAATCTCCAAATGCTGAATTTCATGCTGAATTAGTGGATACAAGCTTTCATCATTAGTAATACTCTACACTTTATGCCTATTCTAATATTATCTTCAAGTGCTGAATATGCAAGATTGCAAATAGACTTATATGCACATTGTTTACTGTGGCTCTATCAATACTACTACTGCATATCTAGGTCACTGAGAAAGAGACCTGCAAACTGCCTTCAAAAGTCAATGCTGTAAAAGGATAGGTCCTATTTATGAATCCTACTCTGGAATCTTTTTGAACCTATTCATGAGTCCTACTAGAAAAATTAGATGCAATGTGCACGCATTGTGATTTTCCACCTAATCACTAAATGGCTGCAAACCCTAACTTGACTTGCTATTGTCACATTCAACGCTTACACACTGGATGTTAGAGGCCATAGGTCAATGCCGCACATATGATCCCCCAAATGAGGACAACAACGGGGCTTGACACCTTAGGATTTGTATGGGGCTTGATGCATGAGTCGTGGAGGCCTTTCATGTAGCCCTGGATGGGTATGTTATCCACATAGGAGAGCCACATGGAAGCTCATTGGAAAAACTGTGAATCATCCTTCCTCTTATGCAACTAGTTGAGACGTCAACTTAAGCTTGGAAGGTACTCAAAGAGATGTTTGAGGTGAATACTAAGCCCGGACCGGACTACAACAAGGGTAGTCAAGGGAAAGACACACCTCAAGGTGTATTCGGAGAAGTATCCAATCATCAAACATCGAGTGTTTGGCTCCGATGCCTAGGTTCGTGTTCATAACGACACCCGAACAAAGCTCGACCCACGAAGCCGGAAGTGTATCTTCATCAGATACACTAAGGAGTCCAAGGCTTACTGATTGTACAACCCAAAAGGTGGTGATCAACCTAGACGTGATCGAGACTTCGAAACAAGCCCATAGTGAGCTATGATCTCGACTTAAATGAAACTGATCCAAGAGCCAAGGTCCTTTGAAGAAGCAAAGGACAACCCGGATAGGCAATCCGCAATGGAGACAGAGATGCTCATGGTGATCCTACATGTTGATGGCCTAATCATAACGGGCAATCACAACGAGTAAACCGACGAGTGAAGACACAGTTAAAGACGGAGTTCGACGTGACATACCTTGGCCTTCTTCATATTTACTTGGCATTGAGATATGGCAAGAGCAAGGCATCACGTTCATCTTGCAAGAAAAATATTGTCTAGAGATCTTGAAGCAGTTTCGGATGGGAAATTGCGATCCAGTAGTTACTCCAATGGGGGTCGGGGAAGGAAGAATGCACTCATCTAACCCTGTATCAACAGCTGGTCAGAGGTCTACTATACCCAAGGGAGACGCATTAGAAAGCATACTACCGCGTGATTCGGTACCTGAAGGGTACCACTGGATACAGTATCACATACCGGAGTGGGTCATACATGTGGACATGCAACGGTTCACATCGGGATATTACTTTATGGCTTGGTTCAAGAATCTGGAACCATCCCATCGCTTAAAAAGAAGCAACCCACAGTGGCTTTTTCCTCATAGAGGCGGAACACCAGTTAGCGTGTATGGCATCCTACGAGTCATTGCGGTTGCGCTGCATCCTAGAAGACATGAAGTTGGTAGAGATCTCCTGTGCCATCCAGAGTCATATTACAAGCGCCAAGGGCCGAGTGTTCATACAAAAATTGGATAACCGAAGCAATGGATAACCCAATAGCAGCTTCGGTAGCTGGAAAATATTTCTCCCTTCATTTGTTGATCGTCAAGAAAATTAGGGAATGCTATGAGATTTATCGAGGTTCACTTGTTGATCAATGCATCACATGTGAGTCCAATATGAGGAGGACAAGATGGAACAGCCCTAATCCAGACTTCACAGCAAAGCCTAATACTGGAGGTTAACCCAGACACGAATCCGGTTGAAGACATGGACTAGGCTCCAAATGAAACCCAGATGGAATCCAGTAGGAAAGCCGGACTAGGTTCTGATAGATAATCCTAGATTGGGCTCCAAAAAGTAAGAGTCTCAGGTTGAACTCTTATGACAGGTAACCCATAGATCTCTCAAAACCAAATCCAAGAGAGTAGAATTCCTAGGTGGGACCCAAATAATAGAGAATCTACCTGGACATTAGTCAAAACATTGATTCAAGGGGTTATTTTTCTGGTAAGTCATGCATGATCTTCCAATTTACTTAAGAAAGGAGTATGCTTTTCCTTGTGTTTGTATGTGATACGAAAACAAGAGAAGAAACGCTAGATCCTCTCACACAAGAAAGATTAGATTTTCTTCAGGAATTCTCTAGCTGCTTCTCTCAAGAACTCCCTAGTCACCTCCCTCCTGAAAGACCAGAAGATCACACAATTGACATAGTTCCTGGCACTTCACCTCCAAATAGACCTCGTATAGAGTCAGTCAATCCCAAGAGGATGAAATTTTCAAACGAGTACAAGAACTCTTGGACAAGGGATTGATCCAACCTAGTAGCTCCACTTTCTGCTCTCCTGTCTTACTAGTCCAGAAGAAGGATAAAACCTTTAGGATGTGCATAGACTATAGAGCCTTAAACAAACAGACAGTTAAGGACCGCTTCCCAATTCGTCGAATAGATGACATTTTGAATCGTCTAGGAGGATTTAAAATTTTCAGCCGCATAGATCTCAAAAGTGGCTACCATCAAGTTCAAGTTGTACCTGAGGACATTCATAAAACAGCTTTCCAAACGACCTTCGGGTTGTATGAATACTTGGCCTCATCAATGCCCTAGCCACTTTCAATTAGCTGATGGAACAGTTGTTCAGAAATTACAGAGGATTCTCAGCCGTCTTCTTTGATGATATCCTCATTTTCAGCCGAAATGAGGAAGAGCATAAAAAGCATTTAAAGATTGTATTCCAAGTCTTCGCTGAAAATGCTCTTCACATCAATTAGTGAGTTCTTTCTTCCTAAGATCCACTATCTTGGCCACATCATATCACGTGAAGGTGTCAGTATGGACCCGGCCAAGATACAAACCATTGTAGAATGACCCGACCTAAGGAATGCTCATGAGGTAAGGTCCTTTTTGGGCCTATGCTCATATTGCCAAAGGTTCATTTGGCACTTTGCTGAAATTGCAGCCCCTCTACATGACCTCACTAAGAAAAGTCTGAAGTTTAGATGGACCCAAAAAGAAAAGGACTCCTTTCATGCTTTAAATGTTACCCTAACTACAGCTCCTGTACTTATCATTCCTTATTTAAGTAAACCTTTTCTAGTAGCAGCTGATGCCAATGGCGATTGCCTTGGGGCTTCTCTTACCCAATTTGGTCATGCAGTGGCCTTTGAAAGCCGACGGCTAAGAGATGCTGAGCTTCACTATGACACTAAGAGATGCTGAGCTTCACTATGACATCTATAAAAAAGAACTCCTGGCTATTATTCATGCTCTAAGGTTGTGGAAACACTATCTTTTAGGGATAGATTTCCTAGTAAAGACCAATCATGAAAGTCTCAAATATTTTCTAACTCAACCACTGATTAGAGAGAGACATATGAAGTGGTATACTTTTTTGCAATCATTTCATTTTCAGATCCAATACACTCGAATATAGTGGCAGACGCCCTCTCTCGTAGACCACTACTTCATAATATTTCAGTCCCCTATCGTGATGAGCTAACAGCCCTCAAGGATTTCTATGAGGGAGATGCTGATTTTTCTCAGCCATGGGCACATCTAAAAACTGGAGGCACCCATCATGCCTACCACCTAAGGGATGGATATTATTTATTCATGGAGGACAAGCTATGCATCACAAAGCAACTTAGATCCAAAGTGAGAGAAGAAAGCCATAACCCACCTTATGATGGCCATAGGGGAATTGTGGCCACTTTTGCAGCCATGGAAAGACTTTTCTATTGGCCTGATATGAAAAAGGATACTGCTGCCTACATTGCAGCTTGTCTAGAATGTCAAAAAGCCAAATATGAGAGAGGAAAACCAAAGTTTTACTTCAGCCTCTACCCATTCCTGAAAGGCCATGGGAGCACATCACCATGGACTTTATTATAGGAATCCCCAGGACAAATCAAGGCCATGACATGATTTGGGTAGTCGTAGATCACTTCAACAAGCAAGCCCATTTCATCCCCTGCAGAAAGAATCTTAAGGCACCCGAAGCTGCCCATTTATTTATCAGACACGTCTTTAGGCACCATGGAATGCCCAAGTCTATAGTATTAGACCAAGACTCCAAATTCACCAGTAACTTTTGGCAGGCTCTGTTTGAGAATCTGAACTCTCCTAAGTTTCTCCTCAGCCTTTCATCCTCAAACAGATGGCCAAACTGAAGTTACTAACAGTACACTCTTGGATTTGCTGAAATTTTATATGTATAATCAAAATCTTGGTGGGAGAAGTTCCTTCCTCTTGTGGAGTTTGCTTATAATAACATTATCCATCCATCCACTGGAAAAGCTCCTTTTGAGATTATTTATGGTAGATCCTTACCAACACCACTCATGCAAACTAAAGAGAATCTTTGCCGGTGATCAATTTGTGGAGGACTATGACTCTACTTATGCCACAATCTGGGCAGCCATCCAGAGTGTGCAGGAAAAACAACGAAAAGCTGCAAATAACAGACGGAGGGTATTTACAATAAAAGAGGGTCAGTAGGTATTGCTGAAATTTGAAAAAGCCAGGTTAAAAACCAAAGTGGGCCATAAGCGGATATACCTCAAGCTTTATTCTCGGTATTATGGTCCTTTCAAGGTGTTACACATAATTCAAGATGTTTCAATTCGGCTGAGTCTTCCACCCCATTGAAAGATACATAATGTTTTCCACGTCAGCCTGGTGAAACTCTTCATCGGGGAACCACCCCAAGAGCCAACGTTGGAAGACCCACCTGAAGTGGAGGACAATGAGATCCTTTTGATCCCGGAGCAGATCATTCTCCACAACTTCACCACAGGGAGACGAAAAAAGACTCGCAAGAAGTTTGAAGTTCAAAGGACTCCCATCCACAGATGCCAAATGGATGGACAGAGCTATGTTTCACGAGTTTCTTGAAATCATGAATGCTTATAAGGAAGCATTTCAGTTGAGGACAACTGAATAAAAGACGGAGGGAATGTCACTCTGCTTCAACAACATGTATCCACTTGCTTGGTAATTCTTCTTTTTGTATTTCAATAAGCATGCTTGTAAAATAATAAAGAAATGTTTTTCCTACTATGTCAGTTAGGTTAATGGGAACTAGGTCTAGCATTTGAGGGTGGACCCCCCTGCTTGGGGTTATGGGCATTAGTGCCCTACAAGAGTGATGACCTCTCCTTGAGAGGGACATCGAGAAACCACACCCCACCTAAGTACCCAATCATGGGACCAATCAATGCACATATTGCATACCGACCTAGGACTAATTCAAGAGAATGTTCCCTGAGCTTTGGGTGTGGGCTTGGAAGCATGCCAAGAGACATGGAGATCCAAGATAAGGCATAGCCACATGGCAATCTGTGGGGACACGTGGAGGGCCATGCATGGACCATGGCACCATTTGTCACTGCAGGAACTACAGCCCCCATGCAGCCCACCAAAATCCAAGGGGGGGCAATCCCGTTAATTGGTGGGCTAAGCCTATAAAAGAAGGCCTTCCCCCCCTTATTCTCACATGAAATCCAACGTCCAATTCAGTCCCTCCTTCTCTTCCTTGATGCAGCGGTCTTCAGTGTTGGGAGATTTTGGCATTATTGGATCATGACATTCTGAATTGTTGATTGTAATAAGTCAAGACTTGACTCTTGACTACAGATTTTTGGATTTTTAACTTTTATCATCTCGGGTATCGGCTCTCCTAAATTGATATCAAAAGTTTCAAATAGTGAATCAAAGTTCACTCTTAAGTGCTGAGGTGGAGACTGGGGATGTGGACTGACTGGTCTTCAAGTAGTACTTTGTAGAATATGCATTGTTTAAGGCTATATTACATGAATTGCATAATTTCAGCATACCACAAATATGTATAGCATACCTGTAGAAAGGAAATGTACACCTAGATGAATCCAGGAACATTCCCAAACTCATCCTCTAAAAACACAACATAGTGCAGTTTCAATCTCACGAGAGTCACTCATAAGATTGAAAACCATAAACTCCATCACGTATAACAAGGACTAGCTACTATGACATCCCCACTGATGTCATCAGCGCCCAACAATGGGTGTAGACCATAGTATAAAAGTATGCTCTCACACATACAAATCCACACACCCACACATACTTGAGCATCCATTTATACAAAGTCTTTGTACTGAGTTTCTGTCGGCACTCCGGAGGTGAAGGGCAAACTCAGCCATGACGAAGGCTAGCACTAAAGGAGAAGGCTAATAAAAAATTAGTCCAAATCTCTTCATTCAAGCTACAACTGCTTGTGAAGTCTAAACGATTTCATTTTAGTCTCTCCCAAATGAGCATCTAAATCTAAATCTAGCTGATAGGGCAACACACCATTTAAGATAGAAAGAATTATCGCAATACCAACTGGCTGCAACTTGGACGAAAACTTCACAAGGTGAAATTTGCATGTCTGCTAATATGGTAGAAGCATATACCTAGATGAATCCAGGAGCATTCCCAAACTCATCCTCTAAAAACACAACATAGTGTAGTTTCAATCTCACCAGAGTCACTCATAAGATTGAAAACCATTAACTCCATCACGCATAGTAGGGACTAGCTACTATGGCATACCTGTAGAAAGGAAATATTTGAAACTTTTATTCTTTAAAAAAGCAACGTTTTTAAAAGATGCATTGATCCCAAGAAGACTATAATATAACATAACCAAAGCGGTAACAAAGGGATCAAGTAGGCCCCAAGCTATGCACCACAAAAGGTCCAAACCAACTTCATCCAGGAACAAGTGTTTGGGTCCCAAAGAGATTTACTACTTATCCTCTTTTCGTGAGATAGAACTACGACACAGACGATGGAACCAAAAGCAGCAGAATCATAATGCGTATTTCAAAAATCTTTGCCAAGGCTTTTTTAATGGTGAACTGGTAGCTCGAAGTAGAAACATCACATGATAGAACAAACCTGTAAACTTCAGATCGCAAGAGTAGTGTTCAAGCTCCTCTTTTTGTAAATCTTTTTTATCGCTTTTGTAGCGGTTTACTCGTGTTTGAAGAATTTGACAAATTTTCACATTTGTCTCTCCACCTGTCCCACAAAACACCACGTTGGTGACATTGTCGCAGGCAGAAACAACGATTTGTCCTCAGAAAATCCCACTCGCTTGTCTAGCTACCACAGCCGTTGCAGCTGCTAGGGAGGATCATTGGTGTGTTCACATAATGAGAGACCTTTATTGTAAGGCAAAACGTGGTCGTAATTGTAATAGAGGCAGCCGTCGCAGCCTGTAAGCCTGTGACAAACAACGTTTCCAGCAGCGTCTTTCCTAGGGTGCCGACCAGCGACAACACCGGCCTTCTGCCAATACGAAAGTCTGGTCTTCTTGTTGAAAAACCGAGGCTTGCGAGGGCCATGCTTGTGACTGGATTCCATATTGTTGTGTATTATAAGATACTACGAGTAACTTGACCCATCTACGAGGGGCTAGAGACCCCCGTCGGGCTCAACATGGGAATAAGTTATGTTGCCACATGCTTTCAAGCTGGCAACAACTTGGCAAGAGACCTTGCTCCTGCATTCACACATAATAGCCAAAGGCTTCTTTCTTTTTGTTTGAAAGGTCATTACGGCAGGCAGCCTAGGGAGAAGTTTGGGTCTTTTGAGCTCTCCTTGAGCCACTTGTCACAATCATGAACGTTGATTTTATGCAAATCTAACGGTATGAATTTATTTAGCTTTATTTTATGATGGAAGTGTATCTAGGTTTTTCATTAGAACACGAACAACGAAGGCCATTTCTACGATCTATGATGATGACCAAACCAGAGAGCCCTCTACAATTCAACTGGGTCATATCTATTGTTGTGGCAATGCTGCTATAATAATCTTTGATGGCTTGCCGTTTGTCGAATGGGGTTTGAAGTCTTTTCATGTAGGTGTCGCTGGAGGCTTCCGAAGGTGGGCACCCTTGCTTACACATGGATGTTGGGTGGTTATTGCATCCTCAAATTTTTGCGTGGAATACTGTGAGTGGATGGTGGGATGTGCTACTAGCGTTGTTTAGGTATCAGATTGAAGGAGGACGATTGTGGGGATTGAAGAAGGATGATTCTTAGGATTATGAGTAACGACAAGAGTAGCTATTGATACGTAAAAGCTAGCTCGTGGAGATCTTATGGCACGTAAAAGGCCAATGGAGAATGTTGATGATTCAACGGGAGTGGAGATCCTATGGATTCCATAACTTGTAAATATTATCCAATAGGATAAAATTATGCCTTGGTTCAATAAAACCAAGGCATGTCTTAAAGCTTGATGTACTCCCAAGGGAAGGTGAAAAGGTCTTGTTCTTGGACACTGTAAAAAAGAAGAAAAAGAACAAGCCAAAAGTTTATTTTGCAGAGGTGGCCAAGAAAGAAAGGTTTAGCATTAATAAAAGTTACTTTGGTTCTTATGGTACCTTTGTCCTTTAGAGGGAAATGCTGAGTGATAAGGTGCATCCTTGTACAATCAAAATCAAAAAGTTTTAGGGAACCAAATTATGAGGAACGTAAGACGGTTGTTTATGGGATATGTGATATACCTTTGAAAGTCATGTAAGTTATTACTTGTTACGGCAAGTAGCCTAGGGAGATGTTTGGGTTTTCTCACACCCCCTTGAGCCACTTGTCATGAATCTAAGCCCTTGATCTGGTTTCATCTTATGCCCTTGATTTTGTTTGATGTAATAGCTGAGCTTTTGACTAAAGCACTAAAAGCATATAGGTGCTTTTCACAATAAAAAGACTATATAAACGTTTCAAACCTATTCGATTTGAAGAGATACTTGATTTGCAAGTTTGGGCTTATTGGCATGTGAAGCTTTTGAGAGCCTGGCGATGACCTTATGCTCTACTCTCACAAGCTCGACTTACTACAGTGATCAAACCCCCATTTTCCTGAGGTCAGAGAGGCACGTAACGCTAGCTAAGTGGAGAGTGAGCATGTTGCATGCTCTACTTCGGACTTCCTCTAATGATAGTTGTCTTTTTGTGCTGTCCAAAGTCTACTAAACGATCTGAGAATGTTGGAATCATCCCGCTCAAGGACACACGTAGATCCTCTCAAGGTCACATTGGCAAGTTTTTCGGATATTATTTCTCGGTGTTCAACTACAATTACAACTATTGACATTCAGGTAATATGCCAATTGCTTATCCATTCGCGAGACTCATCCTTAGCGCTAATATTCTCGATGTTATCTCGGCACCCAGGGAAGGGCCCATTCCCTCGGGTTATAACTCTTTGGGGAAGGAAGGGTGCTGCCTCCTTGCCCACACTATGTGTGGTTATAATAATCATATATTATATATTATAATATAAATATTTTCAATTACTGGTCCATTCAAAAATTCTTATTTTTAATATGAATTCTTACAATGTTCCTCTCGTTTGATGCATGTTATCGGTGCGAGGGAGCAAGCAAATCCAAGATGGATGCAAGATTGAAGGATGACTTCACCTTTACTCATATGGTTGTAGTCCATGTGATAATATTGTTAAAACTACAACGAGGATTAGTTATTGTATCGCCTTATTCATGTATTTGTTGGACTTCAGCTTCCAAAATATGGACATCACAAAATCAATAATAAATCACCACCCCTGATATTTGCAGGGAGGATCGGGTCCTAACGGACACTGTGTCGTGTCTCATGTCCACTATTTTACTCATTCTCTTTTTTTCTTAAAGAATTCATAAAATAGAAGGGTTCAACTTCAATTTTGAGTTAGTAGTTACTTTGCTTCACGATGGAAAGACTACCTGCTGCAAAATCTAGTTGTACTCCATGTAGGCACATTAAAGACTTCCAATGCTCTCCTAAACTTCCTTTGAACTTGCTTCCCCTCTTCCATCACGCAAAGCTGTATTGTTGGATGCCTTACCATGACATCCAAGCATACAAGTCCAAAGCTAACACATCCTCGTCTTGCTTGTTAGACTAAGAAGACACATTAGACCAAGATGGTAGACAGATGCCTAATGGGAGTTTTCTAGACCTCTGATTCTTGTGAGTGCTCCTCAACTTGACCTCACTTGACCTCCAAAGGCTACACATGTAGCAAAAATACCAAGAACTCACGAAAAGCACATAGTGATTTACAATGCCACTACCAAAGGGTGGCCTGAATTATCACTATGCCTCAGTTCAAGTTTCAAAAATATCAATTGTAGAAAACCTGCCTCTATTACCATGGTATGAGCTCTTGCTTGTATGCATGCTTTGCATAACTATAAATTGTGTAAGATGGGAAATGGATTGCTTATTCATTGAGGATTCTACCCTTGGCCACACATGGACGCAGCCCTTGTGAACCTTTTCGAGGATCTTAAATTTAAAGGAAGGGAGAATGTAAAGAATGTGAAGGAGAAGAAATGTGAAGCAACAAACATTCTGAAACTACCATGGAAAAAGTCACAAAAATGGTAGCTGCAAATGCATTCTCTCTCTCTCTCTCCCCCCCCCCCCCATACACACACACACACACACACACACACATATGCATATGTGCACATACAGACACATATTTGATGAAGTTTGCACAAAAACATTAGCTAGCCCTACCAATTCTAGGACTAAAAGCTATAGCTTCTCTCCTCTATGTTCTCTCCCCTACATGATGCAATAAAAAATGCATTATTGCCAATGTAGCCACACAACATACTGCAAATCCACTACACAATTAAAAAAAAATCAAGGGAAAGATTTATAATCTACCACAACCCATCATGTATAGGATAAGGAAATCCCTTGAATTTTTTAACTACGTAAATCTTGCATAAGTTGATGTGTCAATGAAGTGAATTGCTTCTCCATTCACATGGAATTGGGGAACGATGAGGTCTATTTGTAATTTGTGTTTGCATATCATGCTGCAAGGCATTTGGAAAAAAAATAAAATAAAACAATTTGACTTTGTCAACTGTAATCTCTTTCCATAGGGTGTGGGTGTGGTTTAGTTGACGATTTTGCTCTTTCTTGAAGAAGGGCATGATCCTCATTTCCATAGTTGTACATGCTCTGCTATCTAGTACAACCATATTGTCCCTAATTCTTTTGATTGACACATATCTGATTGGATACTTCTTTGGTAATTTGAAGACCTCTCAAGGCTGGCACCACTTGATTCAAGCAACCATTTGTGTCTAAGATTTAGGCCTCAGATCTTGTAGAGGGCAAATGGAGCGATCCATCTGGAGGGTTGAACCTCTCGCTGATACTCTCATGGAGAAGCCATTCGTGTAGGTAGTGTCTCTTCCATTCATTCCTGTTAGAGTTATCAACACATAAGAATGATGGCCACATTAAAATTGAACTTGGAGAGGTCCCTAAGGGTGCAGACCCATGGCATGCTCATGAACATAACATTGTTGTAGGGTCCAATATACTCACCCATGGCAAAGCCATGAGAGTTTATGGAAAACTTGCAAGGCCAAGAAATAAAGACGTTAGGTTCTTCAGTAGGAGTTATGACACCTGTAATATCAGTTGAAAGATAGAGGACTCCTATAAAGATTGTAAATCCCATCTCCATTGGCTTTTCATGCTATACTTGGCAAAATCTACCATATTTCAAATCTCCCTCGCTTGTTGCCCATCATGAGTCTATTATCATGTTCTCTACGACGTCCACCACCTACGTAAAACCCTTGCAAATATTGCTTGGGACGTTGCATGTGCCCATGCATAGAGAAAGTAAGGGCATGATTCTGAAGAATAATTATATGAAAGTATTGTAATGCATGTCAAAACTGTCAAAACAAACAAAAAGTTTAAACAAATATGTTTATACAATTTATAGGAAACGTCACAAAATTAATGCCTAGAATCACACATTTCAACCCAAACTTAATGGAACTCAAGTTTTTAAAACCACATCATCCACAACCTAGTTTTTCTCATGTAATCGGCATGAAAAGATTGGTGCATGCGTGGTCCAATTCGGCTTGTTTGATTTTATAGAGAGAAGGACGAAACCCATTGTTTCTATCTAGAGCATACTCACTTGCAATATATCAAGATCGAAAACTACGTGTGATGTTTCTGTTGATCATTGCTCATGTGTGTAGTTTGTTGAGATTGTGCTATAAAACCTAGCCATAGCTTCTCCCACGTTAGCAGCCTACTCACTTGCAATATATCGAGATCGAAAACTACATGCAATGTTCCTGTTGATCTTTGCTCATGTGTGTAGTTTGTTGAGATTGTGCTATGTAACCTAGCCACATTTTTTCCCACGTTAGCAGCCCAGCTCTTAAACACTTCTTCGGTGAATCTCGGCATCTCTCTCTCTCTCTCTCTCTCTCTCTCTCTCTCTCTCTCTCTCTCTCTCGTAATAGAGCAATTAACTTTTGTTCACAATTGTGATGATGAAAGGCCTATTTGATTTTATAGAGAGAAGGATGAGACCCCTTGCAATATAGAGCATACTCACTTGCAATATATCGAGATCAAAAATTACACGTGATGTTTCTGTAGATCTTTTCTCATGTGTGTAGTTTGTTGAGATTGTGCTATGTAACCTAGCTACGATTTTTCCCACATTAGCAGCCCCACTCTTAAACACTTCTTTGGTGAATCTCAATATCTCTCTGTCAGCTCTATGTGTGTGTGGGGGGGGGAGGGGGGGGACAAGAAAACCCCAAGAACATGGCACTCAAAGCCCTTAAAAGCTTATAACAAGTGATCACTATATTATATTCCAATAGTATGTAAAGCTTGCAAATAAATCAAGAAATCAAAGTTGAATCTTTTAGGTGTCCAATACTCCATGGTCGAGGTCCACTTACCTGCCACCATCTAGAAAAAACTAGTTGTTAGAACAACAGAGTTTTAAATGGGTAGATAGGTAATGCCTACATGCTTTACCTAGGAGAAATAGACCCATCCAGATTCATAATTGCATGTTACAAAGTAAAAATGCTAGGGGGACATCATGAAATGTCGGAGACAGAAGTGCTGGCTTGCCATATAGGCGGCATTAGAAAGGGCAATAATTTTCAAACCCAAGTACCTAGCCTTCCATATAGGAGGCAAAGAACAGCATTAGAAAGGACAATTGTAACAAAAGACAACAATCTAGCATTTCATGGAAGAAGCGTAACATAGGTTAGCTTTCCAAGTAAAAAGCAACACATCCAAACATACAACAGAACATTACATTGTGTCATAGCTTAGTGGGTATTTATGAATTGTTTAGGTAGAGGATGTGCTCACCTTCCATGTAGGATGCATTAATAATAAGGATGATTATTTTGACAAAAATTCCTAGCCTTCCATAGAGAAGGCATGATAGATTTTTAAGCCTTCAATGTAGGAGGCATTTAGAACGTAAAAGCAGACAAAGACCTAGCCTTCCATAGAGTAGGAAAAATTAGCTTTGCAAAAAGGAGACAATAAAAGGGAAAATTGTATTAAAACACAATCATCTAGCCTTCCATAGAGGAGGCATGAAACGATTATCTCTGTCATTATGTTAGGAAATCATTAAAAAATATCAAATCACATTATGCAATCAAGTCTCCTTATGCAAGGCCCACATTATGCAAGCAAGTCTCCTTACAAAGCGATAGCACATTATGCAAGCCAATCAGCCCACATTATGCAAGCAAGTCTCCTTATGCAAGGCCCACATTATGCAAGCAAGTCTCCTTACAAGGTGGCCACCAATCAGCCCATAGCTTGTTATGAGTGCCAGGGATCTCACTTCCTTAAGGATTGTCCCTACAAGGATGACCAACCCTTGCTTGGAATGTCTGCCACTTTCTCGAATGCTTTGTTATGTTTAGATTGTGGGGTGGACCATCTATACAAGGATTGTCCCATGAGAAGGGCACCTAGAATACATCTTGACCCTAAAACCAGCATCAATTTTCTTAGTATTAAGAGAAACCAAGTGTCCTTGGTGTCATTACATATGATTATGAGGGCCCAAGGTAGAGCCATGCACAAAAAACTCCAAAAATCGTCCACAAAGGAAAAAGCAGCCACATCATAGTCCAAAGGTAAAGGCCATGCGAGTGCAATCAATGTAGAGAAAGAGTCATCATTCAGAGTGGCTCAAATGAAGAGACTACTATGATCTCCACGTCCACATCTTTAAGACCCGACCAGACAACCCTAGATCCTGCAGCATACTGTATGGCCTAAGGAAAAGAGTAAGGTAAGTGAGGCACAGCCACATAGATGGGACTTACCATAATGAATACCCCAACCCTATTACTGAGAAGCAACGCCTTGTAGAGGCACAACAAGTATTGAGCAAAGGATCAAATCTACAAGGGCATATATACCATTCGCCCAAACCATCAGGCCCTAAAAAGATCTCCCAAACTTTTTCCTACCCTAGAAAAGGTGGATGAGATAGTCTCAAATAGTACATGGGCAGGACGATCGCTCTTACGACATAAGATGTTTGAAGAGGATCCTATATGGAACCAAGCTACAAATGATGATCGTGGGTTCTTTTATGGGTTTGAGGAACCACAATCTGAAGGGTGAGAATTGAGTGGCCAACTTCAAGATGTGTCACGGCTTGCTGTATTCTTGTTTGTAGAGATAAAGATGCCTATGGCAGCCCTATTAAGAGGGAACCCCAGCCTTTGGAGAGATCTCTCTAACTGGATGAATGGACAAATGCTCACCTCAATGGAATGGCCACTGAGGTAGTTGAAGCCCCCACTAATGAGCCAAATTTGATAAAGATACTAGTCAACAAGTTGGGCCATTACTTTGAGAGTGATGATACAAATGCTGTGCTCCCAATTTCCTGCCAACTAAGAAGGCCATGATTGGAGGAGTGGGTGTCAGCATTGTCACTAAGAAGTGCTAGGCTAAATGGGAAAATCCTCAAATGAAAAGCACCAACCTGATTGTAAAATTAGCTGGTGGGAGTTCTAAAGAACATAAAGATCAAGAACTTTGCTATTACTTATGATGTTTGGTTTGTGGTGATGGATTTCCATGGGCAGCTAGATGGCTATGATGTCATCTTAGGGAGACCCTTTAAGCATGCCGCAGGTCTGGACTGGGCCTCTAATAAAATCTATCTATGCAAGGATGAGAAAATTGTGAGGGTCAATCTACAGACATGGAAAGCCCACCCAATGACTGGCAACTTATTTGCAGCCGAGTCAGACACACTACTCAATGTACCACCCCCATTAATGTGTTCCAAGCATGTAATGATAAGAACTTGGGCAAGGATCGGGATGATCAGTGGTATGCACAACTGCCAAAACCCAAGTTCTCACAGAACTGGATGCATGTACTAGCAACCATAGATGCACTCAATAGGGACTATAGTCCCTTTAAACATGGTCAACATCTTGAGGGCACCAAGGAATGGCTAGGGGTATGAAAAGTAAAAACACACCTTCATTGGTTGAGATACGTGGGTGAAATTTTAGCATACCATGAATTCTCATCCAATTCGAGAGCTAGATTGGACAAACTTAAGGCTCCCCTAGGATCCCTTAAAGTAGAGGAAGTCCCTCTCGTTGAGGATAAGGTCCCTTAAAAAACTAAGCCACCGTGCAAAAGCAATAGCAGCCGCTATAGCCACCTCATCATACAATTGTATATCAATAAGCAATGGAGTTTTGTACCTCCAGTGCATATGCCACAATCAAAGACTACTCTAAACGAAGACTGTCAAGCTACACAAAAAGGAGCTTTCTTTTATGGCATCCATCACTGCCATGATAGTAGCTACCCAACAGATCCTAGCAAGGAGGCATGAGTTCTCAATCCACCAAAATATTGTAGCTGCCAAAGCCAACAACCACCTCCAAGTCATAGAGGTAGCCTTGCAGAAGGAGAAGATAGAAAGACTGGTAGTCAAGTCCAGTGGATTGAAGGTCATGGAAATCAAAGAAAATTTTGAAATGGGGCTTCAATAGACCCTGGAAGACTTGGCCATGGAGCACTCATAGAATGATACCCTCTAGGCAGACTACAAGGCTCTACAATGCCAAGCCACAATGGACCAAGAGCAGTAGGTAGGGCACAGGAGGAAAAGCAAGCCGTAGAGGCAAGAGTGGCCCAATATGTGCAGTTTATTAAACTGTTGCATGCAGTGATCCAGCAAAGGCAACTACAAATAGTGACTCTACAAACAAATCTACAGGTAGCAAGGGCATCCACTCCACCACAACAAGAACCTAGAAACCTCCATGAGCGGCTATTGGAAGCATCAACCTATGCCTCTAGACTTTGTTTCACCACATGCACAATTGAAGACTCCTTCAACTATTTTTCCAAACCAACTTTGCCACTGCACTACACCATGACATCAGTTTTGCGAATCCTCTCATAGCACATGATGTCAAAATGCTACTTCATCGCACTGAGCATCAGGCACATCCACTTATAGCAATGGACTTTTTTTACGAGGACATAGTCCTCCACAACAGTACATATATACACTCTCTTCTACCACCCAATTGTGTATAACTACATGGTGTGGGTTAGAGTGCTTGAAGACTCCTCAATTTTCTCTAATGAGAGTCTAATGCTTGAATTAGTCAAGCCTAACTCCTTAGAAGACCTACCTTGCCACCCTAAATTTTTGCAATACAACCTACAATGGTTGCAAGAGTATGTCCAGGGGATGCTATGTTTAACTTCACCCATCTTTTTTGAGTTAATATTGAACAATATCCTTGAATAGGCATTATAGTACTCTATAATAATAATATTCTAGAAGCTATGTAGAAAATGATTCAAATCGGCATCAGCTAGCTTGATGATTTGCATGTGGCGTATCCCACTGATGTTCAAGATGTAGATATGGACATAGCATGGACCCTATTCCAGCACAACACCATAGCCACCACCATCCTCTTAGCCTAAGAATGCACATGGCCCTAACCCCACTTCTACCATCACTGGCACAGGACAAACCATCACAACCCTCCACATAATAACACTCCACCACAAATACACAACAACAGTTGCTCAACCAAGAGGATCCAGAAGACATGGAAACTAGTATATGGTACATAATTCTCAAGCCCATGCTCTTTCTGGAGATAAAGGGGCCTTATGAGAAGGAAGGGTAGGAAGAAGTGGATGAACATCCCTTTGAAGAGAAGGACCAGCCCTAGGAAACAACTCCAAACCACGAAACATGGTATGACGCAATCACGTCTTTTTGAACGGTCAAAAAGGAAAGCTTCAAAGTTTCCACCTCAGCTGCAAAGATATAATGGAGATATGAGCCCTCATAGAGTTAATACAAAGGAGTTTCAAAAAGTGACAACACAAGAATAAGAGAACTACAAGACGCAGCTATGACAAGCTGAATTATAGTGACGTCCCTAGAGCAGATGCAGATGCAGGCCTCCAACCTTAATGATGGGTCCCATTTTTGAAGCATAAGGCATTTTGCAAAACTTATTGCTCCATTGGCCTCAAATGACACATTGATCCAACATAATTGCCTTTGTGATGCCGTCAGAGTTATCTAGATTTTGAACGGCTGAAGGCTGCTCCAAATATTGCATATAACTTTTGAAAGTTTGATTTTTCTAGAAGTTGGGTTATCCTATGCACTAGAAACCTAGATGGAGGAGTTTAACACCACATTTGTCTTAATTCCCAGATATCACAGTCATCGCTACAAGCACTTTTTTTGACCACTTATCATTTTAAAGATTTTGTACACTACATGCCATTCCCAAGGCTTCCCATTTGATCGTTTAATAGTTCATTTCAATGAAGGAGAACATTCAACTCATGTAGTAGATTGGGAAATCAGGTCCCCCTTTGGGTTGAACCAAAATGGATCCAATTGCCATGCCCAATGCATACACATGCACCTCACATTTCAGTCAAGGTTTTGTAGGATAAATGCCTTGATCACCATTGCTTGTAGGGTCTTGAATGGACCCAATTGCCATGCCAACGCATCCATATGCACCTCACATTCTGGTTTTCTAGGATCAATGCCTTGATCACCATTTCCTATTGGGTCTTGAATGCTTTGTCTTATTTGTTGCTTCATTTGAACTTTGCATCTGCCTTTGTTAATTGGTGAAGTGGCTTGGTGATTTTTTGAAACTTCTTGATGAAAAGAACTTGGTAGAAGCTGAGATACCCCATGATCAGATGCATTGATTTTTGACTCATCATCTCTTTTATGGCATTGATTTCTGACTTCTCTATCATGATACCGTTGCCAAAAATCATGTGACCCAACCACATGCCTAAGAACACATAGATAACACACATTTATGGATTAAGTGAAATTATTGTCCCCTAAACATTTGGAATACCTTTTGGAAAAACCATTTGTGGCTCTTTGGCATTGTGTATTCATTTGGTTTTTACTCAAATTGCATAGATTGTTGCAACTAGAACAATGTTCATCTCATGAGTAGCTTTTCCTTTATCTCATAGGTGTAGTGTTCCTCCACCTCCAAGCTTTTAGGTTTCCATTTCTTCTTGACTGTACCTTTACACATTTCTTTATCATAAATAGCAGAGCTAGATCAATGTTCATCGTAAAAGTAGCTTTTCCTTTATCTCATAGGTGTAGTCTTGCTCCACCTCCAAGCTTTTCGGTTTGCATTTCTTCTTGACTATACCTTTACACATTGGTATTCCCCAATCATGAAGCACTTTGGTGCCCTCCAATCATGGACCCAATAGCATCAGGTACCCACCTTCATGCTCCATCTTCACCACAATGAAGGTTACCATGAAGTATACTCTATTTTGAGCGAACATACTTGAGCATCCCTACAAGCATGACCAACATTTGATGCGTCATTCAAATCTTGAAAGGTGAAGGCTTTAGGTTCTTTTGCTTGAGACTTTTTTAGACTTCATTTGATTATGATTACTCCAAACCCTCCATGAACAACTAGTTCCCTTTACCTTATAATTATGAATCTTAGAATCGATTAGGTTCTAAGGCTGGGATCTAGAAGAACTTTATGCAATAGAGAGAAAGTTCCATCAGTTGTTTGTTTGCTCCATTGGGTGGTTGCCTTCTTCTTCTTTTGAGGTTCGCTACTTGTATTTCATTCCTCAGTTGCCCCCCTTCTTGTCCATTTCTTCCATCTCAATGACTGGTGCCTTTTGCTTCAACTCTTGGTTGATCTTTACTGCTATCTCCTTTTCTCTTTTTTAGTTTGGTCTTATCCATACATTGTGACCCTTGTGACAACCTTGGCACCCACTTTGATGATCATCATGCTTGCTTGTGGTGTGTGGACATAATTGTCACATGCTTTTCCAACTACTTCTTCCATAGTTTTGTGTTGCTTTCTTTTGCCTTGACAAGACTTATTTAGCTCTTGTGCCCCTGATTTACTTTGGGGTCTCATTTTCTTTTATTGTACTCACAATCTTTGATGGTGTGGCTTGGATAATTGAAAATGCTGTAGGATCGACCCAACAAACACTCGTTTGCTGTGGAACCATTCATCTTGTTTTTGTGGCATTAGACCTCCCACTTCTTTGGGTTGCCTTAGACATCCCTTTCGTTGAGCAGCTTCTTGAGCTCCTCTTTTTTTATCTCAACGTCCTTCTTGGGCACCTTCTCTTCTTCTTTGTTTTCATTACTTTGGTTCTTGAACAACTCATTTCTTCCTTCTTTGGGGCTCCATGTTTTATTTTTGGTACTGCAATCACTCTATTGAGCAATTCATTATATTTTCACATTGAGCACCGTATTTCCATATTGCACAATTCGGCTCCAAATCAATGGTAGTCGAAGGCCTCAATGTTTCATCATCTTGCATAATTTTGAGTTGATTTGTGGGCACCTTGAAAAGCATACACATTTTTCATTGGTGGAGATTATTGAAATCTAGCAACATGTCCTCCTCGCTAAATTGGTGCAAGAGATGGAAGCCTTATTCTTCTTAGTTATCAGATTGTGCAAATGGTTTCTCTCTCTATTGGGAATACCTTAGTGACTTAATTTCCTTCTCATTATTTTGTTTGTTAACTCCGTTATCCATGCCCATGGATCACTTACACTCTACACTCCTCAGTAGGATCACCAAAGTGTTAAAGCCAAATTGCATATATTGTGTGTTGTGGTTCAGTCTATCATCCCAAATAACTTTCATGTGTACGGGTAGTAGGGCAATTTCCATTTCCAAATAGTTGGTGGGTGGTGCCCTGCACCTAGTGACCATTAACCAAGTACATTTTATGTGAGGCGTGGCTTGCAATCACAAGAACATTGAACAAGATGAAGAGAGATAGACCATTTGTATTCTCAAATAAATTAGAAGAGGTTGCAAATAAGTTCTATATTATATGGCCAATCAGCTAGATACAATTGCACACAACTACACTTTACACACTCAAATATTTAACCAAAATGATGGATCTTTTGTGCTTTGACTCTTGGACTTTTAATACATGGGAGGAGTTTGACACTCAATTGTAAGAGGTGGTGGGTACTACCCATCGGGTTGAATTCAAAATGTTAGAATTTTACATTTTCCCATTGAAAAGATTAGATTTGGTCATCAAACCATTATCACATCTAACAACCTACAATTACATTCAATTGTCAGACCATTTACATTGTGTCTAATAACCCACCATCTTGCTTGTCACTGCCACCCCTCCTGTTAATAGAGAAGATGCAATGGAAGGAGATCTCCATCCCTCATCTTTACTTCTTCTTGAATGGTGCCTGAAAGATGACACAAACTGGAAAGTTTGTTGTGCTCATTACTTTGCTTAGTCCTTCAACCACTTTCTCAACATGTCATCTAGTGCGAGAATCATCTAGCAATTGGGTCCTTTGCTCATGATCTCCTTTCATCGTTCAGCTAGAGCTCACTTTCTTCTTTGGTTTGGGTGCCTAGATATGTCTTTGGTGCTAGTGGAATCCTGGGCTTCAACAAAGATTCCATAATAATTTAGTCTCATATTCAAGTTTGGAATGTATAGATTACTTTAGACACCAAGCTTGTCAAATTCCAATGAGCAACACACAAGGGGCACATTATTCCTATACAAGATATTCCTTGCACCTCACAAAAAATATGCAATCATGCTTTGTCTCTAGAGGGTTTTATATTCTTGCCTCATAAATAAGAGGGTAAGTTGGGACTCCTCCTAAATAGAGGAAAGTCTCCCTCTCCCTCTTTAACGCTCCCATTGTCTTTTCACCCCTCCGTCCTCCCTTTTCAAGAATTAATACCTTTTTCCATTTTTTTTCTTGTTAGACTGTGACTAGGTGTGGCTAGGAGGTTTAGTGATTAGTCCCATGTGCCTAGGATGAGAACTCCAATACGAGGTCATAAGTGTATAGAGTGTCACCACATGACTCTCCTAATAATCAAGATGATGATGCATCACTTTTTCACATATGCACTTGTTACACTCATTTGGAGATCTTGTTTAGTATCACAAACTTCATTTTTCATCCTGACTACTCCATTGCAAGTTCTAACTCTATATACCTAATTTGTATTGTATGTTTGTAATAATTTTGAAGGGTTAGCAATGGAGGAAGGTGATGGTGATGGTAGTGATGTGGATGGTGATCGCTTGCTTCAAGAACACCTTCGCTACTCTCCTTCTCCCTAACTTTAGGCTATCAAGTGTGATTGTGTAGAATTTAGGCTGATGACAAAGATGATGCTTTTTAGCATGTTCAAGTCATGTCGACTAGAGGGGACCCTTAGATTTGTATTAGGATTGATATTGCTAAGGAGCACCCTAAAACTTAGCTATTTGGAATAGAAATGGCAACACTTATAGGGAACATCCTCTGCTATATAAGAATTTGCCTAATTCTTGCTTTCTTTGTGGGCATTCCGACCACATTAGTCAAAAAACTTCCCCCCTATGAGGAGTAAGCTTAAGGAGGTTGCTGCTCCTACACAAAAGCATCCAACTATCTCAGAAAAATGGGTACCTAGGGCTCCAGCAAGTACTGGCACACCTAGACAGGAAGGGGTTCCTCCCACCATTTCCAAGAATACATCAAAAAAGGGAATAGAAATAGTATCTACTACTTCTGCCTCCAAAAACACTTTTGAGCCTTTAATCGAAAAAGAGACTGAGGAGGGGGCTAAAGAAAACTAGGGAACTGAGGATGATGTTATGATTGAATCTAGATGGTCAAAGGAGTTTGAGGATGATGTTAATAGAGAAGATGCAATGGAAGGAGATGGCATAAGTGATGATGATTTAGAAGAGGATCCTAATGAAGGGACAAGAACTTTCAGTTATCTCTATTTATGCCCCAAACTATGTTGCTGCACATAGGAAGACAATGTGGGATTCTCTTGTTGTTGAAGAAGGCAATTTTTTGCCCTTGGAGATTCCAATATGGTAGAAAGGAAAAGAGATAGATGGTTGGAAAAGGGGATATTACTAATCAAGAGTTCTAAATTAGAGTCTTGGGAAGAATTCAAAGACCAACTTCAATTAGTTGACTCTAATTTAAAATTTGAATTCACCTAGTCTAATAGTCAATTTGGTAAATTTAGGAGGGAGGCTAGAATTGGCAGATTTTATGTTTTGCAGGGACTCTTGAGTAGCATGAGCTCTATAAAGACTCAAACACAATCATAAACTAGTTTTCCTCTATTGTGACTTTGGTTTTGGCCAAAGATGCTCCTCCTAGTGGTTTAAAGTAGACCCAAAGCTTTTCACCTTAAAGAGTGTTCAAGCTATGGTTAAAGTAGTCTGGGAAGGTGCCTTCTCTAAAATTTTACTTGTTGGAGATTCATGGGTAGTGGCTATAGATAATACCCAAAGTTTGCTAAAAATTAATGGGAAGAAGAAGAGGGGTTAGAAGCTCTAGCTAGACAAAAAGATACTATGCATAGGTTGAACTATTAGAAGCAAGGAAGGAGCTTAGAGGACAAGAACACCTGAGGCTAAATGACACTAAGGTGTACTTTAGAGATTGGCAGGTAGGGAAGCTGGACAGACCAACTAAAGAAAATTTCAAACTCATAAGAAGGAAGAGAGCAAACAAGAAGTCCCTGACAAAATATGCATGCATCAGGATCCATGACGGGCCTTGTACCTAGGCACATCATCACCTGTGACCTTCATTTTGTAGACCCATTTACATGGCAATGCTTTCTTTCCATGTGGCAAAGAAACCAAGTCCCAAGTCTTATTCTTCATAAGTGAACTCATCTCTGATTGCATAGCATACTCCCACTAGCATTGATCCTATTGTCAATCCGTAGGCATTTAAGCGTTCTACCTGACTGTCAACCAAGGCCAGCCATTTCTGAAATACGTGGAACACATCACTCTTCCGAGCTATAGCATAAGCCCACACTTTCCTAGTTGCATCATCAATGAATGTCACATAGTATTCAGCCCTGCCTAATGATCGTGTAGGCATGGGAGCACATACGTCTGAATGCACCAAATCAAGTTTTTCAAACTCTTTCTTTCCCCTTCTTTTATGGGCTGATTTAGTCTGCTTCCCATAGAGACAGTGCTCACAAAATTCAAAATCAGAGAAACTCAAATGCGGTACATAACCCAAACAGCATAAGAGTTTCATTCCATTCTGGCTCATGTGCCCCAACCTGCAATGCCACAAAGAAGTGCTTGGCTGCTCGGTTATTGCAACAACATGATCAAATACCCCTGATACATGTAAGGGATACAAAGTCCCACACTTGGCACCCCTGGCCAAAAGCATAGAGCCCTTCTGAATTTTCCAACTCTGAAAGCCAAAAGTGGTGTGAAAACCAACATCATCTAGCTGACCCACTGAAATAAGACTCTTGGTCAACTTAGGCACATGTCTCACATGTTTCAAAATAAATGCAGACCCATTTGCAAAAGAAAACTTTATGTCACTTGCTCCGACACTTGCTCCGACTATATCACATGCATAGTCATTTCCAAGATGCACACAACCTGTCTTTCCATTGTCATAAGTGGAGAACCATTCCCTATGGGGAGTAACATGGAATGAAGCACCAGAATCCAAAATCCAATCTTGGGAATATGCATCATCTAAAGTGGTAAGCAACTCTGCAGATAAACTAGACATAAAGAGAACATCATTGTCACTATCATGTGTGACTGCATTGATCTCCTCGATCTTCACTTTTCCTTTATCCTCCCTTGGACTCTCTTCCTTTTGATTCGCACCCCAATTTGCATTCTTTTTCTTATCCTTTTGCTCTCTTTTTAGCTTGTAGCAATCCTTTTTCATATGGCCCTTCTTGCCACAGTGGTAACACTCAATGTTCCGTGCCCTGGATTTGCTCCAAGACTTCCCTCTTCCTTGGGACTTCCCCCTGAACTGTGATCTGCCCCTTTGCACATTTACGGCTGCATCCTGCTTGTTGCCGTCCATAGACTTCCGTCTAATCTCCTCAGCCAACAAGCTACCCACAACATCATCAAATTTCAGTACTCCACTAGGTGCAGAGTTACTGACAGCTGTACGAAAGGTACCCCATGAGGATGGCAATGAACATAAGAGAAATATTGCCTTAGTCTCCACATCAAAATTCATCTTCTGAGCCTGAAGCTGGCTGAAAATAATATTGAATTCATTTAAGTGAGAAGCAATGGAGACCCCTTCCTTCATCTACAGCTCAAACAACCTCTTCATGAGGTAAACTTTATTAGAGGTAGTTTCCTTTTCATAAGTGGCACATAGTTTCTTCCACAAATCTTCCATAGTCTGCTCATTTACTACTGTGAAATAAACTGACTCTGCAAGATGAAGTCTAATAGTAGACTTTGCTAATGCATCCAACTCATTCCAATCATCCTCAGACATATTTGCAAGCTTAGCTTCAATCCCTGCCAAGGGTTTAATCTGCTTCTTTTGAATAAGCACATCCCTTATCTATTCTTTCCACAAAGAAAAGTTTGTCCCATTAAACTTTTTAATGTTGAAAAACTCCTTTTCAGACATGGAAGAGGATGCCATAATGCAAATAAAGCAAAATCCCAAATGCTAGTGCCTACAAGAGAGAATCACACCAAATACCAGGTGCACCCAAATGTGTATGCCACAATAGAGTGAAATATCACCAAAACTCATGTCTCAAAGCATCTGACTCATGTGCATATACTATGCATCCATATGAGTAAATCTGGCCCAAAAGAAAAATGCCAACTACAATGGCAATCCAAAATGCCAATAAGTGCCAAATGGCTCAAGCATAAACACCGTCCATGGGCATATGCATCAATAATATCTCATCCAAGAGAGCATAACACTATCAGTGCATCACCTACAATGTGTCAAAGCTGTCCCTCAGCATAAAATAGCATCCATGTGCAAAGCGTCCATAAAAATAGCATCCCACAAGGCAATTTGGGCCTATCAGCGCATCCAATAAGGACCGCAATGCATCCAAATGGCCTATAAATCATCCACTGCATCCCAATGAACACCACGAATGAGCGCACACTACTCAAACACTACTCAAACTGCAACTAGAGTGATCTGCATAAGGTATGCTCAAGAAATCATGGTCCCACGGTAATGACCGCTACTAAAAATAGAACCTGAGATGCCTCAAAACATGGGCGCCATTGCATAATCGGACTCAGCAAGAAAATCTGCAAATATCTCTTTTTTGTCGAAACTCCAAAATCCCAACCGATGAGTGAGAAATGGGAGTCAACACTTATCCATTGCCATGTGGCATAAATCTAAGGTTTCAAAACCTTAGAATGAAAAATGCATAACAGAGAGATGAAATCGAATACATAGAGATCTATAACTCTGAAAATACTCCACCGAATCGTGCAAGAACTAATAGGTAGGGATTTTTGGGCATCCAGAATACAATGGGATAGACGGTTTTGGAAACCGTGGTCTCAATCACTGGGTCCAACACACGAGCTGAAAAAAGTTTTTCGAAACAGAGCTATTTGTAAACTCCACCAGAGTGCGAATGATGAGCAACATAGAAGTTTTAGGACCTTCTGAGTCCACCAGAACTGATAGATCTGCAAATGGTTGCTCCAAACTTGAGTTCTAACACCCGGGCAGAAAAACGTAGGAACGGACACAGTGAGTCAGAAATCCAATGAGAGAAGGGTGTGGACTTTGATGAGATATTCTCTCCGGTTGTGAAGATGACCACACTTAGATGCATGCTTGGACTAGTGGCATCAGAGGATATGGAGCTTATGCAGATGGATGTCAAGACAGCTTTCTTGCATGGGGATTTGCATGAGGAAATTTACATGGTGCAACCGGAAGGCTTTAAAGAAAAGGGCAAATAGCATTTAGTTTGCAAGCTGAGGAAGAGTCTCTATGGTCTTAAGCAAGCGCCTAGAGAATGGTATCAGAAGTTTGATGCTTTCATTCGGTCCCAAGGTTTTAGGAGGAGTGAAATTGATCATTGCCTCTACACTAAAAGGGCTAAGGATAATAGCCTGATAATCTTGGCACTATATGTGGATGATATGCTATTGGCTAGCAAGAATACTTATGAGCTATATGCATTAAAGGCCAAGTTGCATGAGGCCTTTGATATGAAGGATTTGGGACTTGCAGGTCATATTCTTGGTATGCGCATCACACGTGATTGGAGTAGGAAACTCCTTTGGCTTTCACAAAAAGAGTATGTTACAAAAGTATTGCAGCGTTTCAATATGGAGGGGGGGAAGGAAGTGAGTACTCCATTGACTCCATATGTGAAATTGAGTCATACAGATAGTCCCAAATCAGATGAGGAAAGGGCCATGATGGCCAAGCTTCCTTATGCATCAGCAGTTGGGAGTCTTATGTATGCTATGATAGCTACTAGACCAGACATTGCATTTGCAGTGGGAGTTGTTAGCCAGTATATGGCTAATCTAGGAAAGAGGCATTGGGAGGCAGTTAAGTGCATCATGAGGTACATGAAGGGTACCAAGGAGATGTGCATCTGCTTTGGTAGAGGAGACATGCATGTACTTGGGTACATAGATTCAGACTATGCAGGGCATGTGGATAGTAGGAGATCCACTTCTGGTTATGTGTTCACCTTTGCAGGTGGTGCAGTGTCATGGATGTCTCGTGCACAAAAGTGCGTTGCTTTGTCTACCATAGAGGCTGAGTATGTTACAGCCACAGAGGGTTGCAAGGAGGCTATATGGCTTGATCGGCTAGTGGGAGATTTGGGGATTCATACAGGTGTACCGACATTGCATAGTGATTCCATGAGTGCTATTCAGCTAGCACGAAATCCGGTATTTCACGCAAAGACCAAACACATTGAGTTCAGGTACCATTTCATCAGGGAGGTACTTGAGGACAAGCGCATAGAGCTTGTCAAGGTTCATACAGATGATAACCCTGCAGATATGCTGACGAAGAGTCTACCTAGTCAGCGGTTTGAGTATTGTCATGTATTGATGGGCATTGGATAGTATGCTCACTGGTTGTTCTCCCTTAAAGGCACATTGTCCTTTAAGTGGGAGGTTGTGGGGGTTAAAGGTCACTATGCCTTTACCCCGGTTATGTACAATACTCAAACACATATATAAATGAATGAAAAAGAAGATTAGGGTGGTTCTGCACCCACCAAAACTTGTGTGGCTCTCTGTTTCTCTCGCTCCCTCTTCCGTTCTTGCTTCCGTTGAGAGCACTCTCACAAGGGACTACCGCGTGGCCTAAGGTTCAACCTTAGACTTGACGAATGGTTGCCTTCTTCAGCAGAAATCGGCATAGAGACTTCTCTCCTTGCATCTTCGCACTTCTTTGGGTGAAGGTGTCGTTCATGGTAGCCGTCAAGAGGCACAGTTGTTGTAGTATGGCGGGTGAAGCTAGGAGGTGTTGCACGGGCTCTCTATAGGTCGTGTCTAGGTTTGGCAGTGCCATGGTCGTCCAATCGCTAGGAGCTACCGTGAGTCACTACTGTGCGGAGGGTCACATTGAGTCATGGGGAGGCTTGCAGGTACCACCGTTGTAGAGGCTTTGGCCAGATGCTACTTTGAGGAGCGGCTGTTGATAGTCATTCGTTGCTTTAGGATTGCAGCAAGGAGCTTTAGGAGTAGCCACTTCACTGCACACTGGATCTACCTTCTCCCTCAGCTCTCCTTCTCGAAAAGGATCAGCGACACATCTAGCAATATTGCTTATCACATTTCCATCCTCAATCTGCATTTCAGTTGTGGTGTCCCTCCGATATCCCTGTCACGATGCTGTCACCTTTCCCTCTTGTGTACCGTTCGTCAATGCCCTTATGTCGTCTCCATGTCTTTTTGTTTGTATATTTTTAAGAAACTACCTTAGATATTAGTTGCGGCCTACCCGTATTTTGCCTTTTCATCCCGTAGGGTTGTCACTTTTCAAAACTCTCTTGTAGCCTAAACGATCATCAGCATGCCCAATTTGCTTTTGCCCTATCCTGTCTTTCAATAGTTCCTCAATTAGAACTATTCGTGAAGCTTTGGACCGTTTCTAGATTCATCACCAGATTCACTTTTGGTGGGTCGTTGATTGTAGTCCTACTATAGAGCTGGGTCTAGAAAATACAACCATAGAAGAAAAGCATGAATATTCGAGGCACTCAAGCTTCAAGGAAGCTTACAGAACCTTTGAAAAAGGTGAACCAAACCTCTCAGAGTAAGAATCACTCTCAAAGCGCTCTCACAAAATATGTCTCTCTCAGAGATCACTCCACAATCTCTCAATGAACTATAATAAAATGGAATGAAGAAAAAATTATCACAAAGAAGAATGGAAATATGGATGGAAATTTTCTCTCAATGAACAGAAATTTTCTATCACTCATCGGAAGTGAAAGAACTCTCAATCTCTCAATCACTCTCACTCTCTCAAGGATCGCAATGCCTCAGCAGGAGGCAAGGGAGCTCTGATACCATGACAAAATATACATGTCTTAGGATCCATGGAGCACTCTAAGGTGGATGGAACCTATGTGGAGACATGATGAAGAGAATGCTCATGACATGTACCTCAAGTCAATTAGGTTCCAAGATAGATTAGCTTGGACTCATAAATAGAATCTTGAGCAAATGTGCATTCTTCTCTACTAAAAAATACATGATAGGCCTCTTATATAGACAGTGCCCTTTGAATAGTCAAACCATGTGGGATCCTCTCATCCACATGTCTCCTTGTGGATATCCTCAATCCACATCTCCACATCATGTAGTCCACATCCTAGGGTGGCTACTTTAATTCTTTCCTATGCCATACCTTAGCCTCTAATTATGTGCTCATAGCACCACAACTCTCAACAGTCCCTCTACTCAAGAGGGCCAACAACATGTTAGTCACCACTAAGGAAGAGAATATTAATCTTATTCAGAGTCACTTCCAAGCTTTGCTCCTTCTTCTAGTATACTAGATGAGGAGGTGTAGAGGCTAGAGAAATGTGTAGGCTGTGAGAGAGAACACTGTGCAGAGATTTGACATGACATTTCTTGAGAGATCTCTCTCCTTGGAAGAACTAAAAGAAGTTGTCTCTGTGGGTGATGGGAAAACTCTTGGAGAGGACGGTTCTACCATTAATTTTTACAAGGATTTTGGGATGTGGTTGGGCCTTACCTTCTTAGATTGTGGCAAGAAAGTGTAAAAAATGGAGCTCTGCCCCCACACATTAATGGGGAGTTATTAAGCTCATTCCTAAAGAAGGCCCTAAAGGTGAGCTTAGAAACTAGAGGCCCTTAAGTATGCATAACTGTAGCTATAAGATCATTACCAAAGCCTTGGCTCTTAGAGTTCAAAAGAAAAATGAATGAGTGGATATTACCGGAATAAATAGGATTCATTAAGGGAAGACACTTTCTTGAGGCCATTATCAATATTTGGGAGACCTTTGAATATGCTAGAGAGACTAAGCAAGATATTTGCTTCCTCAAAGTTGAATTTGACAAGGCTTATAATAGACTAGAGTTGGAACTTTCTCATTTAGTCCCTGCAGGATATGGGGCTTGGTCCTTTTTTTTTTGCTTATGTGAAACTCCTACTCACTAATGCTTCTGCTAAAGTCTATGTCAATGGCGACATGAGTAACTCATTTCCATTAAAGAGTTCAATTAGACAAGGATGCCCCTTTGCTTTTTGCAATTGCAATTGATGCCTTCAGGTGGCTACTCAAATGCTAGGTTAAGGAAGGAAGTATTAGAGGCACAGAAATGGCCTCTGGCAAAGAGCTAGTCTGCTAACAATAGTTTGCTGATGACACCCCCCTCACACCTAGAAACAAAACATAGGTGGGGAATGCAGTATGAAATGTCTGGACATTTTCTATAAGGCATCTATTTCTAGGATTAATCACTCAAAGACTGGGTATGCTACCCTCAAGGGGGGTGAACAAGAAATTCTAAAGGAATTGGGATGCTATATTATTAATAATGACACTATTTTCGGCCACTTGGAATCCCCATGGGCTTTGACATATTTATGAATCAAAGATGGGATTAGTTTATGGTGGATAGATTTTAGAAGAAGGTGGATAAATGGAGGGGCTTCCAAGGCAATCTTGTAGGCAAAAGGTTGGTGCTCAACCATTGCATATATCCTATTTCCATTTTCTACTTACCTTGTTGGGTCCCCTCCAAATTTGGCCATGCCAGATTCATCAAGATCTATAGATCCTTTCTCTAGGGGGGAAACTCAAGAATTTCCAAGGTGATATGGTCTTTTTGCACCAAGGCTATGAAAGAAGTTGGCCTAGGAGTGACTGATATAGCCCTAGTTACGAAGAAAATATGTGCTACATGGGTGATTAAGGCCATAATGCAACTGGAATGTGATTGAGCACATCTTTTGTTAAGAGACATGAGGCTGGTTAGACCCAGTCAGGGCCTCCTAAATGGAAAAACTACTCCATCCTTGCTAGTCTGTGCAATCTTGAACCCTATGAAACCAAAGGGATTCCTCTTTGGCAATCCATTTGGAAAGATTTTAATGAAATATAGGCCTTTATGCAATTCTCTAGAAAGGCACCCTTTATGGCTATTGATTCTATCTAGGTTTCCACCATTTTTAGAACTGCCCAACTCAATGATGATTAGTTCCTTTTGGCCAGCATTAGGGCTTCAAACTTGGGGACAATTAAGGAATAAGAGAAGGTTAGATGGAAAACTTGGCCAAAATTTAGAAGGGTGTTTGCTATAAACAATTAGTGCCAAATGTTGATCTCAAGTAGGTTAGGACTCTGGCAAGGTAACACACAATGGAAAGGAGGTACTTTCTTAATTTACCATAGGAAATTTAGTGTGCAGTGCTTCACTTCTCCCAATTCCCACCCCATCTTCTAGCATTGAGGATATATTCAAAACTCTAAATGTAAGGTGGCATCTACAAGATAGTAGAGATAAATGGTATGACATATTAGTAAGGAGGTGGAAGACGATCCTAGTAAGGAGGTCATGAGGATCCTAATAAGGAAGAGCCAGTAGCTCCAACAAATCCTAAGAAGGAGGTAGAAGAGCCTACAACCTCAATGGATACTAGTAAGGAAGTGGAAGATCCTGCAGCTCTAGCAAAAATTAGTGAGGAGGTGTAGAAGAATTGTGATAAGGAAGAGCTGACTCTTATTTCCTCTCTTCTCCCGTCACTTCTCCTCTCTTCTCTTATTTCCTCTCCTCTTTTTTTCCCTCTTTCTCCCCTCTCTTTTCCTCTTCCATCCTCTCTTTTTGTTCACTCCTCTCTTCTCTTTTTTCCACACTTTCTCCCCTCTCTTTTCTCTCTTTTCCCTCCCTCTTTTTTGTCTCTCTTTTCCTCTTCCATCCTCTCTTTTCCTATCTCTTTTCTTCTCTCTTTTCCTCTCTTCTCTGCACTATTATTTCCTCTCTTCTCCCCTCTCTTCTCCTCTCTTCTCTTATTTCCTCTCTTCTCTTTTTTCCCCTCTTTCTCGCCTCTCTTTTCCTTCACTCCTCTCTTTTCCTCTTCCATCCTCTCTTTTCCTCTTTCTCTCATCTCTTTTCCTTGACTCCTCTCTTCTCTTTTCCCCCCTCTTTCTCCACTCTCTTTTCCTCTTCCATCTTCTCTTTTCCTTCACGCCTCTCTTCTCTTTTCCCCCCTCTTTCTCCCCTCTCTTCTCTTTTTTCCCATGATTTCTCCCCTCTCTTCTCTTTTTTCCCCTCTCTTTTCCTCTTCCATCCTCTCTTTCCCCTTCTCCCCTCTCTTTTCCTGCACTCCTTTCTTTTCCCTTTCTCTTATTTTCACATCCTCTTTCTCCCCTCTCTCTTTCCCTCTCTTTCCCCTCTCTTTTCCTCTCTTTTCCCTCCCTCTTTTCCCCTCTCTTTTACTCTTCCATCCTCTCTTCTCCCCTCCCTCCCTTTCCCCTCTCTTTTCCTCTCTTTTCCCTCCCTCTTTTCCTCTTCAATCCTCTCTTTTCCCCTCTCTTTTCTCTCGTTCCTCTCTTTCCCCTGTCTTTTCCTCTCCTTTCCCTCCCTCTTCACTCCTCTCTTTTCCTCTTCCATCCTATCTTCTCCCCTCCTCTCTTTCCCCTCTCCTTTCCTCTTCTTTCTCCCCTCTCTTTCCACATAACAAATAACAAATAACAAAGAGAGGGATACAACATAATCTGATCATGCATAACAAATATCCAAAAGAGGGATCCCTCTCATATACTAAAAACTATAATTACATTCTCCAAATCGGAGTACTTTATAAATTGTAATTACATTCTTCATCGTTTGGTCTTTGACGATGAAGTGCTACCCTCTCCTTTGTCATATCTCTTCTTCTTCTTATCCTTCACCTCTTTTTTCTTTTGCTCCTTAGCCCAAGGAGCTTCCTTGGGTGTGTTGTCTTCCTCTTGGATCAATCTCAGCTTCTCCTCAAATTAGAATCCTCCATGATCTCCTGATTGGTCTTGTCCTAGTCGGAATGATCCTCACCCTCGACATGTGCGTTTGGACACAGATACGCCCCAAGGAGTGATGGTACATCTACCTCCCCATCCTTTATATCGTAATATTGACTGTACATCTCCTCCAAGTATGCTATCATAGCTTTTTTGCTAGGGGCCATGGGAAATAGTAGAGAGACAGAGCAACGAGAAGGGAGCAATGAGAAGGAAGCGACGAGAGAGCAACGAGGAGTAGTAGAGTGGAAAAAGGGGAACGACAAGAAGGGAGTTGTATGAGAAGGGATATAGCAGGGGAGTGGTGTGAGATAAAGAAAGGAGGAGGAGAGACTTTAAATATTGAGGGATGATGAAGCAGAGAAGGGAAAAGTAAAGAATCAAACGTACAAAAGATGAGGATGATTAAGCAGATAGGGTGATAGGGGACATGATTTGCACAGATTGTGGAATAAAGGAGAGTGGATGCAATAAAGTTTCCTAGAATTATCTTTTAGGAATATATTGGCTTGTGTGATATATACAATTTGTTGAATAGAAGTGAAAGTGTAGCTTATTTGTACCCTAAATTCTTTTACAGATCTTGAATGAGTGCCCTGATATGATTTGTAATGTGTTTTATGTGCCCGTATTTGTTTCTTTTTTTTCAAACATATTAAAAAATTAACGCCCTCCACCATGATAGTCCTTCAAAAATCCCAACCTAGTTCCCCATGTTGCTATCATTCGGGACATCCAAACTTTGCTATCACATGTAGCAAAATGATGAGAGTTCTAACTCCAAGCCTAGACAGAAAATGAGTAATCAAAGCCAACCAAGAGAGCAAACTTTTTCTAAGAACTTGATACAAATTAGGTAAAGTTTAACGTCGAAGTGCATGCACGTGGGTGAGGTCTAGATCAATCACGCATGGAACGGAAATTTTTGAGGGAGCCATGAAACAACCTATGAGAACTTTGTAAGCTTTGGAGAGACCTCTTTGAGTGACAACTTAGCAAGGAGGACACTATCAAAGACATAATGGTGTGTATAGACATCTTCTTGGATCGCGAGTACATAGTCCAAGAAGAGTATAATTATAGATTAGAAAAAGTGGAAGATGAGGTCTCAAGTCATCCGTCTAGCGGGAAGGAGGAGGAAAGTACCTCTGATAGTAATGCAGAGCAGTAGATCTCCTCCTCTCTTTCAGAATTTTTGGAGAATGTCTCTTTTGGAGACAAAATCTGTTTAAGAATACTACTTTTGCAATAATTTTTGTATATGAAAACTCTTTTGGATATAAATTTTGTACTTGAACACTCCTTTGGACCAAAATTTGGTAAATGAATACTCTTTTGGATACATATGGTAGTGTAACTTATGGAGATATATGATACTATACGATGGTCTTAAGTAAATTGTCTTTTCATAGTTTTAGTAAATTGAACTTGAGTTTTAAGAGGTAAATTTTCTTTTAAGTAAAGTGTAAGTATTGTCTTAAGTAAATTGTCTTTTTGCTTCTTACCCACTCTTGTGTTTGTATTTGTTTTCTTATTTGTGTCTGTGTTTGTCCGATCCCCCCAAATTAGACATGTCATCATGTCACACGTCTAAAGGCTACAGACCACATGATCATGGGTCCCCTCATAGGAGAAGAGGTCATGAGTTGTACTCTCTAGAGGACTTTTTTTCCACTCGACCGACTCTTGAGGGGCCTACCCTTATGACTCAGACTCCCCATGGGCCAACTCCTCTCGGGCCTACCCTTGTGACTACCCCTTGGAGAACTACTTTGCTAGCAGCCCATGGCTTCCGTCAAGAGTCTTGACGAGTTTGTCGCGTCCATGAGCGACGTGGAAGTAGTGATATTCCTCTCTCTCTTATCCTAGAGGACCTCAGCTATTCCCTCTCCTACACCCAGTGGTGGTAGATCAGGGACATCAACGGCTTTACCTACTTGAGCAACAACCACCCACTATAGCCCCTTCCAAGGGGTCATCACCTGGGCATACCCATCGTAGGTCCAGAAAGAGTAGCAAGGGTCAAGGCTACTATGGTGGCACGAGGGATGTAGACGAGTCTACACACTCACATCCCTACAGGTCTCCCCTTCCTCATGAGATGCAGTACCGATCAGGTCCCTTGCCCTCTCCACTCATAGGCCGCAGTACCTGAGATACCACTCGCTCCCTTACTCCTCGCTCAAGTGCTCACTCCACCCCTCACTCTAGCTCTACTACTCTATCCACTGCAAATCCTTTGAGCGTTGTTTTGCCTGAGGACCTTTTCTTCAAAGTGAATAGCATTGGGGAGGTTATACAAGATGAGAACGAGAAGGCAGTCACAAGCTACATGAGGAGGTTGGTGAGCACCCACTTCCACAATGATATATTTAGACCTTGGAACCAACAGGACAAAAAAGCCAAGGATGCCTGCCACAGAAGCCCTCAAAAGACAATTTCCAAATCCTAAAGGGTCTGAGTCTCGGTTTGAGTTTGAAACAAATGCCATGCTTACTCGCATGGGAGAGCTCCTTAGGTATTGTAGATATGAACTGAGGGATGTTGTTAAGCAGGGCAAGCACAAGCCAGGGTGGGTGGACCCAAAGGATTAGAAGAAAGTTAAGTTCTACAGGGAGAATCCAGATGGGTTTGAGCCTCAACGGAGGGCAGCGAGGATATGCTTGGAGATTGTAGGTCCTTCGTACCTCGAGAGCGATGGCAGACTCGACAAGGACTCTGAAGGAGGAATGGATGGTAAGTATATATTTATCTTCTACTGAATTTCTAATATGTTCAATCATTCAAACTCGAGGGATCAACCTCATAAAATTTTAGTATACCACGTGCGTTCAAAAGGAAGGGTATTTTTAATATCAATTTTTGAAAAAAATTAACAGAATTACAATAATAAGAGGGGTTTTTAAATTCAATTTTAGGAAAAAATCACTTAGTTCATAAGTAAAGAGGTGTTTTTATTGTGGGGAAAATTTTAGTTGAGGGATTTTTAAAATACCCCTTGAATGCATGTGATACATAGGGTTTCTTAGTAGTGCACCCCCCGAGCGTTCAAATGTCTTGTCATTCATATCTAACTAATTGAATTTGGATCCACAAGAATCTATGATTGGAAGGCCTCTAGACAACAAGAGGTACAAAAGGGCCTTCAAGATTGGAGCCAAGGCATGGTTTAAGGAGAAGGAGAGAGGAGTCCACATCGATTGCGAAAGGATGGAGGCACGTTATGTGAGTATACCCTATTCCTCTTCTTTATCGTTCTACTATCACCATTGTCTTACAATCAACGCTCTTAGTTTTTTCTAACTTGTTTCATTCATAGGGAGGCATGTTTAACCCATCTGAAGATCCGGACAGAGAGATGGTATCTGAGGAAGAAGTGGCTAGGTACACAGAAGAGGAGGGTGAGGAGGGCACAGAGAGACCAAGGGCAAGGATGGTGAGGAGGACCAATAGTAGGATAGGACATTTAGTGGTTTAATATTTTGACACTTCTGCCCTTTTGTAGTAGATTGCCTTGGCAAATTTGCCATTTTGGAGTTCAGCACTTTTGCCATTTTGTAGCTCATTAGCGCATTACTTTGGAGGATTTGCCATTTTGTAGCATAATTCCATTACTTTGTAGACTTTCTTTGCAAAATTGTAATGTACACCTCCGCATTTGTAACATTTCATCGTGATTTTAATGGGAAAAATATTTTATGTGGGGAATGATGGGATTGAAAAAAGCCCCATCCTGCCCCACATCATTCTTTTTTAGCTTCTGTAAAAACATCAGTATATATTGATGCTTGTATTGACACTACAATGTCCGTATATACTGACACCTACACCAATGCCCATATCAACACTATTGGGTATATTTTACCAACAGTGACACTGACTCTCGCACCGATGGTTTCTTTGTGACGTCCACACCGATGGACATTCTGACACTTTCCACTTGTTTAAAAAAGAAAATCTTCGTATTTAGTGTCAGTATCGGTGTTGGAAAGCATCTTGTGTCTTGTAGTTAAGTGTAGGCCTTTTTCAATTACAATTGGATGCCTGCTTATTTCAACAAACTTTATGATAAAGAGGGGGGGCTTGTCACCCTATATTGTCAATGGGGAATCTAAGTTGAAGTAAAAAAAGTATGTATAGGAGAGAACTTTTTGTTATATATATATATATAAAATAAATTTAATATCTATTATAAAATTTTCCTAAAAACAACCCAAAGAATGCAAAGTTTAAAAAAATTCCCAAATTTTTTATTTTTGTATAAAAAATTCTCAAAATCATTTTTCTAAAAAGATAATATTTTCAAAAAATGGTTTTTCAAAATCAACAGAAGTTTTGCAAATTTAAAAATTCACCCAAATAGGAGTAAATTTTTGATATAATTTATCATTTTTTTCAAAGATGACCAAAAAATTTGAAACTTTCAAAAATATATATATTTTTAAAATTCCCCCACAATTTTGATTTTTAAATAAACATTTCTCAAAAAAGAATTTGGCCCCAAAAAATTATATATATATATATTAAAAATGTTTGTTTTGAAAATCAACAAAAGTTTTGCAATTAAACAATTTATCCAAAAAAGAATACCCACGTGGTGTGTACCTGTGGGGGGAGAACCCCCACATGCAACATGCACCACATGTGGGGAGAGGGAGGGAGTGAGGGGGGAGTGGGAGAGCGAAAGAGGGAGTAGGCACTTCCCATGTGGTGTGGGTGTGGGGGAGAGGGAGGGAGTAAGGGGAGAGGGAGTAAAGGGAGTAAGGGGAGAGGGAGGGACTGTGGTGGAGTACGGAGAGGGAGAGTGGGGGAGGAGTGGGGAGAGTGAAGGTGAGGAAGAATGGGGAGCAAACAAGAGGGGAGAGAGAGAGAGAGAGAGAGATAGAGAGAGAGAGAGAGAGAGAGAGAGAGAGAGAGAAGCCCCCCCCCAAACGTGTGGTATGAGCCACATGTGCCCCCCCCCAACATATGGCATGAGCCACATGTGCCCCTCCCCCCCAACAAGTGGCATGAGACACATGTGCCCCTACCCCAGGCCCCCCAAAAGAAACGTGGTGTGATAATATAGATTTCAAAAAAAACATTCAAAAGAATTCCCACCATTCCTCACTTCCCTAATTTGAAATTTGATATAATTTCCTATTTTGAACTCTCTGGCAGGACAAAGGAGAGAGAGGAGGGGAGTGAAGGATAAACTAAAAAAAAAATCCCACCATCCCTCTCCTTAACTCCCCTCCCCTCTCTCTTCTGTCCTCTGTTCCCTCCTCTCTCTCAACACCCATCACTCTCGTCTATCTCATGTCACCCTTTCCCTCTCCTCTTCCCTCCTCTCCTCCCTTCTGCCCCCTCCTGTCTCTCATGTCTCCCCTCCCCTCTCCCCTTCCCTGCTCTCCTCCCTTCTGCTCTCTCATGTGGCTCACCTCTCCTCTCTCGCCTCACCTTTCCTCTCTCTCTCTCTCTCTCTCTCTCTCTCTCTCTCTCTCTCTCTCTCTTCAAACCCGGTCCGCAAATAGGACAAGCATGGTACCCACTTGTAACAAGTCCTGCACGCATGCATGAATGTGTTAGTATAAGACATGCATGCAAAAGAGAGTCACTGGGGGGGGGTCACTATGTATAAACCCTCTATACCACGTGCGTTCAAGGCATATTTCTAAAATCCTTTATCTGTGTAAAATTTTCATTAATAAAATGTACCCCTTTTCTATACAAATCTGTAAATTTTTTCCAAAACTATTTTAAATAGTCCCTTATGTATATTTATTTCTGTAAATTTTAGAAATAAAAAATATCCTTTTGTTGAACTCACGTGATAGGGTTACATACGATGAGTGACCCCCCCGAGGAGAGTCATAAAAGCATAATTCTATATTATACATGTAAAGACACAACCACGTACCTTTGCACTCTCCATATCCTGGGTAGTCATGCATGGTCCACATCAAGATTCCCCTGACCAAAAGGTTATTGGTATGCCTAGGAGCTCTGGAAATATCAAAGACCCGCACTCCTCTCCATAAGATCTGTAACTCCTCTATCAAAGGTGCCATGTACAAGGAGTGTACAAGTCCATATTTTTGGCCTTGTACTTCCCTGGCACAAGTAGTGCAAGCATGAGGTGTCCCTTCTTTATTGTTAGCCATGGTGGGATATTGTAATTCACCAAGGCTATGGGCCATGTCGACTAAGATATCGAGCGTAAACCGAAAGAGTTCACGCCATCCATGGTGAGCCAAAGATGTAAGTTGTGTGGCTCCCTCGCAAAGTCCGACCACTAATTGTCTATGTGCTTCCAAGCTGCACAATCTATGGGAATCCTCAATGTGTCATGAATGGACCGATGAGATGCATGCCAAGTCATCAATTCTGCTATGGATTTGCATCGGAACATGTGTTGTATTCTTGCAATGATGGGAAAGTGTCTCAAGACCTTTATCAGTATCTGCTCACCCTGTAAATCATCTCTATATCATTGTTCCCCACACTCCGGACAACTAGCCAAATCTACATGCTCACGGCCAAAGAGAATACAATCATTATGGCAAGCATGGATGGTATCATAATCATTATGGCAAGCATGGATGGTATCATAATCCATACCCACCGTTGTTAGCATCTTCTTCGCTTCATCTCTTAACGCGGGCATGGTATTTGGTGTAGGAAACATCTTCTGGAGCAACCTATCGCAATTCAAACATACATAGCATTCGAATAATGATGATTCTCAAACATACATGATGATTCTCAAAACAAACAATCTCCAAATAATGAGTGAAATTAATGTGGGAGCTAACCTCATTAAGGCCGAGACACTTGTATCTGACCACCCATACTTTGCTTGCAGATTCAAGATTGAGAGACAAGCCCATAGTTTAGACATCCTAGCACCCTTGTACAAATGTGTTGATTGAAACTCTCGCATATTGACCTCTAACTCAGACATCACGTGTACATGTGATGTAGTGCCCCTAAAAATAGAATCCATCATGTCCACCATACCATCTGGCACATCCGAGAGACTATAGTCTTGCTCAAAGTGTGAAGGTATATGTGCACCCTTGCCACCCTCCTCATCCTATCTCAAGATTGTGTTTTTTTATTTTTTGTCTTCGTGTTTGTATCTACATTTGTCCAATCCACCCAAATTAGACATGGGATCACGTCGCACATCTGACGAGTACGAAAGTTGTTGTAGAAGGAGACATCATGATCTCTACTCTCCAAATGACTTTGATTCCACTCAGGTGACACCTCAGGGGCCTAGCCTACCTCGGACCTAGCACTGCGACTACCCCTCAGGAAACTCCTTTGCTAGCAGCCCATGGCTTTGTTGGGAGTCCCGATGAGTTTGTCACATAGATGACCGATGTAGAGGTAGCAAGATTCTTCTCTCTGCTATCCCAAAGGACCTCAGCAAATCCCTCTCCTATACTAACGGTTGGACCTACTATCCAGCCGTCCCCCCTAGCCCCTTCGACTAAGGGGTCATCATCTGGGCGTACCCATCATAATGGAAGGAAATGTAGGAAGGGTCGCTTATGTTGTGCTGACTCGGGAGATGTAGATGAGTCAGCACACTCACATCCCTACACGTCTCCACTTGGTCATGAGACCCAATACCAATCAGGTCCCTTGCCCTCTCCTACTCCCACTACTACTCCTTGCTCCATAAGCACTCATAGTAACACCACTCACTCTAGCTCTAGCTCTGCCACTACCATGAGTCCTCCTTACCTGATCGAGGACCTATCCTATGAAATCACGGTTGCTGGAGAGATAATAGAAAATAAAAAGGGCTTAGGAGTGATGGCTACCATGAGGCGATTAATGAGCCACCACTTCAAGAGTGGCATAGCTACTGACTGGCAGTACCAGTATGACCAAAAGAAGCAAGCAGTCATCGATGAATTGAAAAGACAATATCCTAACCTCAGAAATTGGAAGTTCAATGAGGATTACATGCGAGAGTGCATGTGTTTAGTCTTGAAGCATCCTAGGTCAACCTTGCATACTTCCATTACAAAGGGGAAGGCTAAACCCAGTTGGGTAGACAAAGCTGATTGGAAGTTTTTCAAGAAGCAGTACAGGGACCATCCTGAAATGTTCGAGGGTCAGAGGAGGGCTGCAAGGAGACAGCTAGACTCCATAGGTACTTCACACTTTGGTGCAGGTGGACGGTTGGCATTCGAGGAAATCATGGTAAGTCTACTTCTTCTCATTTAATATGATTGTTCTATTTGTTTTATTACATATTGCATGCACTTTATCTAACTCTCGTAAATTGGGCCCATAGCAAGCTGCAATGGGTCACCTTCCCACGGACACAGAGATAAGATGCACGTTCCACGTAGGAACAAAGCCGTGGTTCATTGAGATGGAGGCCATGGGAGCGACGATCAATTGGGCTGAGGTGGCTGCTCGCATGGTATAAGTCTACTCCTACTTGTAATCTCATTTTTTAAATTGTTTTATTCTTTAAGTTCCAATCTAATTTCCAATTAATATGGTTTCACTCTTAGAGTGCAAGCTCGAATGTCCCATCAACGAAGGTGAGCAGTGATGATGAGGGATTAGGCTTACATGGCTTTGACGAGGGCCAAGGACGTAGCTCACGAGAGCTAAGGATCAGATGTAGCTCACAATAGCCAAGGATCAGGCTAGTGCGACCATGATGAGGACGAGGACGAGGATGATGATTTGGATGAGTAGTAGTAGTAGTAGTTTGTATATACTTCGGCATGTATATGCTTCTGTATGTCGGCTCATTTGAGCAATTTTGTATCACCCTTTTCGAAAGGGTAATTTTGTAACAAATAATGTTGTATATCTTCGGCATGTATATGCTTCTGTCGCTCGGCTCGTTTGAGTGATTTGTATCACCCCTTTCACAAGGGAAATTTTGTAACAAACAACATTCTTTTGTAATTACTTTAAAGAAAACATTAGTGGGGCAAAATAGGGCTTGCTATGGCCCTCTTTAGCCCCATTAATGTTTTTTTGCTTCTATTAATTGTCGCTATATAGCGACATTTACCAGTGTCGCTATATAGTGACCATTCTTTTTCGATGCTAATAGCGACGTAAATACCGACCTTTGCCCCCGTCAAAAAAAACTTTTTAGTGTAAAAAAAATCGGTATTTCCGTCGAAAAATGGCTTGTGCCTTGTAGTCAGTCTCTCTCTCTCTCTCTCTCTCTCTCTCATGTCTCCTCTCCCTTCCCCTCCTCTTTCTCATGTCACTCACCTCTCTCCTTCCATCCTCTCCCTTTCCCTCCTCCTCCTTGCACCACGTGGTGTGGGTGAGTGTGAGAGGGAGGGAGTGTGGGAGGAGTAGGGAGAGGGTGAAGGGGGAGGGAGAGGGAGAGGGGCGGACGGGGGCAGCAGGGCAGGGCGATGAGTGGGGTCAATGGGTGGGTGGGGGGGGGTAAGAAATAAGGGGGAGAGGAAGGGAGTGAGGGGGAAGTAGGGAGAGGGAGAGGGAAGGTGAGGGAGTGGGGAGTTTGGAGAGCGGGAAGGTGAGGGAATGGGGAGTTGGGAGAGGGGGAAGTGTGTGTGTGTTGGAGAGGGGGGGGGGTATTGAATTGGATGGAGAGAGAGAGAGAGAGAGAGAGAGAGAGAATCCCCCCCTCCCAAACACATGTGTTGCACGCCACATGTTGCCAACATGTGGCGCATGCCATATGTTGGCCAAAATGATATAATAATATGAATAAATAAAATTTGTGTGCCCAACATATGTCATCTACCACATGTTGGTGGGAAGGGGGGGGTTACATGTTGCCAACTTGTGGTACATGCCATATGTTGCCCCCTGCCGGGCGGGGGGCAACATATGGCGTGTGCCACATATTGAGTGGGAAGAGAGGGGAGGACGGGCCTTGGAATAGGGAGGGAGAGAAGGGAGGGGCTTGAAGAGAGAGAGAGAGAGAGCGAGAGAGAGAGAGAGAGAGAGAGAGAGAGAGAGAGAGAGAGAGAGAGAGAGAGAGAGAAGGGGGTAGGGGGGGAGAGAGAGAGAGAGAGAGAGAGAGAGAGAGAGAGAGAGAGAGAGAAGGGGGTAGGGGGAGAGAGAGAGAGAGAGAGAGAGAGAGAGAGAGAGAGGGGGGGAGGGGGCTTTTACTAGGGAGAGAGAGAGGGGGGAGGGGGGGCTTGAAGAGAGAGAGAGAGAGAGAGAGAGAGAGAGAGAGAGAGAGAGAGAAGGGGGTAGGGAGAGAGAGAGAGAGAGAGAGAGAGAGAGAGAGGGGGGGGGCGGGGCTTTTAGTGGGGAGAGAGAGAGGGGGAGGAGGGGGGGCTTGAAGAGAGAGAGAGAGAGAGAGAGAGAGAGACCCCTTTACTTTCCCCTTCCTCATCCTCTCCATCTTCCATCCCCCTACTTCCCCCTCTCCCTCTCCATACTTTCCCCTCACTCCCTCCCTCTCCCTACTTCCTCCTCCCTCTTTGCTTCCCCCTCTCCCTCTCTCTACTCCCCCCTCACTCCCTCCCTCTTTCCCTTATTATACACACATGTGTTGTCTGCCCTCCCCTCCTCTCTAAATTTTAAATTTTTTTTCATATTTCCAATTTTTAATCAAATCTATACCCAAAAATGAGAGTTTTCAAATCATGTCCCATTTTGAATTTTTTCCCAAATTAATAGAATAAAATTAGGGTTTCTTAAAAAAGTTTCTAGAGTTTGGAAAAAAATTAGTTTTTTTCCCAAGAAAACATATTTTCACATTTGATTTTTTTTCATTTTGTACCTCAAAATGGGAGTGTTTTAGAACAATTGTTCACATTTTGATTTTTTGTACAAATTAACAACAAAAAGTGGGGTTTCTCAAAAAATGCTTGTAGAATTGAAATTTTTCCTAATTTTATGCCATTAAATTGGGGTTTAGGGTTTAAATCTTAAACAAAGTAACTTATTTTATAGTTTAGGGTTTAGGGTTTAGCTTTGCAGATTTAGGGTTTAGCATTTAGGATTTAGGGTTTAGGGTTTAGCATTAGGGTTTAGGGTTTAAGGTTTAGGATTTAGGGTTTAGGGCTTAGGGTTTAGGGTTTAGATAAGAAAACAAGAAAATATGCATGTCCAATCATGAAAATGATATCCAAAGGACATGATGCTTTGTAAAGGCCTTAACCTTACTGATATTAAGGCTTGTGTAAAGAATTATGACCACCAAAGATGGGTCCATAGGCTAGAAGTACACTTGTGCATATTTTTCAACACTCATGGATGATTCATGGAAAGAAACCAGGATATATGCATGTGCAAATATGCAAAAAATATATGATACTTTGTAGAGCCCTAAATCTCACTTACATTAATACTTGTGCAAAGTATCAAGCCCACTAGAGACACACACATAGACTAGACACATAGTCATGCATATTTTGTTTTGTTTCCTATTTTGAGGGACGTTTGCTTGTCAAGTAAATTATTTTAGAAGCAATTAAATTCTACTTTCCATTTCCATCGCTAGCCTTTATTTCTTTGAATATAGGATTTCACTCTTCATAAGGAATAATGTGTGCATCAATGGCCTATTAAGTTTCCAATTGTGCAACAATGGACTGCAACAACAAAGTCTACTAACCCTAGAAGAGATTTAGAGACATAAGAGAAGATATCTTAGGCATCATTTTCAAAAAATGGTGTGTATCTGTACACCACCTCTATGTTGATAGCAACAACTCTTGGATTATCATATACTTGTAAGTTATCTAATTTATTTACTATTCAATTAATAAATAATAAGAAATTAACTAGTACATGATAAAGAAATTATTTAATAAATAATTAAGGAGGTATTTAGCAATTAAAATTATATAACAACTAGTTTGATGACTAATTAACAATTCATATATTTTTCAAAGCAATTAATTAGTAAATATTGTTAATTGTAAAATTAATGAATAATTAATTACAAAATTAATGAGAAGATAAAATTGATTGGAAATTATGCTTATTTCTTTGAGCTTATGTACTTTGTGATTTTTGGTTATACGTTAGTAACAAACCCCAATTTTTTAAGTTCCCCTATTTCCATCATAAGTTTGAATAGAAATGTGAGAATGTAGTCATGTTTGTTGTCAAAATGATTGGAAAAGGGACAATGAGTTCATTTATGACGTCAAATATGCAAAATAATATATTAAAAATAAATTTTCCTTCCCCTCACATTCTCTTCCCTACCCACTATACCTCTACTCTTGTTTTTTAGGCCATAGTTGTGTGCAAGTGAATATCTGTAGTGCTCTAAAAATACCCATTTTTTAGTGTTCTATGTGAACATGATGTGGAGGTGATGGTTTGGAAAAAAAGTCCAAAATTTTGAATATAGTGTTTAGTGTAAAACGTGTCCATACTACCACACTATCATACAATGATACCAGTTTTCTAGTAATCCCACTGTGGCATTGGTAAGTAACTATTTTCTTTGTAATGAACAACTGAAAGAAATGCGATAATATCAATATCAAAATGATATACAGTTGTGGTATAGCAACAGCCCAAAGAATGAAAGAATCATGACCATTTTGAGCACCTGAGGCTGGTCAAGGAGGTACATAGGGTGCATTATCTAAGGTTTTCTTTTGAGTTTCTTTCAACTATCATACATTTTATTGGGTGAGACACGGGTATATATGAGCAAACCAAAAGGAGAAAATCACCTCCTTAACCTCATCAATAATTGACCTAACTAGACAAGGTTGTTGTTCACATGTTGAAAATGAAAATACACCATATTCTACCTTCTCCAAATAAGATTTATCTGCATAAAAATTTCTCATGTGTATTTTTAACATTCTCGACATGGTAAAATTGTTTGTTTGAGACGTTTCTATTGTTGATATCATTCATTAGCATCATAATACTTGCTCTTTTGAAAAACAACCCTTGAGAGCTTCTAGGCACTTTCACTGTAGCAAGTGTATTGCATATGTTTGCTACTAAAGCTCCATGAGCATCCTCAGATCTTTGTTGCAATCTAGTAAGGAATCCCCTCATCAAAGGATGTTGGACAATCCGCTGAAATATACAAGCCCGTGTATCCATGTCTAGGCCTAACGTACTTTGATTAAAAAGATAACAACCTCATTGCATATTCTTCATCGCTTCTCTTTATTGGCTTCTTCACGTGAATTCTTGTCCCATGATTTTATCACCTTGAGACTAGCTTTATAACGTTACTTTTGCTTTCTCTCTACATGATAATACTTTATTACATTACTTCTAATCTTTGTAGAGACCTCAGATTCATGTGGGTAGCCAAGCATAGAACATGTATAGATATCGTCATGCTCTTCTATTGCAACTATACACTATCCTTGGTTTCTTCCTTCTGAAGGCACTGAAAGCTGCATGCCCTACAATAAAAACCACAGAGAGAAGTAGAGGGATAAATGCTAAAGTTGGAGTGGATAGAACACAAAGAAAACACAAGCAAGTAGAGTGAGAGAGACTGACTTACTGACCAATGGTATTTACTTGCATAAAATCACTGAGAAAAATTGAACAAGAGAGAAAGAGAGAGAGCACAAGAGCGTGGGAGTGAGCGAGAGTCTGCTGAGTGTGTCTATGCGTGTGCCTGCGTACATGCATGCGTGTGTGCATGTGTGTGTGTGTGTGTGTTAGAGAGAGAGAGAGGCTCTTGTGCAACCATTTCTTGCCCACGTTTTACATTGAGTGCCAGTCAATGGCACATTACTACGTGATATTTCAATTCAAAATGTTTCTTTATTTGCCACCCAAACCGCTTACTCTACCATTTCTTGGGACATGTTTTTTGTCCACCTTACAATACATGTACCCACCTAAGGTTTTTTTGAATTCTATTAAAATGTCATACATCATGAAGATTGTGAGCATCAACTTGACCTAAGGTTTATTTCAATGAATGTTTCAAAATACTTGTGAGCATAAAAGAAACCTAAGGTTGATTTCAATGCTTTGAAGCTTCCCATATGCCAGGAAGATTTTGAGCATCAACTCAACCTAAAGTCGATAATAATTCTTTCAGAATGCAGACCTAAAGTCAATATTAACTGTTTCAAAATGCCGATACACCACAAAGATTGTGAACATTGTGGGGATTAAAGGCCATTGTGGGGACGGATGTAAGCGACAACAATAGCTGATTTGTTTGGAAAGATTGCAGGGGCAAGGGGCAAGGGCGGATTCTTTTATAACCTATCATAGAGATATCGCATAGTACCTCAACCAACCGAGTGATATCTGAACGGGCATGATTGGAAACCCAAGAAAATTAAATGGTCCTTGATGCAACGTGTGGTGTCCTAAAAAACACCACATGGTACGGTACCGCATCGTGCCTAGTTGTGGTAGTCAGTTACTAACCTAAATTGATCAAGACAATTGTAGGCATTCTTCAATTTAGATTCTATTATATACGCTTACTTCAAAATTAGTGTGCAACATTTTTCCTTGATTAATCTCCTAGTTTTAAGAACTTCATCCACAAGTAAAAGCTTTAATGAATATTTTAGAAGTTCATGTTCCTAAAATAACACCTTTAGGTTGACACATTGCTAGTGAAACCTCTATTGCCCAAGGAGCTAACTGTTACGCAGTGAGACTGTTTCGCCACCGTCTTTATTTAATGGCATGGTGTTTGTATTATCATTCTGAGAAGTCCTTCTTACATTTGTTCCATACAAAAGGATAAGTTTTAGTGTTTCAAACATCCCTCTCACATCCACATCATCGTTTTTGCAGCTTCTATAGTATATTAAATGGCCCGGGAATTGCTTCATTGTCATTAGTAATGACCTTGTTGGGGGGCTAGAGGCAGGAATTGTTGATTTCACGATGAAAGGTCCGGCTAGTAGTTTAAAGTGTCTAGTGCACGGCTCGGCTTCGAATCAAGCACTCTGGCATGCCGAAAGATATCCTCTGAAAAGCGCACCCGAGCACTGTTGCACTTGTTCGGGCAACAAGCTTGTGGAAACGATGGGTGGGGCGCTTCCCGATGTGTAAGGAGGAGTAGCATCTGTCGTTGCGACTAAGAACTGGTGGAACGTCGTCCCATTCAGTAATAGATCGTTCCTGGATTCGATCCTCGCCGACATGTCGAAAGTCTCTGGCTTCCCCGGGAACCATGGTGTCACTTCGCTTGCCCTGCTTGCGATAAAGACATTGCTCTCTGATTTTATTCGTGCATTTGCCCGGGCTCCTATTGCGTAGTAGCCCCAGTTTGTGTACAAATTGTTCACGACATGGCAGATACCCCACCTGTTATGAGAGAACAAAACCACCAAAAATATGTTACGACCCTCGCTCTTGTGCTCGAAGACGAAAGCCCACTAGTAAGTTGTGCAGAGTGCTTCCTGTTGCATCTCCAAGAGCATTGAAGAGAAAATATATGATAATCCATTTTGTGGGTCACGCTTACCCATAAACAAATAAGGTACTGTCAATCCCTCTATCAAGCATTCCTATCTGATAAACGACAACCTTTGAATGGCCAATTCCTTACCTGCAATGGGGCATGCGCTGCATTGAATCACGGAACCAATTCCGGTAAACCGTGACTCGCAAGATCTTGTCTTCAACATCCGCATCGGATGCACCCAACAGCATATTAAAGTTATAGTTTTGGAGTTTACAATTGGAGATAGTCACGTCTGTTGATCCTTGCAGGACAGAGGCTAGCCCGAGCTCTCCAGCAAAGGAACTTACATGATCCACCCACACTTTACTGGAGCCTGAAAAGATGTGTATTGTATCTGAACCTCGGATGTTGTTAATTTGGATGTTGTGGATTATAACGTCCTTAACGCCACCCAGCACAAGATTCCGACCGTTGATTGTAACATTCACCCCTCGACCATCGATAGTAGTATGGCTTTGAACCCACAGCATGTCTTTCAGAACAATAGTCATGTCCCTGGCGAAGTTTATCCAAACCCCAGCGGTTCCTCGTGCAAGGTTCGAGCCATAACGCAAAGTTCCAGGTTCAGGGTTTGTGGGAGAGTCTTGTTCACTGGTAACCGTGTAAACTTGGCCATTCAGGCCTCCCACTACCCCTTTCGCAAAGCCAACTGAGCATGATACAAGACCCAAACCTTTCCCGCAAGCAGAAAATTGGCACTTCGTTCCGTCTACTGCTGACGGTGGGCAGCCTTGTTTGTTTCCATCACCAACTGCAGCTCAGAAACGAGGACGACGGCTTAAGCTGACACTAGTTATTTCGAAACAAAACACATTTCTAGAAAATAGAATAGAAAAGGTGCTATAGTGAAATGTATCCAGACCGCCAAATGTTGATGATACCCGATCTCCTCCCGAAGATCCTGGATAGAAATTCGTCCCGACATCTCCGCTAGATGCTACCGGCGTGGTTCCATCCTGAAGCTCATTCTGAACAGCCTCAAGGTGTTTATCCACCTGAGTAAGTAAGTACGAAAGGGCTCTGGCCAAAGGACTCTGCGTCAACGATCATTGTCCCATGATTAAACACAAATGCCTTAGCAAGTCAAGGTACCAATTTGCTACGTAACACCTCAGAGCGTATTAAAAAGACAACAACGCTGAACTTAACGTTAGCATCCTGAAAGGCCGCATCGAAACTGACATTATCTGGCTTCAGAAGGTTCAAACAGTCGGTATTGGCGCCGATAGCTGCAGAGACTCTACTCTTCCCGGCCTGCCAGTCCTGGGACGAGATCCCCAGCTCGGCATCCTTGATACTGTTCAAGGCATTAGTCAAGTCGCTCTCGCACTGAGCGTCATGCTCAGGGAGGCCTTGGGCACGAAGGGAATAGGATTTGGCCTGTTCGAGCTCGCGCATAGCACTCTTAGGGTCAACGAGGGGGGAAGGTTGAGCGATGGGAGGCAGGATGGATAATGAGAGGAGGAAAGCGAGGGCGGAAGGGGCAAGGAGGAGGGGGAATGCATAGGGGAAAGCCATAGTTGATGGCAGTAATGGAAGTTCAGGCGATGTATAACTAGTGCTACGAAGGAGGAGAGGTTTCAGCCGGCGACGCTTGGCCTCCCATGCAAGCATCGCGACCGTTGCATGGCAATCTACTAATCCACGGTTCACATCCTCTTTCATCTCACTCCATCTTAGCCCTTGTATTCATCCCACTATAGTTAGGAATAGCCTTGGTGTCCTCGCTTGGTGGTCAACCTGCCTAATGTGCGTGAGCTTGACACTCTACCTTGGCCTACTCCGCTCTTCGAGGGCAATGTGGCCCTGAATAGGACCATGAAAGGGTTGGTGAGTGAGAGCATGGTGAGTAGAGTGGGGGTGGTTGGAAAAAACAAAGGTGTAGGGAATCAGCACGTCTAAGAGCTAGTTTCATTGGTTTCCGACCCTTTATCGACGATCGTCGCTACGATTTTTACCATCAACGGATAGGCGAGCAAGAGGTGCCAAATACATTTTCGAAAGCTTCTTTCGTTTATGCATGAGAAAGAAGAGGATAAGCATGAAAAGTGATAGGAGCTTGACATGTTTGTAACTCTTTCCCCATCTTCTTCTTTCATTCTTACATGAGAAGAGAACAAACTTGTCTCTAGCTCTTTCCCCATCTTATTCTTTCATTCTTATATGAGAAAAGAATAGACTTGTCTCTACCAGCATATGCTATGCAAACCACTAACTCCTTTAATTTTCTCACAATCGTGCTAGCTTCTCCTTTACACTTCATCCACTTTCACTTCATGGAACACTCTGCATACTACACTATTCTTAATTAAGGCTTTGTTAACTGTATATTGAATGCATGCCTGTGGTTGGGGAGGTTGGCTGTAAGCCATGTTACAGTATCATGGGCATCATTGAGCTTTTCTTGAGGGCATGTTAATTGCTTTTTAAATAGAGCTTGTTTAATAACAGCACCACATCCATCATGTTCATCCCCCATTCACCTTTTGCCATGGCTAGACCCAAAGAAATTCCACATCATGTCTAGACCAGTCAGGGTTTTGAAACTTGAGACAAAGTAGAATCCACAAGCTGGTTTAAATTGAGAGTGAGCACCATCTGACCACACCCAATGTTGTTTTACATTTTCTGCATGGGGATTTTTTTTTTTTAGCCATTCCGAGTGTAGTAGAAAAGCATGTTGCACAAATAAGGTGTCATGTTCCCTATCATCTGAGATGTAGAAATGGTATGTAAGTTGCACTGTCCTGGACTCCTATGAGTCAGCAAGTAGATTGGCATCAATCGTAGAAGAATCAAGCAAATGATTATACGTGATATGCACAAGAATTATTATCTTCTTGTTGTACCAGTGAGCACTGTGTATCTCGTATTGTTCTTGAAATGAGTAATTTTCAATGAAATCTATAATGATAGAGACAATAGTGTCATGGGAAAATTGGCAAGGCACATCCTAAACTACTTGTCCTACCAACTAACCATGAAATTGTGAAGCACATATTTTGGGATGGATTGAACCACATGACCTATAAGCTTCCTTGGGTGAGTGCTCTTATACAATAGTAACCATCTCTTTTAATCGGATCCTGCAACATTGATATTTTCAAATCTCCTCCATTTTAGAGCAACATGGTTGTCTTCCCTTATTTCATTTGGATTGACATGAAATGCCTTCTTCTTCAGCTTTATACTGCAATGCTTGCATGTGCCATGAATGCATTCAATGTGATGCCACGCATGGTCTCCCTTTGGACAAACCATTGGCTCCCATAGAGACCTTAGGCTACAAAACTTGGTCTCCCTAGTTGCAACACATGATGAGGATCCAAGTGGTCTACAGACTGTGCATTCATTGGGGATACATGGGCATCGATCCCCATGGAGCAATGCTCCAACATGACATTAGGAAAGCGTCATCCAATAGTGTTCTCAAATAGAACATGAGCATTCCAAAGTCCTTTGGGTATGCCATAGATTTGGAGTAGGTGGATTAGTCTACAGAGTTTCAAGGATAGATTTCAGAATGGTATCTTAATTGTGTTTGCACTATACTTAAATAGGGAGAGAGTTCATCGAGCTCGGCCTTCTCATTCTTCTTTCATATGACTTGACATGTCCACCCCTCATATTTTGACTGAGGTGAATAGTCTTCTTTGTTGGCGTGTTGGGACTCTAGCAAAGATATGCAAAGATAATGTGCGAGCAATGACTTTCATACATGGAAGTTACATAAAGAATCAAAAATACATGGGGTGATGTCACAAGAATCTATGTGAGGACTTGCAATTGCTCACTTGCTAGTTACTGCCACCGGCTTGTGTGAACAGTAGAGTGCAATTAATTACCAATCACCAGGCTTGCATGCTTAGTAAAGTGCAAGTAATTACCATAAGGATAGTGTAGTTAACTACCAGTCACCAGGCTTGCATGCTCAGTAGAGTGTAGATAATTTCCACAATTAATTACCAGTTAATTACCACGACTGCGTCATAAGAATCTATGTGAACTCCTAAATGAATGAATTGTAAACAAATCCTAAATCCTAAATGAATGAACTATATGACATTCATATTGTAATAATAGAAACAAACCACTACGCTGGTGGAAGTTAATATCCTAGTGTGCAACCAACCACTACGCTAGTGACCACTTATCCTATATTAGACGGGTGTTCGGTCCCTAAAAAATACCCGAGTAATATATATCCAAGATTTACTCTTATACATTTTGAATTGGTTTGAGGTTGAAGTCAAAACCAAAAAAATACGGGCGAAAAAAAACAAAAACAAAGTAGCCAAACTCCAAGAGATCAAGTGTGCCATCTCTAAAGAAATTTATATTCATGCAAGGCTTTCAAGACACTGGCATGATATAGAGCACAGTGGAAGCCTTCAGCAATGTTCTTTGCAATCTATGGGTCCTTTTAATATTAAAGGCCTTCCCATAGTTCCTCTCTTCCAACTGACAATCTTGAATACTAATTTCCTCCTTCAATCGATCAATCTCATGTACTGATAGACCCATTGCAAAATGGCTTCATCTTTCACAGGACAATAGGCTAAAGAAATGTCATTGCTACTGGCTTTCCATCTTTGTTCCTTTTTTGTTTCATCACTGGTTTGTATTGGAGAGCATGCAAATTTCAGTAATCTTTCTACAACATCGCTTCGATCACTTTGGAAATATTTAAAATATTGGATCACTTTGATCACTTTGGAGCTTTGTACAACATAGCTTCAATCACTTCTCTACAATATTGCATATATACAAACATATAGATACATGTAGATATTCGGTCTGACACTACGGCCCTTGGCCTATCTTGGCATTATCCAGAGTTGGAGCATTCTCCTACCATACTTGAGATATCTCAACAATGGAAGCGAAACGAAGAGGGAGAGAGAGAGAGAGAGGGAGCCAGAAGAGAGACACACAAGTTTTGGTGGGTGCAAAACACACTAATCTTCTATGTCATCCATATATATGTGTGTGTTTGAGTATTGTACATGACCAGGGTTAAGTATAGTGGCCTTTAACCCCCACAACCTCCCACTTAAAGGCCAATGTTCCTTTAAGAAAGAACAACCAATGGACGTACTATCCAATGCCCATCAATACATGATAGTACTCAAACCACTCACTAGAGGTAGACTCTTTGTCATCTTATCTACATGGTTATCGTATGTATGAACCTTGACAAGCTCTATATGCTTTTCCTCAAGTACCTCCCTAATGAAATGGTACCTGACCTCAATGTGTTTGGTCTATTCATAAAAGATCGAATTCTGTGCTAGCTGAATAGCACTCATGGAATCACTTGTATTTTGATATAGCACCAGTGTAATGAGTCAGTTTGAAATTGTATTTTGAAATACCACTTATGCATAATAGATGTATTTCCTTCAGAATTTGAGGAGTGGGAACGAGTTGAGTGCTTCTTAGGTAAGTTTACTGCCATTCATGAGGATTTAAGAAGGCAAATGCATGCTGGAGAGAAGCCCTCTGCTTTGATATAGAGAAATATCTATTGGTATAATGCCAAGTACATTACTTCAAGGATGGCATCAGGCTATGGCCATCTTCAATGCATTGCAACACCACAACTTGAAGACATGGATTGCAGCATGGTGGACACAAGAATAGTGCAATCATACAAGGAAAAGATTGCAAAGGATGTGGGCATGGCCATGAAGTTTACATTTGGCTCTAAATGGGTAAGGTTGTCTTGATTTATGCCTCTGCAGATTTTTTCTTCTTGTTTTCAGAATATCGAAATGCACAAAACAAAAACCATGTGGTCATGCAAGTGCCTACATGAGAATGCCCTTGAGGAATTGCTTGGGGTGAATTGGGGAAGTAGGTCAGGTGAACAAAAGTGTGATTTGTTTCAATGCCATGTATGTAAGAACAATGGGGTTGTCAAGTACCACATCTCCCGCCAAATGTTATATTTTGCTTTCCAATATAGACGCTAGAAAAAAACAGGTGGCAATTGGCTCCCCCTTGACTCTAACAATGATGATAATATAGGGGTAAGTTTATGTATTGATTCTCATTTAGGACATGTCAAGAATGTGACTGTCACGTCACAGTGGACTCTCAAGGACATGTAGGAATATCTATTGGTCATGGAGGTTGGCATGTCTGAGTCCTTTCACTTTACCTTAAATGTGAAAAAGGTAGGAAAGTGTGTAGAGAAGCACATGCATAGTGCCACTTTTATCCCTCCTACAATATTAAAGATTATAAACAATGTGGGGTGGAACAATTATGGATTTTGACATTTTCCAATTCATAGTGGTGCAATTAATTTTGATGTTTTGAATGGTTTTGTTTCATATCAATGTTAAGTTTTGCTCAAAAAATTTATAATTCTTTTTATTATTTATATTTAGAACATTTGGGTATATATAGGTTATAAAGTTACTTTAGTTTCAAAGTTTCACTATCATAGCCATAGTTCTCCTAGCTACCAAACTACCATGGATTTTGCTAGGTTTGCCTTCCACAATTTCATCCCCCATACTCCATTAGTTTATAGAGAGGAGGGTTATTTCCATTCTTTGATAAGAGCATAGATGTCCTAGGCACCTACTTGGGAGCCCAAGACAATTTTGAAGACCTCATCAAGTACATGCAAGACCACATTGCGAGTTTTGCATATCAGCTTGATGAGTCTACAAAAAGATGGGTCTCAATTGATTATTTGAAGTACTTGTTCAATCAAGAACCTAGGTTTGTGAAGCATTTAGATCACTTTTGAGCCCAGCTCACACCCCTAGGGTTTAGGGAGGTGGACACTGATAACCTCCTAACATGCGGAGTCGTTGAAAACATAGGAAATAGGTTCCTATCCTAGGAAATGAACTTTATTTTCCTTCTCCACTAGAGGGACAAAATGGAAGAGGAGGCCTCGACCTCAAGCCTTGACCCTGCCCCTACCCTTTTTGATCCTCTTATTTTTTTAGATGAGCCCAACATCTACAATGAAGAACCCATAGATAAAGAAGTTGAGGAGTGGGAAACTGCATTAGCCCTAGAAGTGCTCCACAAATTCCATCCACCTCGGGCACCACCTCTATTGACCCCGCAACAATGATATGGTTTCTTGCTCCCCTTCTTGTTAATGGAGAAAAATACCTCTTTCTCCATGACATCGAGGTTATGTTTAGGTCTCCGGGAGGATGAAGATCTTGGTGTCCTATGTGGATATGAGGCGGACACAACTATGCAAGAACCTAGGTTTTTGGGAGCTCCCGATTGAATAGAAGAGGTTCTTGCTTTAACACTGGCCAAAATTAAAGATGCAGAGACATCAATCTACTACAACCTACCTGATGTTCCAGAAGAAGCCTCCACATCTCACTCAGGATAGCAAGAGGCCTCTGGATCCATCCTCATTGACAAAGAGGAAGGGATTGAGCATGACAACTCCATAGTGGTAAGAAACTATGAGCTTTGAATTTCTTCTCTCTTGGTATAATTTTTATTTATTGGCATTCTAATGTAATGTTGGACTATTGCAGGAGGCATTTGAGGTCGAGCTCTTCTCATCTCGACAATGCCTTGTTCATCACAGTAGCTTCGTCCGAGATCACTCACTGGCACATTACCTTGGCCAAGCAAAAGGGCACTTTGTGGTTATCTCTCGGGGGGGTCACTATGTATAAACCCTCTATACCACGTGCGTTCAAGGCATATTTCTAAAATCCCTTATCTGTGTAAATTTTTCATTAATAAAATGTACCCCTTTTCTATACAAATCTGTAAATTTTTTCCAAAACTATTTTAAATATTCCCTTATGTATATTTATTTCTGTAAATTTTAGAAATAAAAAATATCCTTTTGTTGAACTCACGTGATAGGGTTACATATGATGAGTAACCCCCCCGAGGGTTATCTACAAAAAGTTTTTGCCACATGGCACTGCTGACCTCCTAAAGTGCAAGGCCTTGTCACAAGTGATTGGTCATGCTAACATCAATTGCAATGCTGACAAGGCCATTTTGGTGAACTGCATGGCTGCCCTCAATGCTTTTCGAACCAATTTTCAAGGTATGGCATTGACGACAGCAGCCATGTCCTTGGCCAACATTGACACTCTATCGACTAGGTTTAGAGCTAGGAGTGTATTTGGGAATTGAAAGCTCGATGTTCTTAGTGTTTTAGAGAAGAGAGAAAGGCTATGAAGCCTTATTGTATAAAACTTTTATTTTATATGAATATAGATATACTTTTTATACAGTGTCCCATTTTGTGTTCTTTTACAAAATTTATTTTATACTGTCATTGTATTTTGTAACATTAATTGTTGTTGGCATTAATATTTTCATTCACTATTTTGTTCAAAAGCATGCTATCAGATAAATTTTTGCGTTATAATGGTCATTTCTGAGCAATATAGTAAGAATATCACCGTAGCACAAAAGGGAAAAGTGTTTGGCATCGTGCGGGGAGCTCAAAAAGGTCAAAAACCTTTTGGTCAAACATGCTCCATACATGCCATAGAGGATTTTGACCTTTTTGAGCTCCCCACACGATGCCGAACACTTTTCCCTTCTGTGCCACAGCAAAAGAACATCATTTGACCACTCAAATTCACACTAAACTTGCATAAACTGATGGAAAGCATCACAACATGTATTATAACATGGGAACAGTAATAGAACATAAAAAAATATTTTATTCATTGGCCTCAAAGGGTAGAGATTTACAAAATGATTGAGATTACACCAAATGAACCTAAACAACATCTAGGGCCTAAGGAAGGGATCAGAGCAGATGCGCTTGGCAAGTGCAAGGTCCTTGTCTGTCACTATTACTCTTTTGGCATGGATAGCACATAATTTCGCATCTTCAAAAAGACCAACTGTCATCTGCTCCATTGCCTCTTGAATTGCTCCCATAGTGCCTGAAGTGAAATGCACATCATCCTTGTAATGCTATGCTATTTCATGTACAACACGCTGGAAGGGTGCACAAGGAATGAGATTGTCCACAGTGGTTTGAAACTTGTGGATCTCTTGAAGTGCCTTCACGCTTGAATTTTTTGCACCTCTTAATCTTTGGGGGACCTTGCACTGGCCTCTAGACATGGCTCCATGGCCGCTTGTCCACTTTGAACTTCTTTCACCTCTCCTCCCTTACAACCTCCTCTTCAGACTCCTCTTCCTATGTCTGGTGGGTCCTTTGAGGTGGCTTGTCATGCCTAGGGGTCTGCTTTGTCCTTGGTCCCTTATCCTTTTGATGAGGCTGTGAGACAGCAGGCTGAGGTTCTTGCTCAGCTCGTACTAGAGGCTCCTCATATGTGACAATCTCAAGGCACATAAGGTCGATGGTGCTCTTCTGTGCGGTCGGCTTGGTTGGAGGGTTGGGGCCAAGGTTCATTATATTTGCGAGCGCGCCAAATACTTCCTCTTGTTGTGGCCCCTTTAATCTCTCCATCTCCTCGCTTTGCCTTGCTTGCTCCCCTTGTTGGTCTAGATGCTCCATGCCAAGACCCCATGGAGGAGGGAGGGGTAGTTGATCACGATTGATTGGACTATTTGTTCCCTCTTGGGAGACCTCTCTACTTCCATGGTTAGTTGTGTGGAAGGACTGAGAGGACCCCTGATCGTGCTTGGATCCTTTATCATGCTGGGATTCCTCATTGTGCTGAGATCCCTGGGTTCCCCTATGAGAGCTGGATGGTGGTTCATCTTGGTGGCCCTAAGCAAGGTTGATTGAATGGAAAGGGGGCTGCAATTTTGGTAACAATTGGTTCTTGTCTTCATCGTGTGTCTTCGGTGTTGTTGGTGTTGTTATGATACAAAGAGATGATACGCAGCAACATCTATGGTCAAATTGTATGACAAAATCTTGTAAGATTTGTAGGAAAGAGGCTCTATTCGGCTGCACATGTGTTTGATGCATTCACAAGAGAAGTTGTGATTAACATGTGACAAGGCTTGAAAATCTGACAATCAAGAATTCTCATGATAGAGGGCACTAGCAATTGGTTCTGATTTGTGAGTAGGAGTCGTAGCCATCATCAACCTTGCACTTTGATCGGACCAATCCTAATTGTGAGGTTATCAGCAAACAAATGGTAGGACACTAATTACTGGAAGCAAGTTGATGTCTTGAAAGATGATGAGTTTGTTGTTGATCCACATGGTGAACAAATCGTTTCCTTTGTTTTACATTTCCAAGCCAGAGATCTGCTTCGGTTCATTCAGACGAAGCCAAATTTAAATAAGTAGATCAAATCAAGAACATCTGAGTCTGAATGCTAGCAAGCCACCTATCTGTTTGCCGATCAAGCCTGTGTTGTCATCCGACAGGCTACATTTCAATATATATTATCCAATTTTGGAGCCAAACAAATCGGGGCTATTATGTACATCCTCTATCATGATGATTCCTCGAATATGTATATATACATATACAGATTTGACATTGGCGAGCTAATTCTGAAGGTTCAACTCCCAACCACATCAGACTAGAACATCCACTCTGAGAGTTCTAACCTCATTACTTAAGGACTCACAAGGTAAATTCACAATAGCCAAAAGAATCATGTCTACCAGGGCACAAGGGAGCCGGTTGTGAAGAGGAAGGACACAACTTAACAAGAAAAAACCCATTGAATCGTGAATGATAGCAATCATCTTTTGTGGGCACACATGAAGAGTAGACCTATAGATCGACACGGTTTTGGAAATCTAGAAGGCAAAATTGTGGTCGAAGTGCAAACTTGCATGAAGGATAAGTAAAGAAATGAGCAGCATGAAGAAAACCAGGCCACTATGACCTATAAAGGAAGAGCGATCCAAGGAAGTGATTACGAGGATGCGCAACCATTTATAGCAAATTTGGCATACAAGAGATTTGATAGAAATGGTGTCTATGACATGATACACAGCAGATAAGTAATAGCAATTTCACACTATTGTGCTTGAAGTTATTCAATGCTTTACCATATCGGAGGAGTAAATATTGCAAGTAGAATCATGCTCTTTGCATTTAACCTATCGATTCCAGATCTATAATCCAATATGTTGTTTGCTAGCATCACTGCTATGATAATTTATGTGGAGCAAAACTTAGTGATTCATATGGATGATCTCATCAATACACCTATAGCTCAGCCAACATAGAAAACACCAAACACATAGAAGAAAGGAAGTTCTTTAAATGGCTCATCCACATAATGCATGTTACAGTAAACCTACACTCAACCACATTATTTTTTACATTCCTTGATGAAACATTCCTCCTTAAGAAGTGTGTATAGCATGTTCGATTGAAATTTGATTAGCAAGGTAAATATTTTCAAACTGAGTTTGTATGGTTGCAACACCAAGGAGAGCATGAGGGAGCCTCTTTTGATATTTAAAATTTCATGCTTTGGAGGATTGAACTTGGCGGTTGATCGGTTTTTGTTGCCATACCTGTCTTACATAGTCATGAAATTTTTGTTTTGCAAAAGCTAATCCGATTTGCACAACAACTATAACATTATTTCCAAGGGGGGTTTGCTACTATTGATCAAATCTATGATTCAAATTCTCATCATTAGGATAAGGAGTGTCATCAATGGAAGACAAAAGTGATCACAAGGCATGGTACTCAAGTAGGTAGTGCTTAGATAGACGATGAAGTCATCTAAGCACTACCAATGAGAGCCTACGACAAACCTAAAAGAGAGACTTAAACATTGATGTAAGTGTCACACAAGCACAAGAATGGAATGAGTGATAGACTAATGAGTTATGAGAGGTTGGGGTGATGTTGCAAGGAAAAGGATGGGAGGTGATGTGGATAGAAGCAATTAGGGAGGGTGTGAGCCATAAGGAGAGGTGCAAGTACCACAAGAAGTGGCAACAAAATTATGCAATGCAATCTTCCAATGCTTACATACTTTCCTCTCATCATAAGTTGCTACACTAGCACCACACTATTCACTTGTTCATTGGGTGGATTCAGTGCTCTTGACGCCGAACGGGTATGTTTGTAACACGGCTTTGTTGATCGTCCTTGTTTTATTACATGGATTGAGATTTTGTAGAATTGATGAGAAGATTGACTGTAGATTGAGGATTCTTGTAGGTTTTTTGTCTCAATCAGTAAGAAGAGAGGGGCAATAAAGAGGGTTGCAATCATCTGAGAAAGGGAGGCACAAATAGGTGATGGATTGCTAAAGTAATACCAAAGGAGAGAGTGAGAAAACACGATCAACTTCATCCATATATTTCAGGGAGAGAACGAGAGATAAGATAGATAAATAGCTTTCCCACTAAAGGAGCATGGTCTTTTGCCAATTATCCTAGAATGCAAAAATCACTACTTCAATCAAGCATGCGAATCTCTCCTTCTAACATACATGGTACTAAAAGACTAGGACATTGATGAATAGCAATTCTGGGAACTCTTCCAATAATCGATGCATGATATATGGAATACCTTTTGTTTCTTCCAATCAAGGCAAATGCTTGCAATATAGAATACACAAAAAACCGATGGAGTGCCATGTGGAGGAAGTTTATGGCCTCATACAGTACAAGTAGCAAGAAAGCTAAAGGAGAAAAAAGCTAGATGGCAAACTTAGATCAATGATCTAAATAGAAAGGAGTGGGATAAAGCTTGATGCACCCTATTTGCTTCCTCCTCCATCATGTTTCTCTCAAAGTGCAAGCACGTTGTGTTGGAAAACTGAGGGCCCACTTTATGCCAATGTTTGCTTCAAGTGATTCAAGATAACCTTCGATTTAGGTGGCTGAAATTGCTGGTATGAATTGCTCATCAAGCAAGTTGAAAGCTTTAAAGGTAGAACTCTCATGAAAAAATTCATGTTATCATCCTTTAAAGGTAGAGATTTCATGAAGAATTTCCTATTATTTAACCTGCCAATCTATTGCAAAGGGATCACTTTACTTCATGGCTTGGCACTATGGCTTGGGTTTTGTGGCTTGGGCTTTCCACTAGTTACTATTAGTAGTACAGTTATTGGAGGTGACCAGACATGATCATGGTAGGTTATTTTATTCCATAGATCCAACCTATCATGAGTAACTGGAGGCATCTCTTTTGTGTGAGTGTATCTAAGAGTGATTGTTGAAACTTGAGGCATCATGGTGGGTAGGAAGAAGCCGGGCATGACCATGACCCTAATCTTGGGTGTATTAGGTTTCTTTGGAAAGTTAATTTCTTGCTAGGCTACCAAGTAGTTGAAATGTGCAACTATGATCGTGTGTAAAAATAGCTTGGAAAACCTTTTCACTATGCTCTTTTTTTGTACTTGGAAAATCACTAAGCCTTTTTTGGGAATACTTCCTTCAAACTAGGAAATAAATATTTCCAAGTTGGAAAATCACTAAGCGTTTTTTGTGAATACTTCCTTCAAACTAGGAAATAAATATACAACAATAATGCATATGCCTTTTGTTCATTGGTCGTTGTCATTGTTGGTACATTCTAAAGTTTCCTAAAGTACTTCTTAAGTTTGTTCATTTGCAACTCAAGTCTAGTAGGACAATTACTATAGCATCAATAATGATCAGGATTAGAGGCTTCTTTTTCTCTATGCAATGATTTGTTGTTACTATTTCCTACAAAAACAGTTGTGCTACAAGGAATCGTAATAAATATTCTTTTTGGTCTATTTTCTTGCTTAATGTAAAGAAATTTTCTTTCTGGTCAATTTGCTTAATGTAAAGTGAAGGCATGGCTTCTAGTATTTATTATGGTATTCTTTTTTGTTATTGCAATGACACTTTTTCAGACTTCACCTCTCTTCGTGCAACATCACGTAGCCTATGAAATTCAAAATTTGAGTCTCTTCTCTACTAATAGTCTTGCCTTCATAGTAACATAAAGTTTTTTGGGAGCTTGCAAGTGGTCATTGAGTGGATCGTGAAATATATACATATATCATGATTCTCATTTTCTTGATAGAAACCTTTTCTTAGGTTGGGATATTTCTCAAGCCTTTTTGTGGCTTTTGTACTTGTACACGATGCTTGAGACTTGCCACGCTAGATACTGCACATGCTTTTCACAATTCTTCCTATGAGAATCTTATGGTAATCAAGCTCCCTTGTGACAATCTCTATGAAATTCTTATTCTAAGCTTCTATAGTGGTTAAACTTCTTCATGCATTGCTTCTATTGATGCATCTTTCAATGAGATTTCTCATTCCTCATGTGGCTCTAGCATTGTTCCTTAGAGGAACATAATATGAAGACTTCCAATTCACCTTTGGCCAAGATGCATCTACCTTGTGATGATGTTGTCTTTAAAGATGTTGAATCTACTATGAATTGACTTGAATTTCTTCAAGTCATTCCCTTACAACATAGATATATTCTTGGCTCTTGCATCCTTACCCAATCACAAAAGTTCAGTAGATGACTTAAAGTTGATGACCATTTCAAGAATGATTGAATTGGTGAAGCTTAGGGAAGCTGATGGTATGCATCTTTGTGCTACTCCTTCAAAGAGAATGAAGCAATTCCCAAAGAAAGATCCATCAAAGATAGAATTTGGACATTGCTACAAACAAGCTTGATGTCCATAATATTGCTCCATCATGCCTATCCTATTGCCTTGTCACAAATCTAGTGGGTTGGTTTCTCTCAATGCTGGCATACAAAAACCTTCAGCTAATCCACTCTGTAGCTTATACAATAGACATTGGTGTGAGTCATGTTAAAGACAATTGTGGTTCTAGAGGTAGTTGACACTAGGCTCTTTATGTTCCCACATGTAGAGTATGATTAGTCTTCTAAGGGGCTTCCAAAGGAAGCCTTGCATGCATTGCATATTTATTATTGCGACTTCTTCCAAAGATTAGATAGTGCTTTCAAGCATGGTCAACTATCCATCGATAGCAACCAATCAACTAAAATGCTGTGCAGTGCACAAACACACTAGCACTACAAGGGCTACAAAAAAGCTAATAGGCCATGCAGATACGGCTTCCCAAAGCCACCCTCATGAAGAATTTGTATCCTCCAACCACTTGATAACAACATAGAGCTTTGTTGAGATGTTGGGGCAAAGACTATTTCTACCAACTTGTGTGACCTTGAATATGATGCAGATGTCTCCTTTGACAAATGGCTACAATTACTACAAACAACGGAGGAAACCTACATCAAGGCACTTCGGTAGTTTGCCACAAAATTAGTTATTCTTATGAGGAGAGATGCTAAAGACATCTATACCAACAACTTCAATTCTAAGTGTCCTCATCATGGGATGTATCACAGACATACAATTCATCTTGAATGTGCACAATGTAGCTGTTTATTGCAATACATGAAAAAGGTCGATACAAGCACAAGCAAAGGAATGAAAAAAGCATTCAATTATTGCATAAAAAACATCTCTCACTGTTTGAGCAATTGCAAGAGCTTGGAAACACATTGATAAATGCATAGGAGTTGAGAGCTCAGAACAAGCTTGGAAACACATCGATAAATACATAGTAGTTGAGCTACATATGTCACATTGTCACTGTCACTCACAAGTTCCTCGAGTGAGTTTGTCTTCATAAATACATACTTTTAGGAAGAAAAAACACTACTCCTAAAAGGAAAAGTAGCCTTGCAAAACATGTCTAATGATGACAACATGCCTTCCAAAACATGCCTGATGATGACAACATGCCTTCCAAAACATGCTTGATGATAACAACATCTTTTACAAAGATATCAATTAAAAGTATTGTAGCACAAAAGTGAATCGGATGGCCTTTGCGTTGTAGAATATGTAGCATAATACAAATTGGAAGTTAAGAAACTACAAAAAAAACACGTCATACGATTTGCCCACTTTAACCATGACAGAGATTTCACATCCTTTAACCATGATAATGGCTTGCTATATCTTCCATTCAACTAGTTTGAGCTCAACATCCTTACTATTGGAAGTGTATAGTTTGATGCATACCTAGAAAATATACATATCATAATTCAAAATAGAAATAAATTCACCAATGGAATAACCCCTACCAACAAATGAAACAACTCCAATCATTCATCTTGCATAGCATAGGGTGAGCGTAAATAGAAATAAATTCACCAATGGAATAACCCCTACCAACAAATGAAACAACTCCAATCATTCATCTTGCATAGCATAGGGTGAGCGTTCTACATATGACATTGCATTGGAATTTGGAGAACCTAGGTCCCAATAGAGTAGCAGTTGCGCGAATCACTAAAACACATACATTTATGCCAAACAAATACTACCATGATGTAATAAGAAAGCTAAATACCAAGTAACATCTATTACAAGATGACAAAATGCTTCAAAAAAGATTGGCCTCTGCTGACCCTATCCACCGATTCTTGACTTAAGGTGCTCGCACAGGGAAAACCTTTGTCCCATGCATCATAGTCCAAGGTCTAATTCACCATTATGCATAGACAGTTGACATCAACACCTTACCTCTCCACACTTTGCTAATCGCATACATAGCCACAACTACATTTAACATTGGAGGAACAATGATCCACTCTACTCTACACCTTCCACTATTGATGCATGGTCTAGCAAGCCTAACAGCAGGCAAGAAGCTTGATATTCTTAGTGCAATGTACAAAAACCTGAGGCTTGTTGTTTTCAACAAGGCATTGGTAATTGGCCAAAGGATTTTAAACTTCATTAACACTTTGTTCAATTAAGCACATGCAAACAAAAGAATTCATTGGCTTGGACATCACATTTTGCGGTGATTTGTGCCAAGCAAGCCCCATTAGAGATGGTTAGATCTTCAAGAACCCAACCCAATCAGCAAGCCTAATTCATCAGTCATACTAGCAAAGCAAAATCTATTGCTACAAGCTACATACAATGATTCACCAACAAAAGGACGCTATGTCATTGCACCACACACTTGTCCGAAGGGGACTTGAATATTGCCCTTGCACTTGTCCATTCCACCAAATAGCCCTACCCCCGAAATGCTACTATTGTGGTAAAATGGGTCATATGGATAAAGACTTCTACAAAAAGCAGAATGACATTATGAATGGAAAATTGCAGCAAGGCAATTATGCATCCTCTAGTAGACAGGATGATGACAGAAATGAGCATGATTAATTTATGGTGCAGCACATGACCAATTCTATGACAAGTGCAGAAGAAAGTAATGATGTGTGGTATGTTGACTCAGGTGCGTCAAACCACATGACAGGTCATGCAGAATGGATGCAGGATGCAAGGAAAATGGAAAGACCAAGATTTGTGGAGACTGGTGATGATACTACACATCCTATTGTGCAGATTGGTAGAATTCCTTTGTCTATGCAGGATGGGAAAAAGAAATACCTATCTAATGTATTTCATGTCCCGAATATCACCAAGAACCTGGTTTCTGTTGATCAAATGGTTGATCAAGGCTTGCAGGTCAGATTTAATCCTCATGGATGCTTTGTTGAGGATATGAAAAATAACAGTCGCTTGATAGCAAAAGGAAGGAAGAAGGGCAGGATGTTTACGTTGGACATGCCTGAATTGAGTGTAGCAATGTTTGCACATGGGACTGGTGTAGTTGCAGATATTGATATCTGACATAAACGCATTGGTCATGTTAATGTACAGCGACTTAAATCAATGCAGGCCCAAAATATTGTTGCAGGATTGCCTAAATTCAAGGTTGCAGAAATGCATAAGATATGTGAAGCCTATCAATTTGGAAAACAAGCAAGGAAACCATTTCCTAAACATGTTCAAGAGAGTAAGAAGCCATTGGAATTAATCCACTCTGATGTGTGGACTACTAAAGCTGCATCTATTGGAGGCTATCATTATTTTGTCACTTTTATTGATGACTATAGCAGAAAAGTTTGGGTGTATTTTATGAAAAAGAAAAGTGAAGTGTTTGGGCATTTCAAATCTTTTAAAGCTATGGTTGAAACAACCTTGCAAATAAAATGCCTAAGGTCAGATGGAGGGGGAGAGTACCTCTCAAATGAGTTTGCAAGGTTCTTGCAGGAGCATGGTATAAAGCAGCAATATTCATGCAGTCATACCCCACAGCAAAATGGACTTGCAGAAAGGAAAAACAGGCATATTGGAGAGGTGTATCGGGCCATGCTAAATGAAAAAGACCCACCAGATTATTATTGGGTTGAAGCAATTGCGATAGCAGTTTACATAATAAACAGGACTCCCACTATAGCAATACATGGCATGATGCCAGAGGAGATGTATACTGGTAGGAAACTAGATATTTCTCATTTGAAAATTTTTGGTTGCATTGCTTATGTTTATGTGCCAGATGAGTTGAGGTCCAAGTTGGATCCAAAAGTTGAGAAGTGCATCTTTATTGATTATTCTCTGTGGCAAAAAGGGTATAGATGCTATAACGCTTCTACTCGTAACTTTATAGTGAGCAGAGATGTTTTTGATGAGATGAGCAGCTAGTATAAACCATAAATGTGATTGATGATATAGATGCACAAAATGGTAATGCTGCACAGAATTCACAATAGCAATCACAAAATATTAGTGGACCTGCAGTGTCCTCTAGCAGTGGTTCACATACTTCGCCAGGATAGGTAGATTGAGATCAGGAGAATCTCCTCAAAGCAATGCAGATAGTGGTATGTAGGTATCACAAAAAGGAAAAGAGAAGGTAGATCAGCCCATGTTTGATGTGAATGCACATCACTCTTATGTGGATGGTAAATCCAGTGGCTCAGAACAGAGCATTGATGATGAATTGGGTATTCCTTCTATTGTTACACCTAGAGTAAGAAGACTAGGGATGTTTTGAGAGCACCTAGAAGTGAGCCTACTTTGCGCAGGTCTACCAAAGCTAGGCATCCTGTGGATAGGCTGAAATATGATGGATTTACAGCCACTCACTATGCCTATATGGTCAAAGTGATACAAGAACCAGAACCCACTTCTTTTGAGCAAACCATGGGAAAAGAAAAATGGGAGAAAGCCATGGATGAAGAAATGGATGCCTTGGAAGCAAATGCTACATGGGAATTGGTGCCTTTGCCTTAAGACAAGAATGTAATTGGCGGTAAGTGGGTTTATAAGGTGAAGCACAATGCAGATGGTTCTGTGATTAGATACAAGGCAAGATTAGTTGTCAAGGGGTATGCACAGACATATGGCATTGATTATGAAGAAACATTCAACCCGATTGCAAGGATGAAAATCGTAAGAGCAGTCATTGCTATGGCTGCATCAAAGGGATGCTCTTTACATCAGATGGATGTAAAGAATGCCTTCTTGCATGGTGATTTGCAAGAAGAGGTCTTTATGGAGCAGCCACCAGAATATGTTCATGCTATTCATCCTGAGTTTGTTTGCAGGTTGAAGAAAGCCTTGTATGGCTTGAAGCAAGCACCTAGAGCATGGTCTGACAAGATAGGACAATATCTTGTCACTATTGGCTTTTAGATTTTTAAGGTAGATTTCTCACTTTATATGAGAAAAACAAAGAAAGGTATTATGCTGCTTATCATTTATGTTGATGATTTGATCATCACAGGTTATAGTGATGAAGATATCCTTCATGTGAAAATGCTATTGAAGCAGAAGTTTGAGATGAAGGATTTGGGAGAGCTGCATTATTTCTTGGGCATTGAGGTGATTAGATCACCAAGTGGGATACAACTCTTGCAGAGGCAGTATGGATTGGACATGCTATCCAAATATGGGATGATAGGCTCTAAGCCTATTTCAGCTCCTTTGGAGCAGAATGTGAAGCTGAGCGCAGATGCAGGTGAGCTTTTGGAAGACCCTACTATGTACAGGCACATAGTAGGAAGTTTGATTTATATGACTATTACCAGGCGAGATTTGAGCTATGCTATTGGATTGGTAAGTTAGTTTATGCAGGCTCCAAGGAAACTGCATTTGGATGTGGCTAGATGCATACTCAAGTATGTGAAGTCCACATTGCAGTATGGACTATTTTATGAGGTTGTGGTTCAGATATAGTTGCATGGATACACTGATGCTGATTGGGCTGGTAGTATTTCTGATAGATGATCTACTAGTGGATATGTGTTCTCTTTTGGGAGTGCTACAGTCACTTAAAGCAGCAAGAAATAGCCTACAGTTGCCTTGTTGAGCACAGAGGCTGAGTACAGGGGTGCAGCAATGGCTGCATGTGAGGTAGCTTGGTTGCATAAGCTACTTTATGATATGCATCAGTCTACAGATGGGCCAGTTGTCATTTATTGTGACAACATGAGCAGTATACACTTGGCAAATAACCCAGTCTATCATGCTAGAACAAAGCACATTGAGGTGCATTATCACTATGTGCAGGAGAAGGTTTTACTAGGTCTTATTGATCTAGTTTATGTCAGCACAAAGGATCAGGTAGCTGACATATTCACAAAGGCATTGGGCGCGGAGAAGCTGCGCAAGTTCAGAGACTTGCTTGGTGTGCAGGAATTTGGATTGAGCTTGAGGGGAAGTGTTGAGATATCGAGCTCCACTCGTGATATGCCAGGGTGACCATTATGCATTTATGTCACCGACTTGTTAGATACAGATGCGGTTGGTACACTGCCCATGAATAATAGTTGGATGATAGCTATCCTTAAGTACTCTAGTTCGTGGCTCAGTTAGTATGCCACCTTAGTTAGCTGAGTTTGGTTTGAGACCCACATATAGGGTTCTTCTATTTCTTTGTACTAGAGTTCTTTTGGCTTACACAACTAAGAAGAGGAAAACTGTTTTCAGCCTCCACCTTTGTGTGTATTCCCCCATTGTGTATGTGAGAAAGCTGCAAGTGAGACTCCTTCCTTCTCTCCCACTATCTTCACAACCATTGTGTAAGTGGGATAATGACTTGGAAGAGTAAAAAGAAATCTGGCATCCAAACGTTTGAGATGAATGCTTTATGTTTACGTGGATATAGAGAATTTGCAGAGAGCCATGGTCAAATTCTATGGGATGAGAGAAGAAGGTAAGAGAAATTCCCTCTTTGCATTCAACTTTATTTCTTCTCATTTCTATATCCTTACTGTATTTCTCTTTCATTGTACAGGTGGCAAGCTAGTATTTGTTATAAAAATGGATGATGGTAAAAGAGCACAAGCTAGAGAGGGTGAGCATTTGTATTATGAACAACGCCTTGCTTTTTGCACAAGGGGATGAGGAAGTTGATTAGGGCTTCTCAGTCCAATCTGAGGAGGACATATGGTTGCTTGTAGCCTTTGAGACCCCAAAGGAGTGCCACGAGACATTGAAGTGGGTTTTGGAGAGAACTGGCATCGCATCGATTATTCGAAGACAAGAGGCAAGGCAAACATTAATAGTGGATGGGCATGGAACATTTCAAGTTGAATGGCATCTAGCTAGTGATTTAAAGCCCTCAAGTGCTTGTATGGTTGTGATATAGGTGCAGATGCAAAATGGACATGCTTGTATTGCACCCACTCTCAAAAGATGCAAAAGGAAAGCCTACAGTGGGAAAATGGCATCCTTTCTTGCAACCAAAGTGTAGCCCCTTCATAAAAATGATCCTAAGTGGGACCCCATTCTACCAATTCCATTAGAGCAGGTACATGTGTGTACTTTGCATGCCTCTTGCATGCTGAACTACATATACTTGATAATTTACTCTATCTTGTTAGATATCAATGCTCCACTCTCGTGTAACTACATGGGAACCAGCTAACTCTACTTGTAAGCCCCCCATATGAGGAGAAAGCATTTAAGTAGCTCGATTATCCGGTAGGTCCTGGTTTGGACACCAGATTGGGGCCACGTGTGGCCTGATGGCTGGATGGATTCAGATAGAGTTGGCACATTGCCAACTAGGCTACATGCAAGTGTGGGAAGGCATCCCATGACTGACCGCACCGAGGGTAGATGGAGCATTTCTCGGGGTAGCCCACTCTCAGGTTGCGGGGCCCGTTTGGAGCCCCAGATGATCTCGGATGGCTCTGGGCTGAACAGATACTATAGGTTAGTTGCTCTATTCTACGCCACGGTTCTAACATGTGGTTGGTGGCCTATTTTGGGTCCAGTCGGCCGATTTGGGCCGACTAGGTCGGTCTCCCAATTGGGTCTAACCGACTACGACTGGTGGCTATATAAGAGCAAGCACGTGAAGCCCATCATTATCATTGGCTACAGCAACCTTGATTCCTTAGCATCTAGCCTCCATCCTCTAGTGTTTTCAGTATGCCATCGAAGCTTCTCACACAGGAGCGCACGGCTGGGAGGCAGCACCATCTATTGTATCAGTTTTACAGTAATCAAATTTTTGATTCTCCATACTATCTTCTTTTCTCTCTTGCATATAAGATCCTATTATCTGTTGAGCACAGACATTGTATTGTTTTCTTACATGGTATCAGAGCTTAGGCTCTAGTAAGAAGATTTGGTAGTGTGTTTATGTTTGCGAGTAGATTGTGAGAGATGGCCCAGCCCGCAAGACTGCAAATTCCACCGTTCGGCGAAAGCAAAAAGTTGGACACTAACTATCCACTCTGAAAGTTCAAGATGAAGACCATCCTAAGCGCATATGAGCTTTGGGATACTGCTACTGGGGTGGACGTGACGCTGGTTACGAGACCAAATCCAGCCAATGCAAGACAACAGATAGTACCAACTGCAAATTAGATTCTCACGTGGATCGAGAAGAAATGCAGATGCGTTGTGTTCTATTGTCTGCAATGTAATGATTCTATCATGGCGTTAATTCAACATGTCACCATAGTGGAGGAGGCATGGATGGTCTTGAAAAATCAATACAAGACCATGAATCAGACGCGGATTTAGAATCTGGAGACTCAAGTCACAAACAAGAAACTGTCTGAGTCTGAAATGGTAGAGAAGTTCATCACCAGGGTGAAGAATCTACACGATCAAATGACTGCCATTGGCATCACCATCACCAGTGAGAATTTAGCACGAAGGTGCATACAAATTCTCCCACCAATGTATGATGGTCTTGTTATGACGCTGAATACGCAAAACAAAAATCCGCTCCTCAACTTTGAGGATTTTAGCACAATGCTTCTGGAGGAGGAGATGCATCAAAAGATGAGGACTGGAGAAGATTCGGCTTTCTCAGTTGGATCAAAGAAAGGTAAGTGTAAGGACTCTAGTAACCCATGTTCTTCTGATGATAAAAAGAGAAAGAAGAAGATCAAGTGCTTCTATTGCAACAAGGCACGGCACAAGAAAAATGAGTGCTGGAAGAAGATTGCAGATGAGAAGAACAGAGTAAAGAAAGAGTCTAGCAATAGCACGCAGGCAGTACCAGTAGAGCTGTTCATAGCAATTGAGGAGATTTGCACGGAGGTAGTTCATGTACCTGCAGATGAACCTTGGATTATTAATAGTGGTGCATCGCGCCACATGACCAGTCAAAAGGATTGGTATACCTCTCTACATCTAGTAGGAATGACATTGTAGCAGCAATCGGCAATGATGTAAAATTTCTAGCAAAAGGAAAAGGTATGATTGCTCTCAAGTCAGATGGAGTTGTAAAACAGTTGTCCGATGTTCTTTATGTGCCAGATATCAAGAGGAACTTGTTGTCCATTTCTGTGATCACGGATCGAGACCTCAAAGTTCACTTCGATAAGAATGGTGTACATATTTTGGATCTTCAAGGGAAGGTCATTGGTAAAGGTACACGGTGCAACAACATCTATGAACTATTACTTTCAGTCCTCGAGCCGATGTGAGCAACACTAAACTATGGCATGAGAGGTTTGGTCATCTAAACCTTAGTTCTTTAAAGGAGATCCATAAAAGTGGAATGATTGTAGACCTACTAGAAATTACAGATTTGCCCGATGTATGTGAAGCTTGCATGATGGCAAGCAGCATTGGCAACCCTTTCCTAAAGAGGCCAGCAGGGCAAAGGCTCCTCTAGAGCTTGTTCACATAGACCTCTATAGAAAGATGGAGACAAAAGCTTTGGGTGGTTCCTACTACTTCATGATGCTGATCGACGACTACAGTAGAAGGATATGGATATACTTCTTGAAGACTAAAGATAAGGCTTTTAGTAAGTTCAAAGAATGGCATGTAATGGTCAAGAAAGAAACGGGGAGAAAGGTGAAGAAGTTGAGATCAGACAGAGGTGGAGAGTTCACATCAAGTGAATTCCAAAGTTACTGCAAAAGTCACGGGACCAAGAGGCAGAAACCCCCGCCATGTACATCACAACAAAATGGAGTAGCAGAGAACAAGATGAGCATCATCTACGAAATGGGCAAGAGTATGATGAAAGGGAAAGATTTACCAAAGACTTTCTGGGTTGAAGCATGTAACATGGCAGTTTACATTTTGAATCATAGCTACACAAAGCCTGTGAATGGGATGACTCCACTGTAGGCCTTTTCTGTTAAGAAACCTTCAGCTGCACATTTTAGAGTTTTTGGATGTCACTGTTTTATGCATGTCCCTAATGCTAATAGGACCAAATGGGAACCAAAGAGCTGGAAGTGTATTTTCTTGGGCTACAGTGAAGAGACGAAGGGTTACCGGCTTTCTGCAAAACGAGTTTAAGAGGAGCCCATCTGATGCAAATTTGTATATCTAGAGAGAAGGAGGCAGGTGTATGATCGTGGTCCTTTACGTGGACGACCTTGTCATAACAGGGAACCATGAAGAAAAGATCTCATAGACAAAGCAGTTGCTAGGAAGAGAGTTTGAAATGACTGATGCATTTCTGTTTGGGGATTGAAGTTTAGAAGGAGCCAAAACAGATCTTCATCTCACAGCTGAAGTATGCTGGAGAGATACTAAAGGCATTTGGCACCCTAGCCTTCTCGATGCTCGATATAGAGATCTCTTTTTGAGATATCCACCTATTTCACATGTCCATGCATATGTAAGATATTTGAGATATCCACCTATTTCACATGTCCATGAAGAAAATACATAATGCGAATTGATAGTAAGCATACCTCACAATACCACAGATCTTGAATATAGCATTTCTAACATCTTCTTGTAAGCACCCTTTTATTGTAATTGGAAGGATGAACTATCAAAGCAACAATGAAATCATGTCAACAATATAACATAATAATAATTACGCTAATGCATCACTATTATCGGTACACTAATTCTACTTAGAATACCTGTAAGACCTTGTGCCAATCATGGGACTTGAGGCCACTAAGCTTATTGTCCTTTGAAAATGCTCCTTTCAAGCAACGCATGTACCCTGCCGGTGTTTGAAAAGAGGCAATGTCTGCCTTGATCGCTGCCTCCTCCCTCGTAGAGAGGATCCACGTTGCTTTCGGGAGGACAACTTTTCCTGAAGCATGCACTTGGGGCCACAAACGAGACATCCTATTCATAGCACGCAAGTCTTCTCGCACTCCTCTCGAGTCCTTGGAACCAACCAAGTGTGCCCAAATGGTAGCCCCCACATTCTTAAAGATATGCATGGGATCCAAGAGATGATTGATTTATAACTGACCCCAATAAGGAAGCTCGTGAAAGATCGATAGCCTCTTCATACCAGGAGGAGGTTCCTCTCCATTCTCCCTCCAAGCTTGAATCCAATCACTTGCTTTCAAATATGATGGTGGTGGATCAAGCTAACCTCCACGTGCGAGATGGTCGAGTGGAAGGTATCGAGCATGACCTTCATAAACATTTTTCCTCATATGTTTGGAGTAGCGTGCAAGCGATTTCAGAGCGGGTCCACAAACAGGACAAGCATGGTACCCACTTGTAACAAGTCCTACACGCGTGCATGAATATGTTAGTACAAGACATGCGTGCAAAAGAGAGTAAAAAAAGCATAATCCCTCATTGTATATGTAAAGACGTAACCACGTACCTGCGCACTCTCCATATCCTGGGTAGTCATGCATGGTCCACATCAAGATACCCCTAACCAAAATATCATTGGTATGCCTAGGAGCTCTGGAAATATCAAAGACCTGCACTCCTCTCCATAATATCTGTAACTCCTCTATCAAAGGTGCCATGTACACGTCCATGTTTTTTGCCTTGTACTTTCCTGGCACAAGTAGTGCAAGCATGAGGTGTCCCTTTTTTATTGTTAGCCATGGTGGGATATTGTAATTCACCACCACTATGGGCCATGTTGACCAAGATGTCGAGCGTAACCCGAAAGGATTCACGCCGTCCATGGCTAGCCCAAGATGTAAGTTGCGTGGCTCTCTCGCAAAGTCCGGCCACTGATTATCTATGTGCTTCCAAGCTGCACAATCTGCGGGAATCCTCAATGTGTATTAGTGGACCGATGAGATGCATGCCATGTCATCAACTCCGCTATGGATTTGCATCAAAACATGTGTTGTATTCTTGCAATGATGGAAAAGTGTCTTAAGACCTTTACCGGTATCCTCTCACCCTGCAAGTCATCTCTATATCGTTGTTCCCCACACTTTGGACAACTAGCCAAATCTCCATGCTCACGACGAAAGAGAATACAATCATTATGGCAAGCATGGATGGTATCATAATCCATACCCACCATTGTTAGCATCTTTTTCGCTTCATCTCTTGATGCGGGCATGGTATTTGGTGCAGGCAACATCTTTTGGAGCAACCTATGACAAAGACACTATCCAAATGATGATTCTCAAAACAAACAATATCCAAATAATGAGTCAAATTAATGCAAGGGCTAACCTCATTAAGGCCGAGACACTTGTATCCGACCACCCATACTGTACTTGTAGATTCAAGATTGAGAGACAAGCACATAGTTTAGACATCCTAGCACCCTCGTACAATTGTGTTGATTGCAACTCTCGCATTTTCACCTCAGACTCTGACATCACGTGTACGTGGGATGTAGTGCCCCTAAAAATGGAATCCATCATGTTTACCATACCGGGACTCCCGACGAGTTTGTAGCGCAGATGAGCAATGAGGAGGCAGCGAGATTCTTCTCTCTGCTCTCTCAGAAGACCTTCGCAATTCCTTCCCCTACACCGACGGGTGGACGTACTGCCCAGCCATCCCCTCGCGCCCCTTCGACCACGGGATCATCACCTGTGCATGCCTCCTGCAAGGGAAGGAAGAGTAGGATGGGCGGCTCATGTTGTGCTAACTTAGGAGATGTAGACGAGTCAGCACACTCACGCTCCCTTAGGTCTCCACTTGGTTCAGAGACACAGTATCAGTCAGGTCCCTTTCCCTCTCCTACTCCCATAGCTACTCCTCGATCCAGAAGCGGTCGCGCAGCTTCCACTCCTTCAGACTCTGCTACCGTCAGTCCCCCTTACTCATCAGGGGATCTCTCCTATCAAATCACATCTGTCGGAGAGATAATAGAAGACAAAAAGGGCAAAGCAGTGATGGCCGCCATGAGGAGGTTGATGAGTCATCACTTTAAGAGCGGCATAAATATCGATTGGCGGTATCAAGATGCCCAAAAGAAGCAGGCAGTGATCGATGAGTTAAAACAAAGATATCCTAATCTGCCAAATGTGGAGTTTAATAACAATTATATGCTCGAGCGCATGGGTTTGGTCCTAAAGCATCGCAGATCAACCTTGCGTACTTCCATTACAAAGGGGTTGGCTAAACCCAGCTGGGCAGACAAAGCTGATTGGAAGTACTTCAAGAAGCAACATAGGGACCATCCCGAAATGTTCGAGGGTCAGAGGAGGGTTGCGAAGAGATGGCTGGACGTCGTAGGTACTTCGCACTTTGGTGCAGGCGGACCGTATGCGTTCGAGGCAACCGTGGTAAGTCTACTTCTTCCCATTTAATGTATTGTTCTATTTGTTTTACTTACATATTACATGCACTTTAGCTAACTCTAACTCTCGTAAATTGGATCCACAGCAAGCTGCGATGGGTCATCTTCCTACGGATGCAGAGACGCGGCACGCATTTCGGATAGGAACAAAGCCGTGGTTCATTGAGCAAGAGGCAATGGGAGCGACAGTCGATTGGGCTGAGGTGGCTGCTCGCACGGTATAAGTTTACTCCTACTTGTAATCTCACTCTTAGGGTCAAAGCTCAAGCATCCCATCATCAGAGACGAGCGATCAACAGGGGCAAGGATCGGACACAGGTGTCGAGGACGAGGGAGAAGACGCAGGTGTCGGGGACGAGGGAGAAGACGCAGGTGTCGAGGACCAAGGAACAGGCCAATAAGACGATTCAGAGATTCGGATTCAGATGAGTAGTGGTAGTAGCATTTTGTATATCCGCTCGTTTGAGCAATTTTGTATCGCCCTTTCATAGGGTAATTTTATTACAAACACAGTTGTATATGTATATGCATTTCTTCCTCATCGTTCACAAGAACAATTTTATATCACCCTGCAAGCAAGGGAAATTTTGTTATAAAAAACTTTCTTTTGTAATTACAAAAAAAAAAAAGATTAGTGGGGCTAAACAGGGCCAAAAGGAAGCCCTGTTTAGCCCCACTAACCCTTTTTTTTTACTTCTGTTAATCGTCGCTATATAGCAACGTTTACCAGTGTCGCTATATAGCGACGATTAACAGTGTCGCTATATAGCGACGTTTGTCATCGTCGCTATATAGCGACGATTAACAGCATCGCTATATAGCGACGGTTTATAGCGACGCTCCTTTTCTGACGATTTTAACGACTTTTATAGCGACCTTTGCGCCCGTGAAAAAAAAAAATTTTAATGTAAAAAGCGTCGGTATTTCCGTCGGAAAATGGCCTATGCCTTGTAGTGTATGCTAGGGGATGCATGAGCAAGGTCGGTGAGAGGTCGGTATATAGAATGTTATGCATAAGTTAGGAGCTTTCAATAATTTAGATTGCTTATTTAATTTATTTTTTCTTGGTGTAGTGCACTATGTTCAATGCTTATATATGGTGTGAGGGCAAGCATTTTCGAACACAACGGATTGATGATAAGAGAAACACACAAGATTGCAGCGTCATTGCTAGCTTTGAGGGAGCCAATGGAGCCATGGATGACTATTGTGGCATAATCCAAGATATTATTAAGCTTGAATTTCGATGCTTCTTTGTGTATGTTTTGGAGGTAAAGTGGTTTAACGATGTGGTGGAAAGAGGCCCTAATGCAACAATCAAACGCCATGCAAGTGGCTTTGTAACTATTGACTCCACAAAGTTTTGGCAAAGTAGGAAGGACACACTAGAACTACCGCAACAATGTGAACAGGTACTATGCGCACATATAAAAATACTCGCTTTTAAATATTTGATACCTTCGATGCAAGGAAAATAACATGATTGCATTTGTGTTTGAACTAGGTTGTCTATCAACCAATGGTGGATAATAATAGATGGTGGCATATCATACCTATTATGCCACGTTCCAAAGTGATGTATAGTACATTTACTAATATGGAGTGTATGGAGGTTGATCATGGCCATGGACGTGATTCATCTACTTCTTCCTTGCTTTCTTCTTCTTCTTTTGCTTTACCACGCCCCCATTTAGCCATCATTACCTCTCTTTCCTCATCCCCTGAAGAAGCTTCTAACAAGGATACTTGTTTTTCTTCTTTCTTTCTCAATCTAGGACACTTGGGGTGATAGTGACCTTTTTCATTACATTCATAGCAAGTGACCCCACTCCTATCTTGAGGCCTATCTTCACTCTTTGGTGCTCTAGGTTGTCATGCATTAACCAATTGCAATTTCAAATCAGCAAACTCTGCCATCCATTGGGAGATATTATGATCTAACTTAGAGGACTTTGGTACCTGAGGAGTGCCCATTACCTCCAAGGAGGATGATCATGAGATAGGAGATACAGATATTGAGGCCATGACCCGTGAGGACGAGCCTACCATTGGTGATGCTGATTTCGATGAGCACATGAGTAGCACAAGTAGTAGTGGGTTGAATGTATTTGTAGATCTAAACACTTGTTTGGATTTTGAAGTAGATAGTTTGGCAAGGGTTGATCTCATTAAGGATGATATTGAACCGTAGCCCAATCATTGATATTGGCAAAACTATTTTACATATTGTCGCATTCTCCTCACCTCACTTAATTCTTATATATGTGGGCTTGCAAAAAAGCATTGATGTTTTTGTTAAAATTATGTGCTTTGGTAATCATGGGCAATGTTTGGAAAGCAGTGATGTACAACAAAATCTCACTTTTTGTATTCTCTGTTTTGTGTCTAAATATGTGTCTAAATATGCATCTAATTCTCAGTGTAGACGTGCTAATAGATGCACTAATACACGCGTAAATAGACACGTTGACAAATGCAGTGTTAGACAGGTCCATATTTTCTCAGTGTAGACGCATAAATAGACGTGTCAATACATGTGCAAATAGACGAGTTATTAGATGTGCTATTAGATGTGCCCGTAATTTCTCTATTCAAGCAATGCCTATAGACGCACCCGCTATTTTGCACATGTATAGTTGCTTTGTGTTGTTGTGTCCTCTCTTCTCCCTTTCCCCTCTTTCCATCCATTCTCAACTAGTGTTTCTAATCCTCTTAGCATGGTGTAGACCTCGAGGCATAATCATAAAAAATAGAATGATTTGTTGACTTCGGGGGTGCACTACTAAAAATTCCTAGGTACCACGTGTGTTCAAGGGGTATTCAAAAAACCCCTCAACTAAATTTTTTTTCCCAATAAAACAACCTCTCTTTACTTATGAACTAAATTTTTCCTTAAGTTGAATTAAAACCCCCTCTTATTATTGTAAACGTGTTAAATTTTTTCTAAAAGTGGAATTAAAATACCCATCCTTTTGAATGCACATGGTACACTAAAATTTTAAGAGGTGAACCCCTCGAGTTTTTTGATGAGTACTACCATATCTAGAAGGTGATGTATAAGCTAAGGTATGAGTGAGGCCATACAAAATTCAATAAAACATACAAAGTCAAATACAAGACTAGAAAAAGAAAGGAGATAAGGATTTGTGAGCGTTTTATATTTGTTGATTTAAATCAGCAATCTAAAATATTTAAAATCATCCATATGAAGCACAGCTGCCACTATCAAGTTACTACATGATATCATCTTTATATCGTGCAGTGCTCTATGATATTGCATGGTGATGTGAACCATGGATGATTTTTTCAAGTTAGTTTCGTTAAGAAGCTAAACTTTCATATAGGCATCAAAAGTTTGTATGCCCTAATAAAAATACGTGTTTGAAACATTCACCAAGATTTGAAACTTTTATGCAAAAAAAATCAAAGTTTCACTAGGCTTTACATTTATTCCTTCAAAATTTAAAAGAAAATATATAAAAAAGTACTACATTTTACCAATATTGTGAAACTAAAAAAATGAGTTGAAAACTTTTGCCAATATTTTATATTAATATATAATCATAGCTTCGATAAAAACATCTCTAATGTGAACATACTGCATGGTGACATAAACATACCACTCGATAGGTGTATGTTACTACATTGTATGTCTATATATCACATGGTGTGTGTATGTTACCATGCGGTACTTTATGTCTATAGGCACCATGGTACTTTATGCCTTTTTGGGACTTTGCGAGCTTATGTGATTCTCAAGAACACCAAAAAGGATACGAGGATTAATATAGCTTCAAATTTAAAAATGTGATTTTTATTATATCCTTGTTAAAGGTATCTTTTGTTGGTTATGTAGCTCGTTTTTGCCGAGTTTGATCAACTCACACATAAATCCAAGTAATTGACATTATGTTTTTAGTGCAAAATAATAATTGCTAGTTATTGAAATAGTTTTCTGTTTTGAGGTTGATAGTAGACTATTGATATGTGATTTGAAATTATAAAATTTTATTATGATAATCTATAGAATTAGCTTGGGGGGGTCAATGATAAATATGTAAGCATAGCACGTGGGTTCACTACAACACAAAGCAACTATAGACGCGCTTGGTAGACGCGCAAAATAGTGGGCGCGTCTATAGGCGTTGCTCTAGTAGAGAAATTACGGGCGTGTCTATAGGCGCGGCTAAACGCTCATCTACTTACGCATAAATCACCGCGTTTATTTGCGCGTTAGATCTGAGAAAATACGGGCCCGTCTAACATCCCATTTATTAGCGCATCTATTTGCGCGTGTATTTGCGCGCTTATTTGCGTGTTTACATTGAGACTCAGACGCGCATTTAGACGCGTAAATAGATGCGCTCCAGAGAATACAGAAAGTGAGATTTTGGTGTACATCATTGCTTTCCAAACATTGCCCATGATTACCAAAGCACATAATTTTTTGCAAGCCCACATATACAAGAATTAAGGGAAATGAGGAGAATGAAACAATATGTAAAATAGTTTTGCCAATATCAATTGTGGGGCTACGGTTCAATCTCATCCTCAATGAGATCAACCCTTGCCAAACTATCTACTTCAAAATCCAAACAAGTGTTTAGATCTACAAATACATTCAACCCACTACTACTTGTGCCACTCATGTGCTCATCGAAATCAAGATCTCCAATGGTAGGATCGTCCTCACGGGTAATGCCGGCCTCAATATCTATATCTCCTATCTCATGATCATCCTCCTCTCTTGTATCACGGTCATCATCACGTCCATGGCCACGATCATCCTCCATACACTCCATATTAGTAAATGTACTATACATCACTTTGGAACGTGGCATAGTAGGTATGACATGCCACCACCTATTATTATCCACCATTGGTTGATAGACAACCTAATTCAAACACAAATACAATCATGTTACTTTTCTTGCATCAAATATTTAAAAGCGAGTATTTTTATGTGTGTGCACAGTACCTATTCACATTGTTGCAGTAGTACTAGTGTGTCCTTCCTACTTTGTCAAAACTTTGTGGAGTCAATAGTTACAAAGCCACTTGCATGGCGTTTGATTGTTGCATTAGGGCCTCTTTCCACCACGTCCTTAAACCACTTTACATCCAAAACATACACAAAGAAGCGTCGAAAGTCAAGCATAATGATATCTTGGATTATGCCACAATAATCATCCATGGCTTCATTGGCTCCCTCAAAGCTAGCAATGACGCCGCAATCTTGTGTGTTTCTCTTATCATCAATCCGTTGTGTTCGAAAATGCTTGCCCTCACACCATATAGCATTGAACATAGTGCACTACACCAAGAAAAAATCAATTAAATAAGCAATCTAAATTATAAAAACCTCCTACTTATGCATAACATTCTATATACCGACCTTGCTCATGCATCCCCTAGCATACTCCCATTCTTCCATTGTGATATGCATCCCCTCGTCTTTCTCTGCTTTCTCCATTTCATCAAGTAGCCAATCCACATGAATATCCTTTGGAAGTGCTCTTAGACGCTGAGGGTATGGCACACGAGATCCATGGTGTGTACGAAAGAGGGCCCTTTCTTCTTGTCTTCTTGCCTTTGCATCCTCGTATCTTGTCACCCATCTTTTCATCACATCACTATTAAGCACGCAAAAGAGGTTGATACTATTACGCAACTCCGTGTCTATTACTTTGTTGCGTCCTTTTCCTTGAGGCACAATAGAGGTCATCCTTAGGTCTTCATCATCTCTCCATAGTCGTGGGAGAGAGCTATCCACATCAACAAGAAACTCAGAAATATATACAAGTGACTCTTGTACCAACTGGCCATGCTACCTTCGGGTCTTGCATTTTGTCTCACGAATCCCTTCAACGTCTTCATGAAGCGCTCAAGGAAGAACAACCATCGTGCATGTATAGTACCGCATATAGCAATCTCATCCACCAAATGGACTATGACATGTAGTTGGCTTGTGAGAATAGAACGTGGAAATGTCTCCTCCACTAAACAAACCGCCTCCACTGACATAACTCGAGCATTCTCAAGCGTGGTGGGATCTATTTCCTTTGAGCTCACATACCTCACAAGCTCGCCCATCTTGTAAATACAATCTTTCAGGTCCTTTGATGCACTACGTGAAATGCTAGTAGGTAGTATGAACTGAACCCGCGAGGAGGTGGTTGATTAGTTACTTATAGCTATTCACTCACAAATTTAAAAGGAAAAAGATATTATGCATATAAAATACTTACTTGGAGCATCTTGTGCCAATCATGAGATTTCAAGCCATATAATTGCTCTACACCTCTTTTCTTGCTCTTTGTAAAGGCTCCCTTCAAACACCTCATGCATCCAGTGGGAGTACGAATTGTAGTAATAGCGCGCTTCACCGTCGCCATCTCTAGCTTTGATAACATCCACGGTGAACGAGGTAAAAAAACACGCCCATTTGGTCTCTCTTGAGGCCAAGCTTCACGCATCCTCCCTGTGGTACGTAGATCCTCCCTTATGCCTGCCGAATCTCGTGTCCCATTCAAATGCTCCCAAATGGTAGATGCCACATTCTTGAAGATATGCATGGGATCGAGCAGGTGATTGATCTTGAGGTGGGACCAATATGGTAAACGATAAAAGATGGAGTATCTAAACAAAATAAAGTGTTAGCGTGCAATCTTCACTTTCAACGAATATAGCCAATCTCTACTTCCAGCCAATAGTTATAAATCCTTACCGGCTCATGCCAAGTGGTGGAGGAGTCATGGAACCATCCCAAATTCTCATCCAATCTCCCGCGGTGAGTGATTGTGGGAGGACTTCATTCCAAGGGGCAACATATCTAGGATGATCAGGTGGGAGAAATCGATGGTGATTCTCATAGATGACCTTATTCAATGCGTCTGCCCGTGGGGCAACTAGCGAAGGACCACAAATAGGACATGCATGGTAACCCGATGTAGTGAGACGTGAAACAATAGATGCAATTAAGAGTGGAAGGTGGGTTTAGGGTGCCACGTCCTTTGCCTATTCATAATTAAAAAATGCAATGCTTACCTGAACACTCGCCATAGCCTGGGAAGTCATGCATCGTCCACATCAAGACTGCTTTGCAGTTGAAGTCTCGTGACGAGGGAGGCCTGCTCACATCATGCACCTCGATACCTCTCCAAAGTATCTCTAGCTCATCAATCAAAGGCTCCAAATAAACATCAGGGTTTTTGACTTTATGTTTCCGTGGAATTAGAAGGGACAGCATGACATGTCCTTTCTTAATAGCCATAGAGGGTGGAAGATTGTAATTCACCAATACCACTGGCCATACACTGTAAGACATGCTTTTGAGACCAAATGGGTTCACACCGTCCATACCCAATCCAAGTCTCAAGCTCCTAGGTTCTTCCTTGAAGCTTGGCCATGTGTCTTAAATATGCTTCCATGCAGGAGAGTCCGCGGGAGTTCTCCACTTGCCATCAGTTGATCGATGGGAGGAATGCCATGACATGAGCTCTGCAATAGATTTGCACTTGAACATATGTTGGATGTGAGGGATTATGGGAAAATGTCGCAATACCTTACGAGGCACGTCCAAGGTTTTGAGATCTGCTCTATATCTTGCCTCTCCACAAGTAGGACACTCTCTTGCATCCTTATGTAGTCCACGAAACAAAACGCAATCGTTGACACATGCATGGATGCGCTTGTAATCTAATCCTCCAAGAGAGGTCACATGTTGCCTTGCCATATCTCTTGAGGTCAGTAATTTATTCTCCCTTGGAAGCATTTTACACAATAGCCTGCACGTGAAGACCATAAATGAGGAAAAGCATTCGAGTAATTGACCCACTAGCATAATTCACCATGTTTGCAAAATCGACTTTAAAGCTTACTTGAGTAATGCATTCAAACTTGCATTGCTCCATCCATAGATGGTTTGCAAGTTTAGTAACTCAAGGGAGGCACGTAGAACAGAGAATGTGCACCCCTCAAACAGTGGAGTCGATGCTGCGATAAAAAGATCATCCTGCTCCATGCTATTATCCCTCCCTTGATGGGACATATAAATCCCATACCATATCATCAAACACCTCCTCCTCCATGGCTTCATGAGGTAATGGTGGGGGGCTACTATCACCATCACTCCATGCATCCGAAACGGTCCCTCCTGAAGATCCCACCTCATATCGCCGACGCTTCGCCTCCTCACGACGGGCATAGGGTAACATGTGCGGGTGTGGCACTGCATCCTGTATCAAATTAAAACGGGATCATTATAACTCAAACATATGAACACCCATAGGTATCTCAATCAACCTTAACTTGCAAACCCTTACCCTGTTTATGGTCACATCCCATTCTCCATACTTTGAGATATGATTGAGCGTAATCCTACGTGCACGATACATGTTTCCTCGACATCGATCATACAGACATTTGATTTTTTGCTCCAACCACATTTCGCGATGGTGGATACGGAGGGATTCATCCTCACTCGAGCTGCTTGTTGAAGATGGAGACATCCTACAAACAAACAACCCACCAAATTTGCTCTTCTTCAAATGCTTAACTTAAATACTCTGTGTTGCGTCTATCGCCGCGTCTATCGTCGCGTCTAATGTCACGTCTAACTGCGTGTCTAAACGCGCGTCTACTTTGTGTATTTAAACGTGCCCGTAGACGCGCTAATAGACGCGACTATAGATGCATCTACTCTGTGTATTCAGACGCGACTATAGACGCGCTAATAGACGCGACTATAGACGCGACTTTTAAACCTGCTTTTCGACGTGCCGCTCGCTTTGCTTTTCTTTTGACTACTTAAACTTCGCGAGCGGCTTTCTTCCTTCTTTATTAGCAGTTCTATAGATTCGAAGCTTAAGAGAGAGCCTCCCATACATAGTTCCAAGCTTTCACTCAAGACAAAGGGACCGTACCTACACTTGCTTCCAAGCCTAAAGAAGAGGAGGAGTACGAACAAGGAGAAGAAATAAGTTTGGAAAAGAAAGATCCTTCCATACCTTTTTCCAAGTAAGTCCTTTTGAAGTTGTTCTTGCTTGCTCTTTCCAGTTTTGTACTTTCTCGCATCCACGAAACGCAGCATCTAGGTATGAGCGACACGTTCTTTTGTCAGGTGAAACATCCTTTTCGACTTTTTAGTATTCTCGCCTATCGGAGCGCGTGTATAGAGGCGTCTGAGGGCGCGTCTAAACGCGCATTTACAGGCACGTCTATTTGCACGTCTGGCTTGTTACAGACACACACAGACGCGTATGTAGACGCTCACATAGATGCTCTGTTAAATGGAGTTTTAAACGAATTGTTAGACGCGCTTTTAGATGCGTTATTAGACGGATGTTTAGACGGACTGTTAGATGCGCTGTTAGACACGCTTGTAAACGCACTATTAGACGGATTGCTGGACGAACTGTTAGACGCGGTTTTACTTGAATTGTTAAACGCTCTGTTAGACGGGTCTATAGACGCACAGATCAGATGGGTCTATAGACGCGCTCTGACAGAGCCTCTTTTTTTTCCCCTTTCTTCTCAGCTCCCAAAGTAATAGATTTGTTTCCTTTTTTCCAGTTTAACATGTGGGGAGGAAGTGCTTCTAGCTCACCTGATCCGCGGGAATCGATATGGAAGGATTTATATAACATTTTAGGGCACCCTCCTAGTCCTGCGGAGTTATACGGGTACATGACGGGTACCCTTAAGACTCCCCAGGAGTTGGCACTATAGACTCCGAGCCACCCCACACCGGCTGAGATCACCCCAGTGGAGTCCGCATAGCCGTCTTATGCCCCGTCTTATGCCCCTTCCCACGTACCGTCTTACGCCCCTTCCCCCATGCCGTCTTATGTCCCTTCTGCCATCCCGTCTTATGCCCCTTCCCCCATGCCGTCAGGAGGTCCTTCTGTCTCGGCGAGCCGTCGACGTACTCCCCAGCCGTCGAGACTCGGTTCTCCAGCTACGAGTGGTCAGCGTAGTCCCGTGCAGTCCCCAGCTACAAGTGGCCAGCGTACGAGCTCGACACGATAGGGTAGCAGGCGTAGTAGCAGGGAGAGCGGTGGCGGATGCATGGCACAGTGCTTTGGGCCATGTGGCGGTGAGGAGGAGGATGATTCGGATGATTTAGACGTGCCTCTGGGTGATGGTACGATTTATTATGACATCACTCAGACAGGAGGCATCTTTATGGATGCGCAGGGAAAGGACATCATGGCCTTCATGCGCTCTGTAATTGCTAACAATTACAGAGATTGTTTTATCCACTATAAAGACCACCCAAAGAGGTTGGCTGATGAGACCCTCGCTATTGTTCGTTCTAGGTATCCTAACCCCCCCAATCGCCAGTTCACAGATAAATGGGGGAAGTCAAAGATTGTTATGATACTTAGCAATAAAAGATCTTCCCTTAAGAGGCAGGCACTAGCGGAGCTTGCCAGACTTGAGGCAGGTCAACCTCCAAGGGGCCCGCCCCACACCGCTCACAAGCGTGAGTGGAAGAAGGCAATGAAGTCAGCGAGGGAGGAGCCCAGTCTGCAGCACGTGGAGGCACGGAGGATCTAGATGGAGGAATATGGGAGCGCACATTTTGGAGCAGGGGGTGTTGAATCATGGGAGGCCCAATTTGTAAGTATCGATCTCAAATTATATTGCTTATGTAGTTTATTAGGAGGTTGGTTGTTTCTTTGTACTAATCCCTCCACAAAGTGTATCGCGGTCATGTAGCTTGAGATCGTGGGCAGATACCCTACTCCAGTGGAGACAGCCTACCACCGCCACCATCGCAGAGGAGATACATGGAGGCACTTCTATGATGACGGGTTGATTACTGAGGAGCAGTATACCCGAGCTACTGGACAGGCCCCCCAGGTATTTGAAAGTAATTAAATAATGCTAAAATTATAAGTAAAGATTTGATTTTTCATACATTGATATATGTTGTCCCTTGTTTACAGGCCCGTGCACAAGACGATGAGGAAGAGGAGGAAGGAGGCGCAAAAGGGAGCGCAGAAGGGAGTGTGGAAGGGAGCGAGGACCTAGAGAACATAGATTAGTCGTATAAGTAATGCTAGCTACTCTTTTTTGTACTTAAAGCCACTGGCTTGGCTTCGTGCCTCTTGTATATAGACTCCTCTTATTTTTTGTACTTGAAGCCACATGACATGGCTTAGCTTCCTTATTTTTTGTACTTGAAGCCACATGACGTGGCTTAGCTTCGTGCTATATGTATATACAAGCACTTTTTCGAGCTTTCAATTTTATTGCGATTTGGAGTTGTAATATTTTATTTGGAATTGTAATTAAAATGCGGCTGGCTATAAGAATTGAATTACAGAATGTGGATATGGGATTCTTGTAACTATATTGCATACACAACATACACACTATTCTGTAAATTTTATAAAAAAAAAAGGCGCGTCTATCAGTGCGTTTAAAAACGCGTTTATATTCACGTCTGTCTGTTTGTTTTGCGTCTATACACGCATTTATAAAAGCGTTTATAAGCACGTCTATCTACGCGTCTTTGTGCGCGTCTATACGTGCGTAAGTATGATATATAGACGCGCAATTAGACGCGGGTCTCTAGACGCGCAAATAGACGCGCAAATAGACGCACCCGTAAGTTTTTATTTTAGTTCATGAAACGCGTCTGTGCGCACGTCTATGGGTGCTTTGTCTTGTTGTGGTTCAATAGAAAGTATTTTTTAAATTACTATTTTACAAAATTTTCACATACATAAGGGTACGACATAGAGGGGTATCCATAGATTGAATAGGAAAAGGGTGTGTTTTATTCATGAAAAATGTATAATAAGGGGTTTTATAAAGAGGCCTCAAACACATATGATATATAGGTTTAATAGATAGTCACTTCCTCGAGAGAATAAGTAAGATGCTAAGATATTAGATGTGTTTGACTTAAACTGGCTGTGAATGCCAATCTTGATTAGATTGTTTGTAGTTTAGTTAAATTCAAGTACACGATATTAATAAGATAGTAATCGAATGAAAGGAATACCTATACTTATGCTCTCTCTTTGCCTCTCTCTTGATGGTATATACACACTCACAAAGCTTAGAAAAGTTTTGACCATATGGTGAACTAGTTATGATAATTAGAAGGTGTAAACATATTCATAAAGCATTAGAGAATTTTTTACCTTATATATGAGAGAATCTTCATTAGTTTGTTTCCCTTGAAAGTTTTTTCCACAAGGTGAAAACTTTCACACATCTAGCTCACTGGATGTCATCTCGTAGGGATAGTTTGGAAAGCCTCACAAAGTTTTTGCCTTGTGGCGAAATCTTATTCTAGAGTGGTGTTCTCAACAAGATTTGGAAAAGTTTTGACCTTGTGGGAAAATCTTAAAAGCCCAGTCTCTATGGAGAATGTGGAAATTTTTTGAGTGTTGCTTCACATATTTTATCAGCTACCATATTGGTCCTACCTCAAGATCAATCACCTGCTTGATCCCATGCATATCACCAAGAATGTGGCATCTATAATTTGGGAACATTTGAATGGGACACGAGATTCCTTGAGCATAAAGGAGCCGGATCTACACACCATAGGAAGGATGCGTGAAGGTTGGCCACAAGAGAGGCCAAATGGGCATGTCTTTTTACCATGCACCATGGAAGTGATCAAAGCTAGAGATGGTGGCCGTGATGTGGGCTTTCATTACAATTCGTACTCCTAGTGGATGCATGAGCTGTTTGAAGGGGGCCTTCACAAAGAGCAAGAAAAGAGGTGTAGAGCAATTATACGTCTTGAAATCTCATGATTGGCACAAGATGCTCCAAGGAAGTATGACTTGGCATAATCTCTATTTCCTTCCAAATTTGTAAGTGTAGAAGCAACTAATCAACCATCGCTCATCTGTTCAGTTCATACTACCTACTAGAATTTCTTGTAGTGCATCGAAGGATGTAAAGCATTGCATTTACAAGATGGGCGAGCTTGCAATGTGTGATGCAAGGTTTTCATATTGCTAATATGGTGCACTTTTTTCTTTCTAGGTATGTGAGCTCAAAGGAAATAGATCCCACCACACTTGAGGATGCTCGAGTTATGTCAGTAGAGGTGGTTTGTTTAGTGGAGGAGACCTTTCCACATTCTATTCTCACAAGCCAACTACATCTCATAGTGCATTTGGTGGATGCATTTACTATATGCGGGACTGTACATGCATGATGGTTGTTCTTCTTTGAGCACTTCATGAAGAACTTGAAGGGTTTCTTGAGGCAAAATGAAAGGCCTAAAGGAAGCATGATGGAGGGTTGGTTGGTACAAGAGTCACTTGTATATATTTCTAAGTTTCTTGTTGATGTGGATAGCTCTCTCCCATGACTGTGGAGAGATGATGAAGAGCTAAGGATGACCTCTGTTATGACTCAAGGGAAACGATGGAGCAAAATAATGGATAGGGTGTTGCTTAGTAACCTAAAAATCTATTGCATGCTTAATAGTGATGTGATGAGGAGATGGGTGACAAGATACGAGGATGCAAAGGCAAGAAGACAAGGAGAAAGGGCCCTCTTTCATACACACCACAGATCTCATGTGCCATACCCTAAGCATCTAAGAGCACTTCCAAAGGATATTCATGTGTATTGGCTACTTGATGAAATGGAGAGAGGAGAGAGAGACAAGGGAATGCATATCACAATGGAAGAATGGGTGTATGCTAGAGGATGCATGCAAAAGGTTGGTATATAGAATGTTATGCATAAGTAAGGAGCTTTCAACAATTTAGATTGCTTATTCAATTGATTTTGTCTTGGAGTAGTGTACTATGTTCAATCTATATGGTGTGAGGGCAAGCATTTTTGGACACAACGAATTGATGATAACAAAAACACAAAAGATTGCGACATCTTTGCTAGCTTTGAGGGAGCCAATGGAGCCATGGATGATTATTGTGGCATAATCCAAGATATTATTAATCTTGACTTTCAACACTTCTTTGTGTATGTTTTGGATGTCAAGAGGTTTAAGGACGTGGTGGAAAGAGGACCTAATGCAACAATAAAATGCCATGCAAGTGGCTTTGTAACTATTGACTCCACACATTTTTTGCAAAGCAAGAAGGACATACTAGTACTACCACAATAATGTGAACAGGTACTATATAAATATATAAAAATACTCACTTTTTAATATTTGATACCTTCGATGCAAGGAAAATAACATGTTTGTATTTGTGTTTAAATTAGGTTGTCTATCAACCAATGGTGGATAATAATAGGTGGTGGCACGTCATACCTATTATGCCACATTCCAAAGTGATGTATAGTACATTTACTAATGTGGAGCGTATGGAGGATGTCATGGCCATGAAGATGATGATGATCGTGATATGAGAGAGGAGGATGATCATGAGATAGAAGATAAAAATATTCAGGCCATTACCCATAAGGACGAGCCTACCATTGGTGATGGCGATTTTGATGAGCACAGTAGCACAAGTAGTAGTGGGCTGAATGTATTTGTAGATCTCCACATTGGTTTGGATATTGAAGTAGATAGTTTGGCAAGGGTTGATCTCATTGAGGATGAGATCGAACCATAGCCCATCATTGATATTGGCAAAACTATTTTATATATTGTCTCATTCTCCTAGCCTCACTTAACTTTTGTATATGTGCATTTGCCAAAAATCATCTTATCGTGTGTAACATAGCATTGATACTTTTGTAAAACTATGTGCTTTGGTAATCATGGGCAATGTTTGAAAAGTAGTGATGCACATTTATTAGCTTGAAAAAAAGAATTACTCTCTGTTGTGCATTTATAAACACATTAAATATGCATCTAAAACACAGTGTAGATGTGCTACTAGACGCACTCGTATTTTCACTAATTCTATCTGTGTCTATAGATATGCCTACTATTTTGCACATCTATAAGCCCATCTCAATGCATGCATTCATTTTCTCCTTACTCCATTTTTGACTTTAACTTTTTTTTAAAACATTATGATCTAAGAATCCATATGGTTGTCTATATTCCTAGGTAAAACGATAACAAGCCGGGGAAAATAGGCATTGCCTATCTACCCATACGTAACTATGATGTTCGAACACCTAGTTTGTTTGGATGGTGGTAGATAAGTGGACTCTGACCTCGTAGCGTGGACTCCCTAAGGATTCGACATATTTTTTCAATATTGTGTTTGTCAAACTCTATAATATTATAATTCTTAATTTCGGTCAAAAATTTTGCAAGCTTTAGTTTTTGCATTTTTCAACTTAGATGTCTCAAACATTTTTTCCTTAAATGTTTTTATTTTTTAACTTTTTATCCAAGTGATGGAATTAGTTGTATGGCTTAATTATTGATGGGACTTTTTGATTCCTAACTAGCCTTTGGTCAAGAGAGTGCCATACAATAAATTCATATCCATTGGATAATTCTTTAGCATGGATAATCCCTAGTCATTTTGTGATCTGCCTTATTTTTTACTAACTTTTATATCTATTTTGTAGAAGTGGTTTACGCATTTACTATTGGCTTCATTTTTTTGTTTTGACACTTATCATACAAATCCACTTTTATTCACTTATTATCACTAAGTGGCCAATAAGTTCCACATGGTGGGCTTACTCCCCACCATGTGGCCTTACCCTCTATTCGGGGGTGGGACACACACACATACACACATACACACACGATGATTTTGACTAGTAAATGTATCTCACACACATAGACACTTATTTCTTTACACACACACACACACACACACAAAGACACACCTATCACACACACATATGTATGCTTCCCCATCTATGAATTATTATGTTATGTACCCCTGTGAAATCTCCCCTTCACACTCTCCTTTTAGCCACCCCACACACCAAGCCCACTAATCTTCCCTTATCTTTTCTAAGCCCATCTCGACCCATGCGCTCATTCACTCCTTACTCTACTTGTGACTTAAACTTCAATTGTGACTTCAAATTTTTTCAAAATATAAATTATCTAAGAATCCATATGGTTTTCTATATTCCTTGGTAAAGCAATAATAAGCTAGGGAAAACCAACATTAACTATCTACCCAAACATAATTATGATGTTCTAAGATCTAATTTGTTTAGATGGTGGCAGGTAAGTGGACCCCGACCTCGAAACCTGAACTACCTAAGAATTCAATGTCTTTTTTCAATATTGTACTTATCAAACTCAATATTATAAAAAATTCTTAATTTTGGTTAAAATTTTTGCAAACTTTAGTTTTGCATTTTTCAACTTAGATGTTTCACTTTTCAAAGCTCCTTGATTCAATGCCCTCTGAATTTTCATTCCATGCTGGGAGACATCTAGATAATATGCAGATTGAGTCAATAAAAAAATTTAAGAAAGGAGTAAAGATGGAGGATGGACTACATATTTATGAACAATACTTCCCATTTGGATCTAACAATGATCCCAGTTGATAGATGTTCAAAAGAACCACCACTATATGTATATCGGACACTTTACTGTTGGGAGTATGTAAAGAAGTTGGGTGTAGTTTTTTAGAGGAATCCAATGAACCCAACAACTGCAGCATATGTCTTGCCATTTGTAAAGCAAGGCAATGTAACTCGGCTCTTAAAGAAGGAAGAAGTGCAATCCAACAAGATGGATACATAAAGCTATTGGATTATATCAGGATTGCATTCTATCATAGCTGCAAAGTTGTATATCAAGGGGACGTCTCCACATTTTCTTGAAACAAAGCACCTATATGCATTTAGAAATTCAAGAGTTCCTATTGATTGCCTTGCAGAAAAGTGCATTGAGCTATCACGAATGCCAAATATGGAATAACATGAGGTGATGAAGAATACCCCTTACCTTAAGTAAATCCAACAATTGAGAGATCATTGGATAGAATTTGGGTCTCCATCCAAACCACAACAAGGCCTTCCAAAGGACAGCCCATTGTCGCATACGTGGTAGGTAATGGGGAGAGGTAATGGTTCTTCATCTTCTTCCATCTTATTTGAATCTCAATCTGAGATACACTACTACACATGGGCCTTGTTCCGATGATTGCTTAAGCATCAACATTTAGCATGCACAGTGCGCTAATCATCGGTTGTACGGTGGGATTGAAAATGTTGGTATATACCAACCTTAAGATGCTTTCCTATACTGACCTTTTACAGAGAGTGTTTTTCCCCATACCAACCTTTAAAGAGAGTGTTTCCCAATGACAAATTTTTTTCCTTTTCATACATGTTTGATCCTTTGACAGAATAAAAATACAAGAGCATGTACATCAAGCTCATATATTCAGGTCCAAGTTTGAGATGAAAAAAATCAATCAAGAGCATTTACATCAACGGCTTCATCCTGATCCAAGTCCTGCACACCAAACTAGTCTATCTCCAACTCTATATCGAGTTGATCTCCTATATCATCATCGTACTCTGGCATTGTATGTTCACCTAATACTTGATCTTGTAACTCCCCTTCTTCAATAAAGTCGGGTGATTCCTGATGTCATTATGTGCATCTTCCTCTTATGATGTCCATCTTCCTCACATATGATGTGCTCAATATCGTGATCTCCATCTTCCTCACATATGATGTCATTATGTGCATCTTCCTCTTGGCTCATATGGTGATATTCATCTTCTTTGCTAGATCCATCTGGATTAATTGGATCCAGCATTGGTAGTGGCATCTCCATATCCACATCTCTAACTTAAAAAATATGTTTACTTCGTGGTGCAACTTGGATCACGTACCACCATCTTGGACAAGAACAATCCAGATGAAAAACCACCTATATTGAAGATGGGTCTCAAATGCCATCAATTATATGAATTTATGCCTAAGTACATGTACCAATTGATCTTTAAAAATGAAAGAATTCAGTTAATTAAATCATTAGTATGCACTTGCTCACAATGCTCAGGAAGAACAAAAGTATCACTTTCATCCGTCCAGAGTTTGTTGGTGGAGTCTATTGCAAAGAAACCACTATTGTCTTTTTTCATTGTAGTATGGGGACCGTTGTAAATAGTTCTAAATAATTTTACATCAAGAATGAAAATACTAAATCATATGAAATCAATTTCATAGATTTTGTGTATGGTCCCGCAGTAAGGCAACTATGAGGAGAGAAGATTGGTATCCGAAGCACTTGCTCAGCTATCTTGTGTGAAGTTAGCCATGACTCGACAATCATATGTGACTCTCTTTGAATCAAATGGAATGCGTTCCGCACAAAAATATCATCCATATGACCATAATGCATTGTACTTTTTGTACTGCAAAAGAACATCATTTAAACAATGAGGATGCATCTATTTTATAGTGTATATTGCCATAACTAACTTAATTACATCAAGAGGTAAGAAACTTACATCCATCATACATCCAAATGATAACTCTCGCTCTCTCTAGTTTATTGTCTCTCCATCATGTTCGACTTTATGTAGAGCTAGTTGTAGCCAATCAAGTGACATGTGAGTGGGGAGAAGGGAGAGATCCCATGGATATGGTTGCACTCGCCTATGCATGACTCTAGAGTCTCATCCTTGCATTTATTCTTTCTTCTTTGGCCGCTTCATACTTCTCACTCTCTTTGAATCAAATCGGATGCGTTCCACATGAAAATATTGTCCATATGACCATAATGCATTGTACTTTTTGTACTGCAAAAGAACATCATTGAAACAATGAGGATCATCTATTTTATAGTGTATATTGCCATAACTAACTTAATTACATCAAGAGGTAAGAAACTTACATCCATCATACATCCGAATGATAACTCTCGCTCTCGCTAGTTTATTGTCTCTCCATTATGTTCGACTTTACGTAGAGCTAGTTGTAGCCAATCAAGTGACATGTGAGTGGGGAGAAGGGAGAGATCTCGTGGATATGGTTGCACTCACCTGTGCATGACTCTAGAGTCTCATCCTTGCATGTATTCTTTCTGCTTTGGCTGCTTCATACTTCTCAATCCACTTTTGCACCTCCTTGCTATTGAGGATACAAAACTTATGGAATTTCTCCATTTGCTCTTCGCTCATCTTTCTTTCAATCCCTTTTCCTTGGGGAACCTCGCCAACAATGTGATTATCATCCTTGTTATGCCAAAGCTCATGGCATTTTGGGATCCATGGATGCAAGAAACTCCTTGATATATACTAATGACTCTTGCACAAGCCATTTCTCTACCATGCTTGCTTCTGGCCTTGCTCTTTGCCTTACAAATCCCTTCAAAGTTTTCATAAACTGCTCGAGAAAAAACATCCACTGGCTATGAATGGTACCTTCAATGGCCACCAATTATGTGCACAAGCAAGTGCACTTGAGTTTTCATAATGCTCGAGGGAAAGTGCTTCTCAAGCAACCGTATGGCTTCAAGGGAGGCCACCCTAGCCTTCTCGATGCTCAATATGGAGATCTCTTTTTGAGATATCAACCTATTTCATGTGCCCATGTAATATTCATAATCTTTCTACAAATTATTAAACCTAAATTGAAGAAAATGTAATAAATTTGAGCTGACAGTAAGCATACCTCACAATACCACTGATCTTAAATATAGCATTTCTAACATCTTCTTGTAAGCACCCTTTCACTGTAATTGGGAGGATGAACTATCGAAGCAACAAAGTAGTCATGTCAATAATATAACATAATCATAATTACACTAACGCATCACGATTATCGGTACACTAATCCTATAGCTTAGAATACTTGTAAGACCTTGTGCCAATCATGGGAATTGAGCCCACTTAGCTTATTGTCCTTTGAAAATGCTCCTTTCAATCAACGCATGTACCCTGTCACACTACTACACACAGATCCTGTTGCGATGTTTAAGTACCGATGTTTAGCATGCACGGGGTGCTAATCATCGGTATCGGAAGCATGCTTTGTGAAGCGTCGCTATATAGTGACTTTAAACAAATGTCGCGATATAGCGACTTTAAACAAACGTTGCGATATAGCGACTGAGATACTTTTTTATAGCGACATTTTACAGAGAGCTTTTTTTCTCATATCGACCTTAAAAGTTAGTTTTCTCTAATGAAATTTTTTTTATGCATGAGCATAAGAGAAGGAGACATATGCTTATGCTCATGCATAAGAGGAAGAAGAGGAGACATATGGTTTGTTTCCTTTCTGTCTTCTTCCTCTTATGCATGAGCATAAGCATATGCCTCCTTTTATGCTCATCCATAAGCATAAGCATGAAACAAAGCATATGTCTCCTCTTCTTCCTCTTATGCATGAGCATAAGCATATGTCTCCTTCTCTTATGCTCATGCATGAGCATAAGCATGAAACAAAGCATATGTCTCCTCTTCTTCCTCTTATGCATGAGCATAAGCATATGTCTCCTTCTCTTATGCTCATGCATAAGCATAAGCATGAGCATAAGCTCATGCTTATGCTTATGCATGAGAATAAGAGAAGGAGACATATGCTTATGCTCATGCTCATGCATAAGAGGAAGAAGATGGAAAGGAAACAAAGCATATGTCTCCTCTTCTTCCTCTTATGCATGAGCATAAGCATATGTCTCCTTCTCTTATGCTCGTGAATAAGCATGAGCATGAGCATAAGCATATGAGCTTACAATGCTTGTAAGCTCATATGCTTATGCTCATTCTTATGCTTATGCATGAGCATAAGAGAAGGAGACATATGCTTATGCTCATGCATAAGAGGAAGAAGACGGAAAGGAAACAAAGCATATCCTCTTTTCCTCTCTCTTTCCCCCCCTCTTTCCTCTCTTTCAATCTCTTTTTCTCTCTTTCAATCTCTTTCCCCCCCTCTTTCACCCCCTCTTTCCTCTCTTTCAATCTCTTTCCCCCCCTCTTTCCCTCTTCCTCATTTCCTTCTCTCATGAGCATGTCTCATTTTCCTCTTTTCCTCTCTCTTCCCCTCTTTCTCCTCTTTTGATCATAAGCATATGTATTTGCCTATGCCTATGCCTATGCTTATGTTTGTTTTTTATTTTTTGTTTTCATGTTTGTGTCTACGTTAGAGATGGGATCATGTCGCACCTCCGATGAGTACGGACAGCCTCACAGGAGGAGACATCACAATCTCTATGCTCCAGAGGACTTTGATTCCTCTCAGGCGACACCTGAGGGGCCTACCCCTGCGACTACCCCTGGCCTGACTCCTCTCTGACGTAGCACTATGACTACCCCTTGGGGAACTTTGCTAGCAGCCCATGGCTTTGTCATGAGTCCCGATGAGTTTGTAGCACAGATGACCGATGAGAAGGTAGCGAGATTCTTCTCTCTGCTATCTCAGAGGACCTCAGCAATTTCCTCTCCTACATCGACGGCTGGACCTACTGCCTAGCCATCCCCTCGTGCCCCTTCGATCGAGGGGTCATCACCTACACGTGCCTATCATAAGGGAAGGAAGAGTAGGAGGGGCCGCTTATGTTGTGCTGACTCGGGAGATGTAGACGAGTCAGCACACTCACATCCCTATAGGTCTCCACTTGGTCCCGAGACACAGTATCAGTGAGGTCGCTTGCCCTCTCCTACTCCCACTGCTACTCCTCACTCCGGAAGCGCTCGCACATCTTCCACTCGCTCTGACTCTGCCACTACCATGAGTCCTCCTTACCTAGTCGAGGACCTCTCCTATCAAATCATGGCTGCCGGAGAGATAATAGAAGATAGAAAGGGCAAAGAAGTGATGGCCACCATGAGGCAGTTGATGAGCCACCACTTCAAGAGCGGCATTGCTACTGATTGACGGTATCAAGATGACCAAAAGAAGCAAGCGGTCGTCGATGAATTAAAACAGAAATACCCTAACCCACCAAATTGGGAGTTCAATGAGAATTATATGTGAGAGTGCATGGGTTTGGTCTTGAAGCATCGTAGATCACCCTTGCGTACTTCCATCGCAAAGGGGATGGCTAAACCCAACTGGGCAAACAAAGCTGATTGGAAGTTCTTCAAGAAGTAGAATAGGGACCATCTTAAAATGTTTGAGGGTAAGAGGGGAGCTACGAGGAGACGGCTGGATGCCATAGGTACTTCGCACTTTGGTGCAGGTGGATGGTTGGCATTTGAGGCAACCTTGGTAAGTCTACTTCTTCTCATTTAATGTATTATCTATTTGTTTTACTACATATTACATGCACTTTATCTAACTCTCGTAAATTGGATCCACAGCAAGCTGCGATGGGTCATCTTCCTATAGATGGAGAGATGCGACGCGCGTTTCACATAGGAACAAAGCCATGGTTTATTGAGCAGGAGGCATTGGGAGCGACGGTCGATTGGGTTGAGGTGGCTGCTCACACAGTATAAGTCTACTCGTACTTGTAATCTCACTTTTTAAATTGTTTTATTCTTTAAGTTCCAATTTGATTTTCAATTAATATGGTTTCACTCTTAGGGTCAAAGCTCGAGCGTCCCATCACCAGAGGCGAGCGATCACGAGGGCCAGGGATCAGGTGCACCTGACGAGGGTCAGGGAACAGGTGCAGCTCACAAGGACCAAGGATTAGGCCAACAAGATGAGGACAACAACGATGATTCGAATTAGTAGTAGTAGTAGTAGTTTGCATATACTTTGCCATGTATATCATTTTGTATATCAGCTCGTTTGAGCGATTTTGTATCACCCTTTTCGAAAGGGTAATTTTGTAACAAACAATGTTGTATATCTTCGACATGTATATGCTTTTGTTGCTCGATCATTTCATTTGAGTGATTTTGTGTCACCCTTTTCGCAAGGGAAATTTTGTAATTAAAAACTTATTTTTGTAATTACAAAAAAAAAAAACATTAGTGGGGCAAAACAGGGCTTGCTATGGCCCTATTTAGCCCCACTAATGCTTTTTTTTTAGTTATGTTAATCGTTGCTATATAATTTACTAGTGTCTCTATATAGCGATGTTTATTAGCATCACTATATAGCGACACTTCATAGCGACCATTCTTTTTCGATGCTTATAACGACGTTTACACCCGTTGAAAAAAAAATTGTGTAAAAAACATCAGTATTTTCGTCGAAAAAGGGCCTATGCCTTGTAGTGTTAGTGTTTGAAAAGAGGCAATGTCTGCCTTGACCATTGCCTCCTCTCTCTTAGAGACCATCCATGTTGCTTTTGGGAGGACAACTCTACAACCATGCACTTGGGGCCACAAATGAGGCATCCTATCCATAGCACGCAAGTCTTCTTGCACTCCTCTCAAGTCTTTGTCACCAACCAAGTGTGCCCAAATAGTAGCCTCCACATTCTTGAAGATATGCATGGGATCTAAGAGATGATTGATTTGTAACTAACCCCAATAAGGAAGCTCGTGAAAGATGGATAGCCTCTTCATACTAGGAGGAGGCTCCTCTCCATTCTCCCTCCAAGCTTGAATCCAATCACTTTCCTTCAAATATGGTGGTGGTGGATCAAGCCGACCTTCACAAGCGAGATGATCCAACAGAAGGTATCAAGAATGACCTTCATAAACCATTTTTCTCAAATGTTTGGAGCATCATGCAAGCACACTCAAAACCTTCCCGCAAATAGGACAATCATGGTACCCACTTATTTTGCAAGTCTTGCATGCGTGCATGAATGTGTTAGTATAAGACATGCGCTAGAAAGAGAGTCATAAAAGTATCATTATACATGTAAATACTCTGCATATCCTGGGTAGTCATGCATGGTCCACATCAAGATTCCCTTGATCAAAATGTCATTGGTATGTCTAGGAGATTTGGAAATATCAAAGACCCGTATGCCTCTCCATAAGATCTGTAACTCCTCTATCAAAGGTGCCATGTACACCTCCTTTTTGGCCTTGTACTTCCCTGACACAAGCAGTGCAAGCATGAGGTGTCCCTTCTTTATTGTTAGCCATGGTCGGATATTGTCATTCACGAAGACTATAGGCCATGTCGACCAAGACGTCGAGCATAACCTGAAAGGGTTCATGCCATCCATGGTGAGACCAAGTTGTAAGTTGTGTAGCTCCCTTGCAAAGTCCAGCCCCACTGATTGTCTATGTGCTTCCAAGTAGCACAATCTATAGGAATCCTCAATGTGTCATCAGTGGACCGCAGGGATGTCTTTATCGAATCTATGCTTATATATTAATATAAAATCTTGGCAAAAGTTTTCAAGACCATTGTTTTAGCTTCACAATATTAGTAGAATGTAGTACTTTTTTACATATATTCTTTAGAAATTTGAAGAAAAAATTTTAAATCCTCACGAAACTTTAAATTTTTTTGCATAAAAGTTTCAAATTTTGGCGAATGTTTCAAAGATTTATTTTTATTAGGGCATACAAACTTTCAACGCCAATATAAAAGTTTAGCTTCTTAATGAAAGTAACTTGAAAAAATCATCCATGGTGGACCGATGTGTAGCATTCCAAGTCATCAACTCTACTATGGATTTGCATCAGAATGTGTGTTGTATTCTAGCAATGATGGGAAAGTGTCTCAAGATCTTTACTGGGATCTGATCACCCAACTCATCTCTATATTGTTATTCCCCACACTCTAGACAACTAGCCAAATCTCCATGTTCACGATGAAAGAGAACTTACAATCATTACGACAAGCATGGATGGTATCATAATCCATACCCATTGTTGTCAGCATCTTCTTTGCTTCATCTCTTGATGTGGGCATGGTATTTGTGCAGGCAACATCTTTTGGAGCAACCTATCGCAATTCAAACATACATATGCTTCCAATAATGAGAAACTATGATGATTCTCAAAACAATCAAGATCCAAATTACGAGATAAATTAATGCAGGTGCTAACCTCATTAAGGCTGAGACACTTATATCAGACCACCCATACTTTGCTTGCAGATTCAAGATTGAGAGACAAGCCCGTAGTTTTGACGTCCTAGCATGCTCGTACAACCGTGTTGATTGAAACTCTCGCATATTGGCCTTAGACTCGAGCACCACGTGTACATGTGATGTAGTGCTCCTAAAAATAGAATCCATCATGTCCACCATACCCTCGTCATCGTCTGGCACATCCAGGAGACTATCCTACTACTCAAAGTGTGAAGGTATACATGCCCCCTCACCACCCTCCACATCCTGTCTCAAGGTTTCATGTAAATATAAGATCCTATCTCAAGGTTTCGTAAAAAGTACGCATGCAATATTAATCACGAGCTCAAATAGCATTAAATTACGGATGATCCATCACCACATGCACAACTAATGGTCGGTATTGGTGTGGGATCCTCCCCATACATCCACAAGTGGCGCATGACAATATGGCGTTGATGTCATACTTCTCACTTGCAATGGCAATACAACCTCTCTTTAAGCCACTCTGTGCTTCCAGGCATTGGTGCATCATCTGACGAGCTTTCACTCATCCCTTCCATTTGCACACCTCCAGAATCACAACACAAAATGCAAGGAAATCCACTCAAGATCCAAAACATAGCCACCCATGTGCTTTTATGCCTATTGCTAGACTTTATGCCATGTACCATCGATATCATACTGACTTTATGCCCTGTTCCATCGGTATATACCAACATTTAAGGGACATACAGAGTCGATATATACTGATGAAGTAGCATTGGTATATACTGACTCTAGGAGCTAAAATTCTAAATGCGCGCATCCCCACCCCTCACAATTCTATTATGGGAAAACACTAACCCCTCCCACCAATAAATAAAGTACTAATTAAAAATTATAATAAATGAGTAGATTATAAAAAAGAGACTAATATTTATGTAATTGTTGCTGCTGCAGCTTGCTTGCAAAGGACTCTCACAAAAGAGATGGCTATAGATTTTGTTCCAGGGATGGATGTGATTTTATGTAGCAAAAGAGAAGTAGTTGCATTTGCTACAATCCATGATAGTGATCCCAATTTAGTTTGCCACTTTCAAAGACTTGGCAAAGATAAGGTGGCAGTTACTCTATCAAAGATTCTTAGCGCACATGTTGAGCTAAAGTATAAATGTGGAGATATGGAAACACTTGGAGATGTTATGCCCTATAATACATCCAACAAATCATTTATAGCATGGGACAAAGATGAGACTTATGCAACAGACATTATCGAGAATACAAAGTGCACCACGGACATTTTACAAATGAGGTCATTTGCAAATAAGAATGTAGCAGAAGGTGAATTATTGCGATTTGAACAAGTGGACCAATGGTCATTTGCACAGATGAGGATTCTAAAAGTCAATGATGATGGTATGGTTGATAACATAACATCCTTATGTGATCCCTACTATGAGGTAGGTACATATTGGGATTTAGTCACTAAGGCAAAGGGTAGCAAAAAATTTAGCATTCACAATAATAGAGGAAGGTCCAAATCAAGAATCTCAACTGTCAGGGTAGTAGAGTTAGCATCATCATGGTCATAAGGTGATCAATAATTTATTAGTTCCATAGTTTAAACATTTTATTCATGTGATCAAATCATGTCGGTAGCATAAAAATCGATGAGATAAAAATAGTTGTTTGTGAGGGATTTTGCTAGGAGGAGCTTCTATATCATCGGTGGGACTATTGTTGCCATGTATGTAACTCCATAAAATAAAGAAACCCCTTCAACTCACGTGCTACCTTACATAATTTTGAGTGATTGCCTCGAGGTGTAGACATTGCAGCATTTCCCCTTTTGTATCTATTGAATGATTGCTAACTTGCATGTATTTATTATTTATCAAATAATAGGTTTTCTCTTTATATGTTGCCAAGAAATTTCCCTTTGGTTCATTGAATAATTGTTGACTTGCATGGATTTATGAGTTATCCAATAGTTAGTTTAATCTTTGTAAGTTGCCAAGAATCATACAAAAAATAATTAAAAGCAATCTATAATAGTGTCATGTAGATTCAACCATTTTTACTAAAAATTTATTGCTCTTATAGGTTTAGACAAAGTTCCTCATAAGCATCGCTCGAACTTTGGGCTCGCTCGAACGCAGTCACTCAATGTTTTGACTTACCCAAAGAGAGAGTGAACGGAAAAGAGAGATGAAAAGAGAGGAAAAGAGAGAAGAGGATGAAAGAGAGGAAGAGAGGATGAAAGAGAGAAGGAGAAAGAGGAAAAGAGAAAGGAAAAGAGAGAGGAAAAAAGAGACGGAAAAGAGAGAAGGAAAGAGAGGATAGAAAAGAGAGGGCCTTGGACTTGTACATCCAATTTCCTTTCGCTTTCTAAATGGATACTTATTTTTCAATTACAAATTTAGATATGTAGGACATATCATTAGTAGCTTGTCCATCATTACTTTATGTCATACTACACTAAGCCTAGCCCTTGGTTGCGAGACTGTCACTTCTGTTGTGTTTCAAGTTTGACTTTTAATTTATGTGTGCTCACAACATATAGATAGCTAGACATATACATAATTAGCTTTGATCAAATGAAAATTTCATAGTATAGTCTTATTATGTAAACATGCACATGTATGGGATAATAGTTCCAACATACATATTTGTATCTTTCTAAAGATAAATTGAGTGCACTCACTTGCAATGGTCATATGGGTTCACCTACTACATGTTGGTTCATAGATGGAACAATGGAGCAAAGATGAAACACAATAAACACTTCTTTATTCATGAGTGGTTACATATATAGGCAACTACCTCCATGTTGGTAGATCCTAGATCCAAAATCATCTCCATGATTAGCTCAATCAATTACCTCCTATGATCACTCCAAATCCACACATCACACTAACTTGACATACCTAACTGCCAAGTCACTAGAACCTTCTAGCACACCTACACTCACACACTCCTAGCCCATAGGCACACACACACACATACATCAATTTGTCCTTCATTGTAATGTCGGCCCTATATAATACATGGATATGTGAGCATACATGATGTTGTAGACAAACCCCATGGTACGATTCATCACACAATGATATATCTAGATGCAAAATTTTACTAAAAATAGCTTCAAAACTCAACTAGAACTACTAGTATAGAACTAGAGAGCAAGTTTTACTCCAAGAGTGATATCTCTTAGTTATCAAGAAGGCATCAAATTAGCTCAAGGTTGGAGAACCAATTGGGGGGGGGCTGGGGGGGGGGAGGGGGGGAGGGAGGGAGGGATGGAGGGAGGGAGAGAGAGAGAGAGAGAGAGAAAGAGAGAGGGGGGGGGGGAGGGAGTGAAGGAGGGAGGGGGAGAGAGAGAGAGAGAGAGAGAGAGAGAGAGAGAGAGAGAGAGGCAGAGAGTTTATTGTAGGCTACAATTAGTCTTTTGCTAGCTACAATATTTACATCTCATCTAGATGTTCTGAAGTTAGCCTACTATTGCACCCTCTTGCTTGTTTGGGTTTTGAGATTTCTTTGTTTTTTTGTCAGTCAAAACTATGTCATTGTTGCTTATATAGTAGCATTGATTTTTTCTTTTGTATTGCTATCTCCTTTCATGCATTATTGTGGTTGTGCACTATTGCATGCTGAGTCAATATTGCATCCCTTTCTCCTTATTGTTAGTAACTTTGCTTGTGGCTATTCATTGTATGTGTCATTGATGCCTTTGATGCTATAGGCAATGTAGATGAGTCATAGTAGGCTGAGTAATTTTTGGTCTACTTGCTTGAGTTGATTAATTCTTCATTATAGTCGAGCATTGGGTCAGTCATTAAGGACTTTGCATCCTTGTTTGCTACTCGACTCAATAGGTCTACATGAGGATGCATCCACTACAATGGAAAGAGGGAGTTAACATTAGAAAAATATCTAATTGAAATACAAGGAGTGAATCTTTGTATGGATGAAGTCTCATCATGTGTGGTCTCTCTCTCTCTCTTCTTTAACTCTCATGCAAGTAGCTTCCATTGCCTACATTCTCTCGCCCTTTCTCTAGAGCTCAACGATCCTAAATTCTTGATAGTGATGTCATCGGCACCACCAAAGGTGTTGTAAATTTGCTAAAATTGCTTCGGATTGGGTCACCATTACATGAAGAAAAAAGGGAGCTCATTTTGGGGAATTTTAGGGTTTCAAAAAAATGTCTCTCAACCAATGAGGAGAAGGCCAATGTAACGTAGAAATTTCACAAAAATAGGCAAAATTTTTAAAAAGAAAATAGTACTTTATGTTGTTACAAGCGTGTGGCATTAATGAGAATATTTGTTTTAGCCATCCATTTTCTCTTGTTCTCTGGTGCCATTCCTTTACTTTCACCACGACGAGCCATTCCATTCTCTCTTTGACAAGCATTCCTCGTTGTGTCACTGTTGTTGTGATGCTCTACCCGTCTCCCAACACTTGTGCTCCCTCTCCACCCTTATCCCTCTCTACTCTTGTGAAAGGATGTTTTCCAAGAAGGTGTGTCTATCTAAACAATGTAGGTTTTTTCCCTCCCCCATTTAGTTTTGTGAGTGTTGAAGCATGTTTCTCCTTGCATTGCTAAGGCCATGTGCTCATTTTCATGCTTGATTTTCGGAGTTGAAGGACCAAAAACGAGATTTGGTGAAGGAATGTTCACCTCTTCTTTTTTTGGTATTTCTCTACTTTCTCTTACTTTTTTTAAAGTTTCTCTCGTCCTTTCCTTTCCTTTTTTTTCTTTAAAGGAAGAAGCAAGAGTATGAAAGCTATACCTATTGTTTTCGTGATTTTTCCTTGTTTGTAGGCTTCTCTTTGTCTCCTCAATCCAATCCCTTTGTATTGTTGCTTCTCCAAACTCCTTTCACTAATTAGTTTTCTTTAAAATGGTATGTTTCCTCTCTTTTATAGGGCCAGTACATGAAACACCTCCTCTTCCGAGCGGGATTATCTGGTGTCAGGACATGTCATTTCCAGGTAAGAAAGTGCTTCCTCTCTTTCCTATTTTTCTTTTCATGATTACATTGGCTTGTAGCCAGCACTGCACTAGCTGCAGTGATGGTTGCAAGAACTCTTATCTTCTCCTCTCTTCTCTCTTTTTCTCTCTCTTCCTCTCTTTTCCCCTCAAATTTTCTATTCTCTCTTTTCTCCTCTCTTCCTCTCTTTTCCTCCTCTCTTTTCCCTCTCTCTTTTTCTCTCTTTTCCTCCTCTCTTTCATTCTCTCTTTTCCTCTCTTTCCTTCTCTTTTTTCCTCCTCTCCTTCCTCCTCTCTTTCCTTCCTTCTTTTCCTCTCAAGATTCCTTCTCTCTTTTCCTCCTCTCTTTCCTTCTCTCCTTTCCTCTCTTTTCCTCTCTTTCATCCTCTCCTTTCCTCTTCTTTTGCCCTCTCTCTTTCCTCTCTTTTTCTCCTCTCTTTCCTTCTCTCTTTTCCTCTTTTTTCCTCTCTTCCTCTCTTTTCCCCTCTCTTTACCTCTCTTTCATTCTCTCATTTCTTCTCTTTCCCTCTCTTCTCCTCGTCTCTTTCATTCTCTCTTTTCCTCTCTTTCCTTCTCTCTTTTCCTCCTCTCTTTCCTTCTCTACTTCCCTATCTTTTCCTCTCTTTCCTTCTCTCCTTTCCTCTTCTTTTCCCCCCTCTTTTCTCCTCTCTTTTCCTCTCTTTCATTCTCTCTTCCTCTCTTTTCCTCTCTTTCATTATCTCTTTTCCTCTCTTTCCTTCTCTTTCCCTTTATTTTCCTCCTCTCTTTCCTCTCTTTCATCCTCTTCTCTCTTTTCCTCCTCTATTTTCCTCTCTTTCATCCTCTCCTCCCCTCTCTTTTCCTTCTCTCTTTTCCTCCTCTCTTTCCTTCTCTTTTTTCCTCTCTTTTGTGACACCATATCCTAAGACTTTGAATGTGATGTGTATGTGCAGCTAGTAGTTAGGAATAAGAATAGACACCTATTTCATTAATTTTGGACTTTTTCTGTTGTTTGTGGACGAAGCCCAAAAATCCTTCCCAAATGAAAAGTTTACTTTGTGAAAATATCCTTCCCAAATCAAAATTTTACTTTCTGAAAATATTCTTCCCAAATCAAAAGTTCACTTTGTGGCACTATCATATTCACATAAAAATATTGTTTTTTCAATCTATACTTTTGCACCAACATGCAAGAATTTGAAATAATCCTATATTAGAAATTCTAGCTATACCTAAGTTATTTGTTAATTAAATTATTTTTAATATTTTTCCTTGACATGATAAATTTATAAATCCATGAAAGGAGACTTAAATATTTCATGAAAATAACATTGTCACTCGCAATGTGCACAAAATTTTTAAAACTTTTAATAGATAGAAAAAAGACATGATGCCATAAGACCCAAGTTTTGTATTGAACCAAATTACATTGAGAGACGTTGCTCTCAGCTAGAGTCTTTATATCCAAAATGATATAGATTGAACATATGTTTACAATTTAAATTTTTGCTCTTAAAGAGCCTCAATTCGTGCCATCTACATAATTTGACTCCCCATTGTCTTATTGCTCAATGTCACGACAGTCCCTTGCCACGTGCCATCTGCATTAACTCCCACTTGTCTTGCCAAGCCTTGCCTTTTGGGTGCATTGACTCCCCATTGTCTTATTGCTCAATGTGACAGTCCCTTGCCAGGTGCCATCTGCATTAACTCCCTATTGTCTTGCCAAGCCTTGACCCTTGGGTGACATCCAGTGCATATTTTGACTCTCATTTGACATAGGAGGTGATGACTCTGATTATAATTGTCTTGAATTGGCTTCTTGCCTAGTACCCAAATAAAATCCTTCAATGGACTTCAATACAAAGCTTTAATCATGGACATTCTTCATTTGCGTTGTCTCCTTCTACTTCCTCCATGGCGAGCATCCTTAAAAATTCGTGTATATGCAAAATACTTTGCTGTGGTATTTTTATTTTTCCTTCTACCTCATATCCCATGCGCTCCTTTGATTTCTTTGCCCTTGAATGCCAAGACACTATGATTGTCTCTGTCAAAACTTGAGAGACCGCTTCATCATTTGGGACCCACTCCTTCATTATACAATTAGTAAACAATGTGTTGTTATCCATATTCTCCTTCTTGCCCTTTGGCTCATACCATACTGCTGTAAATGTTGTAGCTCTCCCTTGGTCATCTCTTTGCACATCAACTACTTTTGCAACCCAAAACTTCACATTCTCATATTCATCATCCGATGGCCGAACCACAACAAAACAATCGACCTCTATATCTACTTGTGGCATAAACTCTCTCTTCTTCGGTCCACAATATGGATGTGGGAGTAATGATATGAATTCATTTTCAAAGATTGGAGCTGGGCGCAAATCATTATGAACATTTGGCCAAAACATATTGCATTCTTCCTTGACATCCTTTGAGCCTCGCATTCTCTCAAGGTCCTTTATTAAATTTCGTGTCTTGTTAATTACAGAGGTAGTGTGTTCTCTCCAAGAAGGCTTCGAATCAGGATATCTCCGGAGCATTTCCTCTTTGTATGTAATTAATGCTTTTAATCCTTCTATTTCACAGTTAGATCTCTCATTGAATTCTTGTATAGGAGCCCATGTTGGATACCTTTCCTTGCTGGGAATTGAAGTTAAGAGACTATAAGGTTCTTCACGTTCCCATTTTGTATCATGAGAATACTGTTGCCATTGCATTACGGGTTTTTCATCTTTAAAAAAAAAACGAAAGTAGTGTGGATTGGTATGACCTGTCAATGCATCACCACCCATTTGTATGAAAGGTAAAATGAAGCTCTTCCAATCATACACTCTTTCGAGCCTCTCACATACTGTACTTTCCTTATGACCACCAACTTGCCTGCCACATCTTCTTACCAAGTCATCTATTGTCTCCACATCCTTGCATTTAATCTCCCTTGAGACTGTGCTAAAAACCTGATCGATATCCTCATGTGTATGCCCAACATACAAAAATCCACATTCGACCTCATTGAAGATTTGATGAGCAACTAGCATGGAGCAGAATGCAAACATGAGTACCTCTTTTGCTACATAAAATCACATCCATCCCTGGAACAAAATCTATAGCCATCTCCTTTGTGAGAGTCCTTTGCAAGCAAGCTGCAGTAGCAACAATTACATAAATATTAGTCTCTTTTTAATAATCTACTCATTTATTATAATTTTTAATTAGTACTTAATTTATTGGGGGAGAAGTTATACGATCAAGTACTCATCAGATGGACACACCAAGTTATCCTTTGCATGGTCGATCGAGCATTAAATACTATTTTTGCTCTAGTGTCATGCACATCGACCATAAAAAAACACGATGCTAGGTATGTTATCCGATCAAGTACTTATGGGATGGGCGCGCCACTTTGCATGTAAGTCAATTCCACCTACTTGAAGGTGTGTGCAAAGTATTGTGCCCATCGGATATGCTTTGCATTGTCGATCAAGCATAAAACACCGTTTTTGCTTTAGTGTCATGCACAACCATTAAAAAACACATCCTAGGTGTGTTATTCAAACAAGTACTTCTCAAATGGGGGCTCCAGTTTGCACGCAAGTCAGTTTCAACTAGGTTGAGGTTCATTCAAAGTATTTTGACCATTGGATATGCTTTGCATGGCCAATCAGGCATTACACACCGTTTTTTCCCTAGTGATATGCACATCCGCAAAAAAAAAACACGCCATTAGATGTGTTATCTGACCAAGTACTTATCGGATGGGTGTGCCTATTTGAAAACATGTCAATGCCACCTAGGTTGAGGTGTAGGAAAAGTGACCAGCAGATATGCTTTGCATGGTTGATCGAGCATTAATTACCATTTTTGCCTTGGTGTCATGCACATCCATAAAAAAACACGCTGCTAGGTATGTTCTCCGATCAAGTACTTATGGGATGGGCATCCCAATTTGCATGTAAGTCAATTCCACCTTTTTTAAGGTGTGTACAAAGTATTATGCCCATCGGATATGCTTTGCATTGTTGATGAAGCACAAAACACCATTTTTCCTCTAGTGTAATGCACAACCATAAAAAAACACGATCCTAGGTGTGTTATTCAAACAAGTATTTATTGGATGGGGGATCCACTTTACATGCAAGTATCTTTCAACTAGGTTGAGGTGCGTGCAAAGTATTGTAACCATTGGATATGCTTTGCATGGTCGATCACGCATTGTACATTGTTTTTCCTGTAGTGATATGCACATCTGCAAAAAAACACGCCCTTAGGTATGTTATCTGATCAAGTACTTATCAGATGGGTGTGCCCCTTTGAGAACATTTCAATACCACCTAGGCTAAGGCATAGGAAAAGTATTGTGCCCATCGAATATCCTTTGCATGGTCGATCGAGCATTAAATACCATTTTTGCCTTAGTGTCATGCACATCCATAAAAAAACACACTGCTAGGTGTGTTATCCGATCAAGTACTTATGCGATGGGAATGCCATTTTCCATGTAAGTGAATTCCACCTAGTTGAATGTGTGTGAAAAGTATTGTGCCCATTTGATATGCTTTGCATTGTCGATCCAGTATAAAACACTGTTTTTGCCTTAGTGTCATGCACAACCATAAAAGAACACGGTCCTAGGTGTGTTAATCAAACAAGTACTTATCGGATGGGGGCTCCACTTTGCACGCAAGTCCGTTTCAACTAGGTTGAGATGCATGGAAAGTATAGTCACCATCGGATATGCTCTGCATGGTCAATTATGCATTATACAATGTTTTGCCCCTAGTGATATGCACATCCGCAAAAGAACACGCCCTTAGGTATGTTATCTGACCAAGTACTTATCGGATGGGTGTGCCTCTTTGAGAACATTTCAATACCACCTAATTTAAGGCATAGGAAAAGTCTTGTGCCCATCGGATATGCTTTGCATGGTCGATCGAGCATTAAGTACCATTTTTGCCTTAGTGTCATGCACATCCGTAAAAAAACACGCTGCTAGGTGTGTTATCTGATCAAGTACTTATGCGATGGGAATGCCACTTTGCATGTAAGTCAATTCCACCTAGTTGAAGTTGTGTGCAAAGTATTGTGCCCATCAGATATGCTTTGCATTGTCGATCAAGCATAAAACACCGTTTTTGCCTTAGTGTCATGCACAACCATAAAAGAACACGATCTCAGGTGTGTTATTCAAACAAGTACTTATCGGATGGGGGCTCCACTTTGCACGCAAGTCTATTTCAACTAGGTTGAGTTGCGTGCAAAGTATTGTCACCATCGGATATGCTTTGCAAGGTCGATCACGCATTATACAACGTTTTCTCGGTAGTGATATGCACATTCCTAAAAAAACATGCCTTTAGGTATGTTATCTGACCAAGTACTTATCGGATGGGTGTGCCTCTTTGAGAACATTTCAATACCACCTAGGTTAAGGTGTAGGAAAAGTATTGTGCCCATCGGGTATGCTTTGCATGGTCGATCGAGCATTAAATACCATTTTTGCCTTAGTGTCATGCACATCGTAAAAAAACACGCTGCTAGGTGTGTTATCCGATCAAGTACTTATGCGATGGGAATGCCACTTATCATGTAAGTCAATTCCACCTAGTTGAAGGTGTGTGCAAAGTATTGTGCCCATCGGATATGCTTTGCATTGTCGATCCAGCATAAAGTACGGTTTTTGCCTTAGTGTCATGCACAACCATAAAAGAACACGGTCCTAGGTGTGTTAATCAAACAAGTACTTATCAGATGGGGGCTCCACTTTGCACGCAAGTCCGTTTCAACTAGGTTAAGATGCATGCAAAGTATTTTCACCATCGGATATGCTCTGCATGGTCGATTACGCATTATACAATGTTTTTCCCCTAGTGATATGCACATCCGCAAAAAAAGATGCCCTTAGGTATGTTATCTAACCAAGTACTTATTGGATGGGTATGCCTCTTTGAGAACATTTCAATACCACCTAATCTAAGGTGTAGGAAAAGTATTGTGCCCATCGGATATGCTTTGCATGGTCGATCGAGCATTAAATACCATTTTTGCCTTAGTGTCATGCACATTCGTAAAAAAACACGCTGCTAGGTATGTTATCCGATCAAGTACTTATGCGATGGGAATGCCACTTTGCATGTAAGTCAATTCCACCTAGTTGAAGGTGTGTGTAAAGTATTGTGCCCATCGGATATGCTTTGCATTGTCGATCAAGCATAAAACTCCGTTTTTGCCTTAGTGTCATGCACAACCATAAAAAAACACGGTGCTAGGTGTGTTAATCAAACAAGTACTTATCGGATGGGGGCTCCACTTTGCATGCAAGTCCGTTTCAACTACGTTTAGATGCCTGCAAAGTATTGTCACCATCGGATATGCTCTGCATGGTCCATTACGCATTATACAACAATTTTCCGGTAGTGATATGCACATCCGCAAAAAAACACACCCTTAGTATGCTATCTGACCAAGTACTTATCGAATGGGTGTGCCTCTTTTAGAACATTTTAATACCACCTAGGTTAAGGCATAGGAAAAGTATTGTGCCCATCGGATATGCTTTGCATGGTCGATTGAGCATTAAATACCATTTTTGCCTTAGTGTCATGCACATCCGTAAAAAAACACGCTGCTAAGTTTGTTATCCAATCAAGTACTTGTGCAATGGGAATGCCACTTTGCATGTAATTCAATTTCACCTATGTGAAGGTGTGTGCAAAGTATTGTGCCCATCGGATATGCTTTGCATTGTGGATCAAGCATAAAACACCGTTTTTGCCTTAGTATCATGCACAACCATAAAAAAACACGGTCCTAGGTGTGTTATTCAAACAGTACTTATTGGATGGGGGCTCCACTTTGCACGCAAGTCCGTTTCAGCTAGATTGAGATGCGTGCAAAGTATTGTCACCATCGGATATGCTCTGCATGGTAGATTATGCATTATACAACATTTTTGCCGTAGTGATATGCACATCTGTAAAAAAACACGCCCTTAGGTATGTTATCTGACCAAGTACTTATCGGATGGGTGTGAATCTTTGAGAACATTTCAATACCACCTAGGTTAAGGCGTAGGAAAAGTATTGTATGCAAGGATATGCTTTGCATGGTCAATCGAGCATTGAATACCATTTTTGCCTTAGTGTCATGCACATCCGTATAAAAACACAATGCTAGGTATGTTATCCGATCAAGTACTTATGCGATGGGAATGCTACTTTTCATGTAATTCAATTCCACCTAGTTGAAGGTGTGTGCAAAGTATTGTGCCCATCGGATATGCTTTGCATTGTGGATCAAGTATAAAACACCGTTTTTGCCTTAGTATAATGCACAACCATAAAAAAACACGGTCCTAGGTGTGTTATTCAAACAAGTACTTATCAGATGGGGGCTCCAATTTGAACGCAAGTATATTTCAACTAGGTTGAGGTGCATGCAAAGTATTGTGACCATAAAATACGCTTTGCATGGCTGATCACGCATTATACAGCGTTTTTCCCCTAGTGATATGCACATCCGCAAAAAAACACGCCCTTAGATGTGTTATCTGACCAAGTACTTATCGGATGGGTGTGCCTCTTTGAGAACTTTTCAATACCACATAGGTTGAGGCATAGAAAAATTTTTGTGCCCATCGGATATCCTTTGCATGGTCGATCGAGCATTAAATACCATTTTTGCCTTAGTATCATGCACATCCGTAAAAAAACACGCTGCTAGGTATGTTATCCGATCAAGCACTTATGGGATGGGCGTGCCACTTTGCATGTAAGTCAATTCCACCTAGTTGAAGGTGTGTGCAAAGTATTGTGCCTATCGGATATGCTTTGCATTGTCGATCAAGCATAAAACACCGTTTTTGCCTTAGTGTCATGCACAACCATAAAAAAACACGGTCCTAGGTGTGTTAATCCAACAAGTACTTATCGGATGGGGGCTCCAGTTTGCACGCAAGTCCTTTTCAACTAGGTTGAGATGTGTGCAAAGTATTGTCACCATCGGATATGCTTTGCATGAACGATTATGCATTATACAACGTTTTTCCGATAGTGATATGCACATCAGCAAAAAAACACGCCCTTAGGTATGTTATCTGACCAAGTACTTATCGGATGGGTGTGCCTCTTTGAGAACATTTGAATACCACCTAGGTTAAGGCATAGGAAAAGTAGTGCCCATCGGATATGCTTTGCATGGTCGATCGAGCATTAAATACCATTTTTGCCTTAGTGTCATGCACATCCGTTAAAAAACACGCTGCTAGGTGTGTTATCTGATCAAGTACTTATGCGATGGGAATGCCACTTTGCATGTAAGTCAATTCCACCTAGTTGAAGGTGTGTGCAAAGTATTGTGCCCTTCGGATATGCTTTGCATTGTCGATCAAGCATAAAACACCGTTTTTGCCTTAGTGTCATGCATAACCATATAAAAACACGGTCCTAGGTGTGTTATTCAAACAAGTACTTATCGGATGGGTGATCAACTTTGCACACAAGTCCGTTTCAGGTAAATTGATGTGCGTGCAAATTATTGTCACCATCGGATATGCTTTGCATGGTCGATCACGCATTATACACCGTTTTTTCCCTAGTGATATGCACATCCGTAAAAAAACACAACCTTAGGTGTGTTATCTGACCAAGTACTTATCGGATGCGTGTGCCTCTTTGAGAAAATTTCAGTACCACCTAGGTTGAGGCATAGGAAAAGTGTTGTGCCCATCGGATATCCTTTGCATGGTCGATCGAGCAGTAAATGCTGTTTTTGCTCTAGTATCATGCACATCCATAAAAAAACACGCTGCTAGTTATGTTATCCGATCATGCACTTATGGGATGGGCGTGCCAATTTGCATGTAAGTCAATTCATCCTAGTTGAAGGTGTGTGCAAAGTATTGTGCCCATCGGATATGCTTTGAATTGTCGATCAAGCATAAAAAACCATTTTTGCCTTAGTGTCAAGCACATTTGTAAAAAAACACAGTCCTAGGTGTATTATCGGATCAAGTACTTATCTAACCAACACGCCACTTTTCATGCAACTCAATAACACCTAGTTTGATGCCCATCGGATGTACTTTGCATGGTATATCACATATTAAACTCCGTTTGTGTCTCAATGTCATGCACAACCATAAAAAAACACGCTTTTAGGTGTGTTATCCGACCAACTGCTTATCAGATGGGTGTACCACTTTTCATGCAATGCAATACCACAATTTTTGAGACTCATGCAAAGTATTGTGCCCATTGGATATGCTTTGCATTGTCGAACAAGCATTAAACACTGTTTTTGCCTTAGTGTCATGCACAACCGTAAAAAAACACCGTCCTAGATGTGTTATTTGACTAAGTACTTATGGGATGGGCACGCCACTTTGCATGTAAGTCAATAATACCTAGGTTGAGATGTGTGCAAAGTATTGTGATGATCGGATATGTGTTGCATTGTCGATTAAGCATAAAACAGCATTTTTGCCTTAGTGTCATGGACAACAACCAATAAAAAACATGATCCTAGGTGTGATATTCTAAAAAGTACTTATCAGGTGGGGGAACCACTTTGCAAGAAAGTCAATTTCAACTAGGTTGATGTGCATGCACAGTATTGTGTCTATCGGTTATGCTTTGCATGGGGGATCACACATTATACACCATTTCCCCCCTAGTGTTATGCACATTCATCAAAGAACATGCTCTTAGGTGTATTATCATACCAAGTACTTATTCAATGGGTGTTCCACTTTGCATGGAACACCATACCACCGCTTTTGAGGCACGTGCAAAGTATTGTGCCCATCGGATATGCTTTATTTGGTAGATTGAGTATTAAATACCGTTTTTGCCTTGGTGTCATGTAGAACCGTCAAAAAACACGATCCTAGGTGTATTTTTCAAACAAGTACTTATCGGATGGGGATGCCACTTTGCACACAAGTCAATAATGCCTAGGTTGAGGAACGTGCAAAGTCTTGTGTCCATTGGATATGCTTTACATAGTCGATTGCACATTATACACCATTTTGTTCCTAGTGTCATGCACAATCGTCATAAAATACATTTGCAGGTGTGTTATCCGAACAAGTACTTATGGGATGGGTGCACCACTTTTTATGCAGGCGTGTACAAAGTTTTGTGCCCATCGGAGAAATGTAGATGCGATAATATTAGAAAATTCTCGATATGTGTATATGTGTGTGTGTGTGGCAAACAATTTTGATACAACAAGTAAACACCTAGTGCACAAATTATGCACTTCATACCTTGAGTATTGTGTCAAAATAAAAGCTAAAATAAGCTTGTTGATGAGGATAAATACGCCCTTGAATAAAAGCACAGTTGTTGTATGACCACAATAGGATCACTTTGACACGTGATTTTGCCCACATGTAAGTTTGCAAATAGTATACAAAATCGTATAATAATTAGGGGTGTATGATAAGAAGTATAAAAAATAGTATAATAATATATTAATAGTTTTCAAATGGCAAGTGAGTAATGGGAAGTGGAAGTGAGAGTGGGGAGGGAAGAATGGAATGGGAGAGGAGGAGGTAATAGGGGAGTAGGATAATAAGGGAGTGAAATGAGTGAGGGGAGTTAATAGGGGATGAAAAAGAGGAGGGTGAGATGGGGAAATATGGGATTTTGGGAAATGGGAGGAGTATGGGACGTGGTGGAAATGTGGGATGGGAGTGATGGCAATGGGGAAGGAAGAAGAAATGGATGGGGGGAGGGCCAATGGAAGATTGGGATGAGGGATGGGGGTCCAATGGGAGAGGGGGAGTAATGGGAGCCAATGGGAGAGGGGAGAAATGAAAAGCCAATAGGAGAGAGGGGAAGAATGGAAAGCCAATAGGAGAGGAGGAGGAAAACCTAATTTTTCTTATATATAGTCTTCCTTCTTCATTCATTCTCCCCTCATTTCATTCATTGAAGCCAGAAAGCAAGAAAGCAAGGACGAGCAAGAAAGCAAGGAAGGAAGAGCAAGAAAGCAAGAAAGATCAAACTTACAAACTTTTTCTAGGTACTTGTAAATTTTTTTGATTAATTCTTTATCTAGATTTTTTTTTTTAAATTTAAATAGAGCAAAAGAAAGAAAGAGAGAGGAACTAGAGAGAGAAAGTTTAGAGAGAAGGAGAGAAGCCTTAGAGGCCGCGGCCTCCAGGAGGAAGAGGGAAGTGGAGGTGGATGAGAGGGAGGAAAGGAGGAAGGGAGGAGCCAAGGAGGGAGGGAGGAGTGATGGAAGAGGGGAGGGAGGGAGGGAGAGAGGGAGGGAGGAGCAGAGGTAGGGGGAGAGAGGAAGGGAGGTAGGAGGAGGGAGGAAGAGGGAGGGAGGAGCGGGGGAGTAGGGGGGGGATCCTGGCGGCTGTGGCGGCCGCCAGGGGGAGGGAGAGGAGGAAGGAGGGAGGGGAGGGAGGCAGGAGGGAGGGAGGGGAGGGAGGGGAGGGAGGAGGGAGGGGAGGGAGGGGGGATCCTGGTAGCCGCGGCGGCCGCCAAGGGGAGGGAGGGGAGGGAGGAGGGAGGGGAGGGAGGCGGGAGGGGAGGGAGGGGGGGATCCTGGTAGCCACGGCGGCCGCCAGGGGGAGGGAGGGGAGGGAGGCGGGAGGGAGGGAGGGAAGGGAGGGGAGGGAGGAGGGAGGGGAGGGAGCGGGGGGCAGCGAGGTAGGAAGGAACGGGGGTGGCGGGATAGGGGGAGGCCAGAGGCGGGAGGGGGGAGAGGCGAGAGGCAGGGGGGGAGGCCTAGTAGCCACGGTCACCAAGGGGAGAGGGGGGGAGGCGAGAGGCCGGAGGGGAGGGGGAGGCGAGAGGGGGGGAGAGGCGAGAGGCGAGAGGGAGGGAGAGGTGGGAGGGAGGGGGGAGGCGAGAGGCGGGAGGGGGGGAGAGGCGAGCGGGAGGGGGGGAGGCAAGCGGTGGGAGGGGGGGACATCCTGGTGGTCGCGGCCACCAAGGGAGGCGAGCGGGAGAGGGGGAGGCGAGAGACGGGAGGGGGGGAGGCGGGAGGGGGGGGCATCCTGTGGCCATGGCCGCCAGGGGGAGGCAAGCGGGAGAGGGGGGGAGGCGAGAGGCGGAGGGAGGGCAGGCGAGGGGGGGCATCCTGGCAGCCGTGGCCGCCACGGGGAGGGGAGTGGGAGAGGGGGGATGAGCGGGAGGGGGGGAGGCGAGGGGGGGCATCCTGGCGACCGCAGTCGCCAGGGGGAGGGGAGCAGGGGAGGGGGGGCATCCTGGCGGCCGCGGCCGCCAAGGGGAGGCGAGAGAGGGGGGGAGGCGAGAGGCGAGAGGGGGGGAATCCTGGCGGCCGCAGTCACCAGGGTGAGGCGAGAGGGGGGGTCGAGAGGGGGGGTCTTAGCGGCTGAGGCCGCCAGGGTGAGAGAGAGAGAGGAGGGAGGGGAGGGACGGGAGGGAGGGAGAGGGGGGGTCCTGGTGACTGCGGCCTCCAAGGTGAGAGAGAGAGGAGGGAGAGAGAGTGAGAGAGAGAGAGAGGGGGGGTCCTAGCGGCCACGGCCGCTAGGGTGAGAGAGAGAGGAGGGAGGGGAGGGAGGGAGAGGGGGGGATCCTAGCGGCCACGGCCGCCAGGGTGAGAGAGAGAGAAGGGAGACAGAGAGGAGGGAGGGGAGGGAGAGAGAAAGCGAGAGAGAGAGTGAGGGGGGGGTCTTGGCGGCCACGGCCACCAGGGTGAGAGGGAGGGGAGAGGAGGGAGGGGAGGAGAGGCGAGAGGCAGGTGGGGAGGCCTAGTAGCCACAGTCGCCAAGGGGAGAGGGGGGGAGGCGAGAGGCAGGAGGGGAGGGGGAGGCGAGAGGGGGGGAGAGGCGAGAGGTGAGAGGGAGGGGGAGGCGGGAGGGAGGGGGGAGGCGAGAGATGGGTGAGAGGCGGGAGGGGGGGAGAGGCGAGCGGGAGGGGGGGAGGCAAGCGGTGGGAGGGGGGGACATCCTGGTGGCCGCGGCCGCCAAGGGAGGCGAGCGGGAGAGGGGGAGGCGAGAGACGGGGGGGGGGAGGTGGGAGGGGGGGGCATCCTGTGGCCATGGCCGCCAAGGGGAGGCAAGCGGAAGAGGGGGGGGAGGCGAGAGGCGGGAGGGAGGGGAGGCGAGGGGGGGGCATCCTGGCGGCCGTGGCCGCCAGGGGGAGGGGAGTGGGAGAGGGGGGATGAGCGGGAGGGGGGGAGGCGAGGGGGGGCATCCTGGCGACCGCGGTCGCCAGGGGGAGGGGAGCAGGGGAGGGGGGATGGGAGGGGGGGCATCCTGGCGGCCGCGGCCACCAAGGGGAGGCGAGAGAGGGGGGAGGCGAGAGGCGGGAGGGGGGGCATCCTGGCGGCCGCAGTCGCCAGGGTGAGGCGAGAGGGGGGGTCGAGAGGGGGGTCTTAGCGGCCGAGGCCGCCAAGGTGAGAGAGAGAGGAGGGAGGGGAGGGACGGGAGGGAGGGAGAGGGGGGGTCTTGGTGACCGAGCGGCCACGGCTGCTAGGGTGAGAGAGAGAGGAGGGAGGGGAGGGAGGGAGAGGGGGGGATCCTGGCGGCCACGGCCGCCAGGGTGATAGAGAGAGGAGGGAGATAGAGAGGAGGGAGGGGAGGGAGAGAGAAAGCGAGAGAGAGAGTGAGGGGGGGGTCTTGGTGGCCACGACCGCCAGGGTGAGAGGGAGGGGAGAGGAGGGAGGGGAGGGAGAGAGAGGGGAGAGGAGGGAGGGGAGGGAGAGAGAGAGAGCGGGGGGGTTCCTGGTGGTCGTGGCCACCGGGTGAGAGGGAGGGGAGGTGAGAGGGAGGGGAGGGAGAGAGAGAGAGAGGCGGGGGTCTTGGCAGTCGTGGCCACCAGGGTGAGAGGGAGGGGAGGGAGAGAGAGAGAGAGAGGGGGTAAGAGGAGTGAGGAGAGGGAGGGGAGGGAGAGAGAGAGAGGGGGGGTCCTGGCGGCCGTGGCCCCAGGGTGAGAGGAGTGAGGAAAAGGGAGGGGAGAGAGAGAGAGGAGTGAGGGGAGGGAGGGGAGGGAGAGAGAGGGAGAGAGAGGGGAGGGGAGGAGAGAGAGAGAAGGAAGAGAGAGAGAGGACTCCTGGGGGCCACGGCCCCCGGGATGAGAGGAGAGTTAGAGGAGTAATGGAGGGAGAGGAGTGAGGGAGGGAGAGGGGTGAGAAGACAGAGGTAGGGAGGTAAAGAGGCTAAGAGAGAGAGACAGAGAGGGAGAGAGAGAGAAGAGGAGAGAGAGAGAGAGGAGAGAGGTGGAGAGAGAGAGAGAAATAATTACAAATCCTAGGGAGAGAGAGAGAGATGAAGAGAGAGAATGATAAATCGTAGCTGCCATGGGAGGGAGAGAAAGAGAGACTTGAGATAAACTAAGAGAGAGAATGAGTGGGATGAGGACAGAGAGGGAAACACATAAGAGTTGTCAGAGAGAGAGAGAGAGAGAGATTAAGAGAGAGAATGAGGTGTTTTGACTATGGCTACAGAGAGAATTAGGAGTCGAGAGAGAGAGAGAGAGAGAGAGAGAAAGTTCAGAAGAAAGAGAGAGTTTTATATATTTACATGTTTTATATTATACTTTTAAAAAATTATAAAAGAGTGAATTTATGGTTTGTTTTGAAGGTGAGATAATATTTTTATATATATTCATCTTTTAAATTGAAAAATGTTAACTTTTCTTTAGATACTTGTTCTTCATTTCTCTCACATGCAGGTTTAGCCTCTACATCAAAACCCCTTCTTTTGCATATTTAAGCCTCTTAAACCCCAGCGCATTAAAATGAACACAGAAAAAGAAATTATTTATTGCTTTTCTTCGCTTCGACGGTTGGTTTAGCATAGTTTAGCATAGATTAGATTGCCTTAGAGGAGAGACAATTCTCCAAGTTGCCAATCGAAGCCATGCTCAAATTTTTCTAACCTGTTCCTAATCATTGTCAGTCCCTTCGCTCACATGCAGTTTAACACTCATAACATGCTATTAAATAAGACCTTTTACCATTTAACAAGAAGCTTATCAGTGGGCAGATTGCATGAGCAGATAGCAGATATCAGTGGACAGATTACATGTCATGGGACATATTGGAGCTTGATGATTATTGGTTATTTTTATTGCATTTGTATAAATATTTAAGCTCATTTATTGTCATAAAAAACCTTGTAAATCCTTCTAGGCTATTTTTTACATTTATTGCCATATGAAGCGCCTTGTAATAAACCCGACCATCCTGACCATTCACTATTTAACGAGTATCAGTGGGCTGCATAAGTGGATATCAGTGGAATAGTTTTTAGTGGGTAGATTGCATCAGTTGGGTATCAGTGCATAGATATCAATGGATGGACAGATTACATGTCATCACGAAGATTGAAGCTTTATCACTAGAGGGCAATGGATGGACAGATTACATGTCTTCACGAAGATTGAAGCTTTATCACTAGAGGACATTTTATTTCATTGTAAAGCTTTATTGGCTAATTTTTTTACATTTGTACAAATATTTAAGCCTTGTAAAGCCTTCTAGGCTATTTCCCATATTTATTGCTATAAAATACTTTGTAAAGCCCTCTCTGCTATTGGTCACATTTATTGCCATATGAAGCCTTGTAAAGCCTTTTGGGCTATTTCCCACATTTATTGTATCAAGCGTTTACTTTACTTGTATGTATCTAAATTATTCATTATCTTTTCTTGTAGGATTATGGAGCAATCAACTAGGGCTATCCTAAATGACTTTGAGATTAGAGCATGGGTCTCTGATGTCACTTTGAATTTGAAAGGAAAGGAATATAGCCCCAATGGCTTTGGTAGGTGGACTCAATATCACATGGGCAGAAGAGCTTGGTTTCTTCATCAAAAGGAAAAGAGACTCTTTCTACTTATGTCAAAAAGGGAGTTCAATGATGTTGAAGATCCATGGGATGCTACTTTCTTCAAAAAAGATATGACTTCAAGCCTTGTAGTAGGCATAATGATAGAGAGAAAAGAGACTTTTATGGATATTTTCACAAAGAGTTCAGATCCTGAAGTTGGAAGTCTTCATTTTGTTGTGTCAAGGAGAGACTCAAAGACCTTTGTGATGCCTCCTCCTCAACCATCAAAGTTTCTAGAGCTACAAAGTGCATTGGAGGCTCTTGCATATACTTGGGAGCAATTTCCTAGTGTGGTGGCAAAAAGGATGCATGCAAAGATAATGTTTGAGTACTTTCAAGATGCACAATATGCTCCTCATATTCAAGGATCTTCACATGAAGGAGATCAAGCTCAGACTTCGATGCAGGGACAAGAAGAACATGCACACTGTCACAAACATGTAGAACATGAGCGCAAACTTCTAGAGCAAGAAATGGTGGATGTAACTAAGGATGATGAAACACAAGCCTTGAGTGCATGGGAATTTAAAAAAATTGAAGAAGATCTAGGTCGATCCACTGCAGTTATGCTAGAAGCGCTTGCTAGCAAACCACGACGTGAAATGCAAAAGGCTAGTACTACAAGAGCCACGGTTCCAAGCAGTAAAAAAAGGCATCGTCCCACTGTAGAGAAAGATCATGTGGATGAAAAACGGTTAAAAGAAGAGAAAGATGAAGAAAACTCAAAACCCGAGGCTGAAGATGATCAGGATGAACTCACATCAATCAAAAATCTTAATCTGCGTCTTAATGAAGCAGTAACAGATGATGATGTGGGATATATTTGGGGTCAAAGGATGTGGTTTGTGAATGCCAAAGATGTGGAAGCTGCAGCTGTCTTTACTAATAGCCGAAGCCTTGATATATCCTATGCACTACAAATATACAAGGCTTTAAGAGATGGGAAGAAACCTGTGGCAAGCAATGTGGTCCTCCGCCCAATAATGTTTTGCCCAATCAAAAATAGCTTTCTGGATCAAATAACATTTACAGGGCCTAAACATTTCGAGGAAACCTTCAGTCGATTCTTTAAAGACACTCTTAAAAATATTCCACATGAACAAGGCAAAGAGGCACAAGGTGAGAATATGCTAAAGGAAGCAAAGAAGGAATTCCTCCTTCATTGCAGATTCCAGCCTATTGGGCTTATGCTTGTAATCAGATCACAAAGGAAGTAAAGGAGGTCAAAAGACTCACTTCAGAACAATTTGCAAAGATAAGTTCATTCCATTATTATCCTGCAACAATCTGTATATTCAAGCATGAGATCAAGTATTTGATTGAGTCCGAAAGACTTGATCATTATGTCCATGGAAAGCATAAGAAATCCTCAACATCAGAGGTCTTACAGAAGGCAAGGGTTATATGGACAACATTTGGTTCTCCAAATCTGATTTGAAGCAAAAGGTCACAAAAGCTGATGCCGACACACTCACAAACTTCTATACTTCTTTGAGTGTAGTTGTGCCTGGGTTAACTCAAGAGCGAGAAGAAAATATGACAAGCCTCAAGGTGGTGAGGGACAGATATGCCGACTACACTTCTATCATATTTCATCCTATTGAAGTGTTCAATGAGATGCTTGAAACATGCATTGCTTGTGAGCGTGGACAGTTGACCTATAAAGCTCCTTTGTTTATCTCCAGAAAGTCAAAGGTAATGGATAAGAAGGAGTTGACGGCAAGGATGTGGAGGCCTATAAAGTACTTACCTGACAAGTATGCATCCATGACAGCACAAAAACTTTTAAAGAAAGAATGGTTTTTTGAAAATAAAGACAAAGACCACTGCATGGAAGAATGCATCAATGTACCACTACTACACACGCATCCTATTGCGACGTTTACGTACCGACGATTAGCGCCCGCTTGGCGTTAATCGTCGGTATAAAAATCGGGTGTCGTAAATCGTCGCTATATAGCGACTTTTAATAAGAGTCGCTATATAGCGACGTTAGTAATGGTCGCTATATAGCGACTTTTAAACGTCGCTATATAGCGACTTTAGTAAAAGTCGCTATATAACGACTTTTAAATAAATTTTAAGGCTAAAAAAAAAAAAAAAACCTCTCTGGAAAACGTCGCTATAATATAGTCTCAGTGTCGCTATATAGCGACTTTTAAAAGTCGCTATATAGCGACACTGAGACTATATTATAGCGACGTTTTCCAGAGAGGTTTTTTTTTTTTTTTAAGCCTTAAAATTTATTTTCTTCCAATGACAAAATTTTTTAAATTTTCATACATGTTTGAGCTCATAGAGAAATAAAAAATGAGAGCATGTACATCAAGCCTTTGAAGCTCATATATTCATGTCCAAGTTGGAGATGAGAAAAATCAAATTAAATAAGAGCATTTACATCAACTGTTTCATCTTGAGCCAAGTCTAAGGCGCCAAGCAAGTCTATCTCCAACTCTATACCGAGTTGATCTCCTATATCATCATCGTACTCTAGCATCGTACGTTCACCTAAAAGTATTTGATCATCTTCTTCAATTAAGCTTAAGTGTGGTGATCGATCTTGACGATTGTTGTCTTCCTCGTCAATATCGTGATCTCCATCCTCCTCCCGTGCGATGTCATTATGCGCATCTTCCTCTTGCCTCATATGGTGATCTACATCTTCTTTGCTAGATTCATCAATTGGATCCGGATTTGGTAGTGGCATCTCCATATCCACATCTCGATCTTCAAAAATCTGCTTTCTTCGTGGTGCAACTTGGATCACGTACCACCATCTTGGATCAGAACGATCCGGATGAAAAACCACCTATATTGAAGATGAAAAATCACGTGCCAAATGTCGTCAATTATATATATATCAATGGACTTAAAAAACGAAAGCTTCGACTAATTGAATCATTAGTATGCACCTGCTCACAGTGCTCGGGAAGAACAAAAGTATCACTTTCATCGGTCCAATGTTTGGTGGAGTCTATTGCAAAGAGACCGCTACCATCTTTTCTCACAGTTGCATGGGGACCGTTGTAAGTAGTTCTAAACCATTTTACATCAAGAATGAAAATAGTAAATCGTCTGAAATCAATTTCATAGATGTCGCGTATGGTTCCACAATAATCCAACTGTGAGGAGAGAAGATTGGTATCCGAAGCACTTGCTCGGCTATCTTGTGTGAAGTTAGCCATGACTCCACAATCATACGTGACTCTCTTTGAATCGATGCGTTCTATGCGAAAATGTCGTCCATATGACCATAATGCACTGTACTTTTTGTACTGTAAAAGAGCATCATTAAAACAATGAAGATGCACCTATTTTATAGCATATATTGCCACAAATAATTACTTAATTACATCAAGAGATAAGAAACTTACATGCACCATACATCCAGATGATAACTCCCGCTCGCGCTCGTTTATTGTCTCTCCATCACGTTCGGCTTTACGTATAGCTAGTTGTAGCCAATCAAGTGACATGTGAGTAGGGAGAAGAGCCAGATCTCGTGGATATGGTTGTGATCGCCTGTACATTACTCTGAATCTCGTCCTTGCATTTATTCTTTCTGCTTTGGCCACTTCATATCTCTCAATCCACTTCTGCATCTCAGGGCTATTGAGGATACAAAACTTATTGAATTTCTCCATTTGCTCTTCGCTCATCTTTCTTTCAATCCCTTTTCCTTGGGGGACCTCGCCAATGATGCGATCATCATCCTTGTTGTGCCAAGCTTGCGGCATATCAGGATCCGTGGATGCAAGAAACTCTGTGATATATACTAATGACTCTTGCACAAGCCATCCCTCTGCCATGCTTGCTTCTGGTCTTGCTCTTTGTCTTACAAACCCCTTTAAAGTTTTCATAAACCGCTCGAGAAAAAACATCCATCGATTATGAACGGTACCTGCTATAGCCACCTCATCAACTATGTGCACAAGCAAGTGGACTTGAGTTGTCATAATGCTTGAGGGAAAGTGCTTCTCAAGCAAGCATACGGCTTCGATGGATTCCACCCTAGCCTTCTCGATGCTCGATATAGAGATCTCTTTTTGAGATATCCACCTATTTCACATGTCCATGCATATGTAAGATATTTGAGATATCCACCTATTTCACATGTCCATGAAGAAAATACATAATGCGAATTGATAGTAAGCATACCTCACAATACCACAGATCTTGAATATAGCATTTCTAACATCTTCTTGTAAGCACCCTTTTATTGTAATTGGAAGGATGAACTATCAAAGCAACAATGAAATCATGTCAACAATATAACATAATAATAATTACGCTAATGCCTTGTACTATTATCGGTACACTAATTCTACTTAGAATACCTGTAAGACCTTGTGCCAATCATGGGACTTGAGGCCACTAAGCTTATTGTCCTTTGAAAATGCTCCTTTCAAGCAACGCATGTACCCTGTCGGTGTTTGAAAAGAGGCAATGTCTGCCTTGATCGCTGCCTCCTCCCTCGTAGAGAGGATCCACGTTGCTTTCGGGAGGACAACTTTTCCTGAAGCATGCACTTGGGGCCACAAACGAGACATCCTATTCATAGCACGCAAGTCTTCTCGCACTCCTCTCGAGTCCTTGGAACCAACCAAGTGTGCCCAAATGGTAGCCCCCACATTCTTAAAGATATGCATGGGATCCAAGAGATGATTGATTTGTAACTGACCCCAATAAGGAAGCTCGTGAAAGATCGATAGCCTCTTCATACCAGGAGGAGGTTCCTCTCCATTCTCCCTCCAAGCTTGAATCCAATCACTTGCTTTCAAATATGATGGTGGTGGATCAAGCTGACCTCCACGTGCGAGATGGTCGAGCGGAAGGTATCGAGCATGACCTTCATAAACATTTTTCCTCATGTGTTTGGAGTAGCGTGCAAGCGATTTCAGAGCGGGTCCACAAACAGGACAAGCATGGTACCCACTTGTAACAAGCCCTGCACGCGTGCATGAATATGTTAGTACAAGACATGCGTGCAAAAGAGAGTAAAAAAAGCATAATCCCTCATTGTACATGTAAAGACATAACCACGTACCTGCGCACTCTCCATATCCTGGGTAGTCATGCATGGTCCACATCAAGATACCCCTGACGGAAATATCATTGGTATGCCTAGGAGCTCTGGAAATATCAAAGACCTGCACTCCTCTCCATAATATCTGTAACTCCTCTATCAAAGGTGCCATGTACACGTCCATGTTTCTTGCCTTGTACTTTCCTGGCACAAGTAGTGCAAGCATGAGGTGTCCCTTTTTTATTGTTAGCCATGGTGGGATATTGTAATTCACCACGACTATGGGCCATGTCGACCAAGATGTCGAGCGTAACCCGAAAGGATTCACGCCGTCCATGGCTAGCCCAAGATGTAAGTTGCGTGGCTCTCTCGCAAAGTCCGGCCACTGATTATCTATGTGCTTCCAAGCCGCACAATCTGCGGGAATCCTCAATGTGTGATCAGTGGACCGATGAGATGCATGCCATGTCATCAACTCCGCTATGGATTTGCATCGAAACATGTGTTGTATTCTTGCAATGATGGGAAAGTGTCTTAAGACCTTTACCGGTATCCTCTCACCCTGCAAGTCATCTCTATATCGTTGTTCCCCACACTTTGGACAACTAGCCAAATCTCCATGCTCACGACGAAAGAGAATACAATCATTACGGCAAGCATGGATGGTATCATAATCCATACCCACCATTGTTAGCATCTTTTTCGCTTCATCTCTTGATGCGGGCATGGTATTTGGTGCAGGCAACATCTTTTGG